>NC_088408.1:77093126-77444152 GCF_034236695.1 Oncorhynchus nerka
AGAGTTGAGTGTAGGCCTGGTGGTGAGTGATTTATACAGTTGTTGTCTCAAGCAGAGATGGCGAGAGAGCCTGGGTGCCAGTCTGCTTCCGCTTAAACAACGCTACATTGTTACCTTGCCAACAACAAAAACAAGTTTACTAAAGCATAAACAGACTTGCACCCAGGCTAATGTTAGTGTTGAGTGACTTATATGATATTTATGTTTCTGGTTGCAGGTTCAGGCGACCAGCAGCAGTGACCATGTCTCAGTCTGCAGAGAAAGGGAAGGTGAGTGTACCCCTACTTCTGTAGTATGCACACGCCCTAACCCAGGCACTCAGAGAGGACATCCTGTATAAACACAGCTGTTTCATCGGCAGCTTTATTGCTTTTGGGATTATCTCCTCCATTTAATCTGAATTTACACCAGCCATCTCTCACACACATCTACTAAAGGCTGGAGATTAAGAATGTCAGTGAGGAGAGCGATATATTGTCTCATGCTTCATAAAAAACATGTGTAAACTAACAGTGAAATGCTTACTTATGGGACTTTCCCAACAATGCAGAGAGAAAAATAATTATAACACAAGGGCTAAATACACAATGTGTAATGATAACTTGGCTATATACACATAGGTACCAGTACCGAGTTGATGTGCAGGGGTACAAGGTAATTGAAGTAGATTTGTACATACAGGTAGGGATAAAGTGACGAGGCATCAGGATGGACAATAAACATTATCCGCACAGAGAGAGAGGGGAAGGGAAGAGAAACAATTCAAGACCCTTCCAATGCAAATTCTAGTGAGTTATAGTGCATTACCATTATAACCATGTGTTTGTCAGTTCCCCGAGGCGGCAGGATATGTGGGTTTTGCCAACCTGCCCAACCAGGTGCACAGGAAGTCAGTGAAGAAGGGATTTGAGTTCACCCTCATGGTCGTTGGTGAGTATGGCCTATTCACCAACATTGTCAATTCAAGAGAAACTCACCTACACAGTAGTTATTTTGTGCCAGACTGCTGTTGTGTAGTTGAGGGCTGTTTCCCAAATGGCTCCCTATTCCCTATATAATGCACTACTTTTGACCAGAGCCCTGGTCAAAAGTAGTGCACCATATAGGGAGTAGGGTGCCATTTGCCATTTGGGACACAACCTTTTAGATGTATAGATGATCACGCCCGGTCCCTATTTCTGCAGGAGAGTCTGGTTTGGGCAAGTCTACGCTGATCAACAGCCTGTTTTTGACAGACCTCTACCCAGAGCGATACATCCCTGGGGCCGCAGGTACACACACACTCTTTCACACTCACTCACTAATAATGGAGAAATGTCTGTTCTGCTGTCTCCAGTATAGTATTGCTTGGAGTGGAATGTTAAGAGTGATCGTTTGTATTAGTCTTTCAAAGGCCCATCCCCTCCTCATGATTTAGATGATTTGCCAGTCTGGAAAACAACCTCCAGCTCCTACCACTTTTGTGTTTGTAGTTCTGAAGGGAACACATAGGTGTAAAAGCAATATGGTGTTGGCTTTTGCAGTATTGATCTTACAAAAAAACACATGATTTGAAAACGTATTTTTGGAACACTTCACATGTTTTCACATGTAGTTTCATGTTATCACATGTAGTTTTACATGTTGTCACATAGGTCATATGTGAGCACATGAAAACTTGTTTTTGGATCACTTTACATTCATGTGAAATTCATGTGTTTTTTCCACAAGGGTGCTTACAACTGTCCAGTGCCTTAAGATCTGCAGAAGGGGTTAGGGGCTGCCTGGGTTTGTTTTCAACGTGGATATTTTGTCCAGAGGCTTGGCTTAGGCTTTAGAGTCACAAGGAACAGAAGCTTTGATGTGAAAAGTCATGAAACTTTGGGGTCACTTAGAAATATCCTTGTTTTTGAAAGAAAAGCAACAAAAAAAATTCCATTTAAAATAACCTCAAATTGATCAGAAAAACAGTGTACGCATTGTTAATGTTGTAAATGACTATTGTAGCTGGAAACAGCTGATTTAAAATAAAATAAAATAAATAAAAAACATTTAATGGAATATCTAGTATAGGCGTACAGAGGCCCATTATCAGCAACCATCACTCGTGTGTTCCAATGGCACGTTGTGTTAGCTAATCCAAGTTTATAATTTTAAAAAAGCTAGTTGATCATTAGAAAACCCTTTTCCAATTATGTTAGCACAGCTGAAAACGGTTGTCTTGATTAAAGAGGCAATTAAACTGGCCTTTAGACTAGTTGAGTATCTGAAGCATCAGAATTAGTGAGTTTGATTACAGGCTCAAAATGGCCAGAAACAAATAACTTTCTTCTGAAACTCATCAATCTATTCTTGTTCTGAGAAATGGAGGCTATTCCATGCGAGAAATTGCAAAGAAACTGAAGATCTCGTACAGCGCTCTGTACTACTCCCTTCATAGAGCAGTGCAAACTGGCTCTAACCAGAATAGAAAGAGGAGAGGGGGGCCCCGGTGCACAACTGAGCAAGAGGACAAGTACATTAGTGTCTAGTTTGAGAAACAGACACCTCACAAGTCCTCAACTGGCAGCTTCATTAAATAGTACCCGCAAAACACCAGTCTCAACGTCATCAGGGAAGAGGTGACTCCGGGATGCTGGCCTTCTAGGCAGAATTGCAAAGAAAAAGCCATATCTCAGACTGGCCAATAAAAAGAAAAGATTAAGATGGGCAAAAGAACATCGACACTGGACAGAGGATGATTGGGAAAAAAGTGTTATGGACAGACAAATCTAAGTTTGAGGTGTTCGGATCACAAAGAAGAACATTTGTGACAAGCAGAAAAAATGTAAAGATGCTGGAGGAGTGCTTGACACTATCCGTCAAGCATGGTGGAGGCAATGTGATGGTCTGGGGGTTCTTTGGTCACGGTAAAGTGGGAGATTTGTACAGGGTAAAAGGGATCTTGAAGAAGGAAGGCTATCACTCTATTTTGGGGTGAAGCATGGGGTGAAATCTCTTCAGATTACCTCAACAAATTGACAACTAGAATGCCAAATGTCTGGAAGGCTGTAATTGTTACAAATGGAGGATTCTTTGACGAAAGCAAAGTTTGAAGGACACAATTATTATTTCAATTTAAAAATCATTATTTATAATCTTGTCAACATCTTCAACTATATTTCCTATTCATTTTGCAACTAATTTCATGTATGTTTTCATGGAAAACAAGGACATTTCTGAAGTGACACCAAACTTTTGAACGGTAGTGTACTTATCATTAGGCCGTGTCCCCCGGGACATCTCTCAGCTTAACCTAGTGTGTTAAACAAAATATTATATATGTAATCTCTCCCTCTGTAGAGAAGATTGAGCGGACGGTGCAGATAGAAGCCAGTACGGTGGAGATTGAGGAGAGGGGCGTGAAGCTCCGCCTTACTGTGGTCGACACCCCCGGATACGGAGATGCCATTAACAGCCAGGACTGGTGGGTGTGGGTGGGTGCGGGGGCGGGGGGGGGGGTCTAGGTGGGTGTGTATGGCTGGTGAGACATACACACAGATCTGTCTCACAGAGAAACAGAGGAGTTTTCTCATATTTTGTTCTGTTTCCTGTTCTGAGTCCCCCTCCACTTGTTTTCCCTCCTGTACTCCCATCCTCTTTTACTCCCTCTCTCAAATTCCCTCTCACCTCCCTCCCCCACCCTCTCTTTCCTACCTCACCTCCCCAATCCTATCATTCACCCTTTCACCATTTCCTTAGCCTCCTCCCCTTTGTCTGTGTGCAGGGTTTTTTCTGGATCAAAAAGACGCTTAGGTGGTGGGTGTGACAATGGGTACCGACGGCGTGTCAGCGCTGCTGAATTTAAAGGCCCAGTGCAGTCAAAAATGTGATTTCCCTATGTTTTATATACCTTTCTACACTGAGGTTGGAAGAACACTGTGAAATTGTACAAATGATGATAATACCATTTTACTGTAAGAGCTGTTTGAAAAGACTGCCTGAAATTAGAGCTGGATGGAGTTTTTGCCTGCCTGGTGATATCACCAGGTGGTAAATTAGTTAATAGACCAATAAGAAAGAGTAAAAAATAACTGAAAACTAGCTGTTATTGGTAGAAAGTTTTCTCCTCCCTACTCAGACAGTCATAGCAAAATCCTTGCTTGAGAAATTGCTCTTCCTAAGAAACAATTTTTATTTCTTTGACTGTTGAAAACAATCAAAGTAAGGTGCTTTATTGTTACCCAGAAATTATTTGATATTGAGAGAGAACTTCTGCATTGGGCCTTTAAGAGCACCCCCGTCTTGGCGGTGTAGAGATCTTTTTGTTTTGCCAATTTTCTGCAATTCTACAAATGGATCTGAGATACATTTTTGTAGTAATAAAGCTAATTTCCTGCAATTCTACACATTTGCCATGGACCTGATGGAAAATGTTGCAGTTTTAAAGCTAATTTCCGGCGATTCTATATTCTTCCATGGAAATGGGAACGCTAATTTCCATACATTTTGTTATTTTGCTCAAACGTAATAACTAAATCAATACAACTGAATAGTTCTAATTTTAAATTCACCCTGACTGTCTAGCTTTTTATTTTGGTGGTTGTTAGTTCTCAAAGATTATATTATAAAAAGATATTGGCATCATTCCATTTCAATTTAATTTCAATTCTTCTCAGTTGAATTGGACAAGGCATTTTTTTCACCGTAGTGGCTTGATTCGTCTGGAGTTGATATGGAATGAACCCCAACAATGCCTGGGTCACTGGGGGATGTGATTTTTATTTTATTTAACTAGGCAAGTCAGTTAAGAACAACTTCTTATTTACAATGGCAGCCTGCCCCGGCCAAACCCTAACGACCCTGGGCCAATTGTGCGCCGCCCTATGGGACTCCCAATCACAGCTGGTTGTGTTACAGCCTGGAATCGAACCAGGGTCTGTAATGACGCCTCTAGCACTAGGTGAATATAAGTCAGAGGTAATCTGCATCCCAAATGGCACCCTATTCCCTATATAGTGCACTACTTTTGACCGACACTTGGCATTTTGCATGGTGATCTTAGGCTTGTGCTGACGTTGCTTCCAGAGGCGGTTTGGAACTCTGTAGTGAGTGTCCTAAGGATTTCAATGGCAGAAAATGAATGAGTGAGTGTAGCTATGTCTGTGTGTATGAGTGTGTACAATAGTTGATGATGGCAGGTACAGTGATTCTTCCTGTTCCCTTGCCTCCTCAGCTGCTGTGTGGGCTCTTTCCCTCCCTCCACCTCCCAGCTCCATTTCCTGTTGATTGTCCTGACATGCCTGTGGAAGAGTCGACATAGAAAAATGGTCACATGCTTAGTAAACAACAGGTGTACACTAACAGAGAAATGCTTACTTCCGGGTCCTTTGCTAACAATGCCGAGTTAAAGATGAAGAAGATAGAAGTAGAAACCAGGGTGTTACCACTGGCAGTGGTCTAAGGGTTGAGTGCAATAGAGCAGGTTAGCAGCTCAGTGGCGTTAGTGACAATAAAGGGGCAACAGTAGCAGGTAATCAGGATATGCTAAGATCCAGAGTTGGGATCATTTCAATTGAATTTCAATTCCTCTCAGTTGAATTGGCAAGGCATTTATTCACTGTAGTGGCTTGAGTTGTCTGGAGTCGATACGTAATGAACCACAACACTGCCTGGGTCCAACTGGGTGACGTGAATATAGGTCAGAGGTAATCTGCACCCTATTCCCTATATAGTGCACTACTTTTGACCAGAGTAATGCACTATACAGGGAATAGGGTGCCATTTGGGAAGTAGACTTTGTTGATGTTACTCCTGTTTGGGGGGGAAGCTGTTGCTAAATACCATGTGACCACGCCTAGTGGCCCTGCAGGAAGTAATCAGAGAAAGCAGGTCAGATGGCAGAGATAGGCTGCATCTCTTTCTGGTCTCCTTTCCTCCGTGTTGCTATCTGTTATCCCTGGTTTTAATATCAGTGTAGATGAAGTACGAAAGGTGAGGAGAAAAAGCTTAGACTTTTGAGTTGCACCCACTTCGTAAGTATAGACAGTGTATATACTGCCAAGGCTACAAAGACCCACCATCTATTTCTGGAGGTGGTCTTCAAGTTCACACAATGTCTCTGGTTGGTTTGTGTTTGATGTGTGTTTTGTGTCCTGTGTGTGTGTCCTCAGCTTTAAGACCATCATCCAGTACATTGATAACCAGTTTGAGCGTTACCTTCATGATGAGAGTGGCCTGAACCGCAGACACATCGTAGACAACAGAGTCCACTGCTGCTTCTACTTCATCTCTCCTTTTGGACATGGGTAACACACACACTTCTACTTCATCTCTCCTTTTGGACACGGGTAACACACACACTTCTACTTCATCTCTCCTTTTGGACACGGGTAACACACACACTTCTACTTCATCTCTCCTTTTGGACACGGGTAACACACACACTTCTACTTCATCTCTCCTTTTGGACACGGGTAACACACACACTTCTACCTCACACCACTATTTAGACTGGGTAGTGGTAACATAATCACTTATTTCTTTCTATCTATTATTTATCTGTATTAAATTTCTACCTGTCTCTGAATCTGTCCAGTCTGAAGCCTCTGGATGTGGAGTTTATGAAGGCCATTCACAGCAAGGTCAACATCGTCCCTGTCATCGCTAAGGCTGACACACTCACACTGAAAGAGAGAGACCGCCTTAAAAGGAGGGTGAGTTGGGCACACATGCATAAGTATGCCACATATTCAATAGTTTTCCCTCATTCCCTTAGGTTTAAATCCATTTTTAAACACAGGTGTAAAAACATAGCATGGCCCTTCACTAATATCATGATGGAACCGGTGGAATGTGAGATGAGGTTGTTGCCAGGATGTTGTGAGCCGCATCAGCCTCACTAGCTGTTCTTGTTTGTGTCCTGAGCCATATGGAGCATTCATTACAACGTAGATGATAGAATAATAATCAGAGGCAGCTATCCAAGTCGGACATTGTGATTGTATGTGAATACGCACATTTGGCCTGTTGTTTGTGTGCGTGTGTGTACATTTGTGATGATGCAGCTTGATTGCTGCTAGACAATAGCAGGATTATTTAGAAGTGCAGAAAGAGAAAATATGGAGCCAAGGGAGAGACGGGGAAGGAGAGAGAAGAGGGAGAGCGAGAAAGCACACATCTTGGTCAGTATCCCCTCCCAGATGCTTCCTATTGGAGCAGACCCAGGTGTCTGCCTGCCTGCACGCGCTCAGTTTTCTGATGTCTGGTCTGACATAATATGCACACACACACACCCTTGTTCGACCCTTTGTGTTATCGTAGACAGGTTACACTTTGGGCTCCCTTTCATCTCACATGCATTAGACCCTGTAAAACACACACCACACACACACCAGGAGAGGTGTTTTAAGATGATATCGCCCACGCCAGGCAGAGGAAAATAAGGTTGTGTAAATAGGATTTCCTGCTTCTGTGATATCACTCCCTCATCCCCCTCTTCTCCACCCACCCAGCCCACCCAACAATTGTGCTGTTGCCTGATGATTAGATGTTTGTTTAAATTTCTGTCTGGGATCAAACAGTGCCTTTCTCTCTGTAGTGGGAGAGATGGCCACCAGATCCGGACAGGGCTGAATCGTTGTGTGTGTGCGTACATCTTCTATAATAATTTGGTGACATCCACCCAATATAATCAACAGTGAATATCTTATTGTCTAACTTCTGCCCCTTTGTTTTGCCTGAGCTGTACAGTAACTACTCTGTACTGTATTTTCCCTATCTAACCACTGTACTGACAGTCCAATCCCAGCTAGTAGTGTATGTTCAGTCCCAGACCCCCCACCAGCACTTCTTTCTGACCTCCGAGACATTGGTCTTTTCCCCCTCTGCCCCGGCCTGTATGGGGCCGGAGTGGGGCTTGCCTGGTACTCAGGGCTGGAACGGCTCTCCTAGCTGGGCTCCAGTGGAGGATGGCAGACTCAGTCACTGTACAGATGCTTTGTTGGAACCCACCATGTGAAATCCATTGATTAGGGCCGGATGAATTTCTCAATTTACTTATTTCCTTTTATGAACCGTAACTCCGCAAAATCTTTGAAATTGTTACGTGTTGTGTTTATATTTTTGTTCCGTAAAGCTTTTACCCTATCCTATAGGGTGAGTGTTCTGACAGCCACAGGGGCTGGGGTGAGAGAGTGAGAGACGATATGCTTTGATAACGTCTCACACCCTTTCCTGCTCAACTGTTTAAAACTGTCTGTTTGTCCAATTGGTTCCCATGGTCCACTTAGCGTTCCCTTAACAACTGTCAGTTAACAAGTAATTAGGATAAACTGAATAGATAGCCTACACACAGATGTGCACTGTAATACATCACAAACTCACATCCAGTTTCACACAAACCTCAGCTGCTCCTCCACAAACAACATTTATGAATTCCCACATGGGCCTACCAGCACACTCAGATTAAAGGGATGGCAGTCTGTATCAGGCTAATGGTAGTGAGTTCCTGGATAAGTCATTATAGGCAGGAAGTGGAGGGGGGCACTCACTATCACAGGTCCTTATTTAACCGTGGAACCAAGCTGTATTTTTTTTGCATTTCCAATTACCCTTCGCTAAGCATCAATTTAATTGACTTTTAAAGGGGGAAAAAATGTCTGACTGTGATTTGCTCATCTTGGGTTTAATGTTGTCCTTTGCGCTGTTTGTTTGCCAGTTTAATAGATTGCTATACCAGGGTAGTACAATACTCCTCACCTATTAGACTAGGGTAGTACAATACCCCTCACCTATTAGACTAGGGTAGTACAATACCCCTCACCTGTTAGACGGACTAGGGTAGTAGAACACCTCTCCCCTGTTAGACGGACTAGGGTAGTAGAACACCTCTCCCCTGTTAGACGGACTAGGGTAGTAGAACACCTCTCCCCTGTTAGACGGACTAGGGTAGTAGATTACCCCTCCCCTGTTAGATGGACTAGGGTAGTAGGTTACCCCTCCCCTGTTAGACGGACGACGGACTAGGGTAGTAGATTACCCCTCCCCTGTTAGACGGACTAGGGTAGTAGAACACCCCTCCCCTGTTAGACGGACTAGGGTAGTAGAACACCCCTCCCCTGTTAGACGGACTAGGGTAGTAGATTACCCCTCCCCTGTTAGACGGACTAGGGTAGTAGAATACCCCTCCCCTGTTAGATGGACGACGGACTAGGGTAGTAGATTACCCCTCCCCTGTTAGACGGACTAGGGTAGTAGATTACCCCTCCCCTGTTAGACGGACGACGGACTAGGGTAGTAGATTACCCCTCCCCTGTTAGACGGACTAGGGTAGTAGATTACCCCTCCCCTGTTAGACGGACTAGGGTAGTAGAACACCCCTCCCCTGTTAGACGGACTAGGGTAGTAGAATACCCCTCCCCTGTTAGATGGACGACGGACTAGGGTAGTAGATTACCCCTCCCCTGTTAGACGGACTAGGGTAGTAGAATACCCCTCCCCTGTTAGATGGACGATGGACTAGGGTAGTAGATTACCCCTCCCCTGTTAGACGGACTAGGGTAGTAGAATACCCCTCCCCTGCTAGACGGACTAGGGTAGTAGAATACCCCTCCCCTGCTAGACTAGGGTAGTACAATACCCCTCACCTATTAGACTAGGGTAGTACAATACCCCTCACCTATTAGACTAGGGTAGTACAATACCCCTCCCCTGTTAGATGGACTAGGGTAGTAGAATACCCCTCCCCTGTTAGACGGACCTGTTAGACGGACTAGGGTAGTAGAATACCCCTCACCTATTAGACTAGGGTAGTACAATACCCCTCCCCTGTTAGATGGACTAGGGTAGTAGAATACCCCTCCCCTGTTAGACGGACTAGGGTAGTAAAACACCTCTCCCCTGTTAGACGGACTAGGGTAGTAGAATACCCCTCCCCTGTTAGAAGGACTAGGGTAGTAGAATACCCCTCCCCTGTTAGACAGACTAGGGTAGTAGAACACCCCTCCCCTGTTAGACGGACTAGGGTAGTAGAAAACCTCTCCCCTGTTAGACGGACTAGGGTAGTAGAACACCTCTCCCCTGTTAGACTAGGGTAGTACAATACCCCTCACCTATTAGACTAGGGTAGTACAATACCCCTCACCTATTAGAATAGGGTAGTAGATTACCCCTCCCCTGTTAGACGGACTAGGGTAGTAGAACACCTCTCCTCTGTTAGACGGACTAGGGTAGTAGAACACCCCTGCCCTGTTAGACGGACTAGGGTAGTAGAACACCTCTCCCCTGTTAGACGGACTAGGGTAGTAGAACACCTCTCCCCTGTTAGACGGACTAGGGTAGTAGAACACCTCTCCCCTGTTAGACGGACTAGGGAACTTCATTGAGTACCAGTCCTTCTATTGAAGTCAGAGGCAGTAGCCAAGAATCTGCCACAAAAAGACCTCGGCTGTAGAATGATTAATGACTCTTGTGTTTTCCCCCTGATATTTATTCGTTTATTTGTTTTCCGATCGCCACTTTCTCACCGTTTTTACATTGTTTGTCCTTTCATATATTTGTGTTCCCCTGCCCTCAGCCCCAGCCCTGCTCCCTCCGTATTATTAGGGGGAAACAGCTTGTATAGAACAATATACGTTTCCTGCAATGTGTCAAGACTATACCACCGACAAGACGCAGCCTGCCACCCTGCTCAATATAAGCTTATCAACCTCTGAACAAACCTCTCTTGCTCTCTGTCTCCATCCTTTTATTTTGTTCTCTCCTTCTCTCCCCTCCTCTTACTATGTTCCTTTGTTCTTCCTGCTCTCTCTCCTTTCCTCTTTTTTTTGTAGTGCCAGTTTCCCTGGCTAAGGTCACAGTGGTCTGTAACTCATAAGTAGTCCTGAACAGGATATATTGGAGAGTTTATCCTCTGTGTCTGGGACCCTGCAGTCATATCCTGTGTGGGGCTTTACTCATAAACCACCTCACTACTGCTTCTCTATTTGATCAGACTGTACACAGGATCTGGTTTAGACTGGATCTTGGCTGGGACAATGCTACTGAAAAAATATCAGATAACAAAATCCCTGCAAATCAGTGGTAGTTGATTTGCCATATAAGGGAAGCTACTATTGGTCACTACATGGCCACTGTAGTTTGAAGGGAGGCAGAGGTCAGAGATGACTGGAGAGCTCAGGAGGAGTTCTTTTCAAGCGCTGAGCCGGGGGGGGGGGGGGACAACCAATTGTTCGGCCCTCCCTTTCTCTCTCCCCCCTCTTCTCCTGTTCTCGCGGAAGGCAATTTGGCCGTGCGGCTGCCATATATCACCCAGGCCGCCGCCCGTGATGCTGTCACAGCTTTCCCGTCATTGTCTCACTCCTGTCGACTCTCCCAGGCATCCTCAGTCCTCTCAGCCCTGCTCCTGCTATGTGAACCAGCGCTACAGCCCCACAGGGGTACTAGTAGCTTAGTATAGCGCTATACCTCAGTCTCTAGGCCGATAGTAGCAGTGGAGTACAGTTTGCCAAATACCTTGTATTCCCTCCCCAAATCCTGCATTGTTTCTTTTATCCTCTGATGGGTCTTAACTCCTAAAGACCAGTGAGTGTTTGTATGGGTAAAGGTCAAACACTGATAATGACCTCATCCTTACCGAGGTCTCTCCTGTGTGTGTGTGTCCGTGTGGTCGTTGTCCAGTCCTTCCCTGCCTGCTACTCCAACAAGTGTGTGGTATTTATTTGTCTGTCCTGTGGCAGTCATTGTTGCAGGGCATGCCCGCGCTTCTGCAGGATTAAAAATAATAAATACACATTTCCCTCCGTGGAGAGAATGACTAACACACAATTACCTTCTCAGGAGTGGATTTGGAACGTGCCTTTTAAAGTGAGAAAACAGCAGGTTTCCTTGCTTTTGGAACATCTTAGTCCCCCCCCCCCCCCCGAATGATTGTTTTGCCTGACACCCCATCAAAAGAAAGACATAGAATCTACTTATTAGTTAGACAAATAATATAAGTAAAGATATTAGCCCCTAGAAGTCAGAAGATCTTGAAGTCAAGATGGTGAAGTCATTTTTTATATTGAATATCTATCCATGTGTTTATGCTAGAGACTTACCATCTTGTAGTGGCTACATCTCAATCCCTTCTTTCCGGTGATATAAAGTTTACGTGTTATTGTTCAATAACACAGGGCTTGTGATTGTACGCATGAGAGGATCCGGACAAGAAAACCATCACTAAATCGTCTGTAAAACCCAAACCATGTGGGCTACAAACGAATATGTCACCAAAGGGGACACACTCACATTTAACTCTACGACATCCACAAACTTTACGGCCGTCGTCTGAACTCTCTGTCGCGGATGTCCTCCTTTCAAAGAGGTCTTCTCACAAAACCGACTGTCCAGACTGAACCGTTGGAGCTATAAACTAATATGTCACCAATCTCAATGCACTCAAGCTTCAGGGGAGTGGTCTGAAGGTAGCTCAGCACCTGGCTGTAAAAACTGCATAGGAGTAAAATGTTCAACAAATAGTCTGACCAAACATCTTATATCTTTCAGATATAGAAGACACTTCAGAATCTTGTCTCTTTATGATTCATTTTTAGACTTTCTGTTTTTGCCATTAATGAGTGTTATTCAATACGTTTAAATGGGATTTACCAGTAACGACCAAATTCAATGTTTCATCAAATAAGTTGTTTATTTTTAAAAAGTATACCTACAGGGGGCCTAAAATTCTAAATCAAATGGCTAAATGATCAATTTCATGACCATCTGAAAGCAATTCCATATGTTCGCTTACTAGATATTGCGATCTAAGGACTTAGTCCTACGGGGTTAATAGATATATTAGTTTCTTACTACATTTATGTTCAACCTACTGTGAAACTGCACTGTGACAACCAGAACCAGCCTGAGGTAACCTGAGCCCCTTTCAAAACTCTTAAGCTGACATGTTCCTTTGTGATACTAGCTTATACATTATTACATGGCTTAATTAGTACTGTACTGAACTTTCCTTCACACTCTGTGATCAGAGTTTGAGGTGGGTGGTCTGTGGATCGGTTGGGCCTTAGCTCTACTGTACGAATGCTCCCAGTCGGGGGGGGTCGGGGGGGGGGTTGCTGTCATTCCGTTGCCTTTTTTAAATTACGCATTAAGCTCCACTAGTTACCTTAGTGACTGTCTTCCCCAACACCCCTCCATTCCCATGCTCCCAGGCTGGGCAGACCGAGCAGGACCGGTCCAGTCTGGTACAGTAATTACAGGAAGGACCTCTGCTCTTGTGGTCCAGTGAATAGGTCTGGAATGTCAACTTGATGTCTTTGTTTAAATGCTCTTTCAGAATGAGTCACTCTTTGCTTCACCCTTTTCATTTCTGATCTGGACGAAAGAAGAAAGCTACTCTGTTTTCCCATGCAGTGCTGTGAGGGTCTCTGTTAGCCTGCGTACCTGTACACCTCCATGCTACTGTACATTACTGTCTGGGCAGCTAGATCATGGTGCAGTCGTCAGGATGTCTGTATGAGGTTGCTTCCAAAATTGCACCCTATTCCCTATATTGTGCACTACTTTTGACCAGAGCCCTCTGGGCCCAGGTCAAAAGTAGTGGACTATATAGGGAATAGGGTGCCATTTGGGAAGCTGAATGAGTCTTCGACAGGATCACCTGGAGCTTCTCAGCCCTAGGGCCAGATGTTAGGGGCCATGGGGGCAAAAGATGGAGCAGGGAGTCAGAGGCTAGTTGTGTAATACTGAGAGGCTGGGGCAGGTTTACAGGCAGCCCCAGACAGTATGTACCATTACAGGCATCCTCTCCTTGGCAATCGCCCCCCATGGAGATCCAAAGCTCCACGTCGTCTCTCTCCACACACACACACACACACACACACACACACACACACACATTCTCCAGCTGTCTGCCAGATTATCCCAACCCGAGAGCTGATCCTACAGAGAGAGAGAGAGAGGTAGGTGTGTGTGTGTGTGTGTGTGTGTGGAGGGGGTGGCATGGGTGTCTAATACCCTCAGCTTGCCTCCCTCAGAGTGAGTATTGTTGGGGCTCCGTCACCCCCTCTGACTCCCTAGGGGCAGCAGGAGGGTAAGTCTCAAGACATTCCTGGAAAGACGGAATCATTTGTTCTCTCAGGACTTAAGGTTAACAAATTACATTTTGAATTAAAGTTGTTTTTGAGGGAGGGACCTAGAGGGATCTAATGCGCAGTCAGCGTTTTCCCCCACTGACTCCCTCATTGGTTGTGTTATGTGTGTGAGCCCAGTCAGTAGGAGCATGTGTGAGCTCAGTCAGTGGTCAAATATGACATTTTTGGTTGTTATTCATTGTGTATTGGATAGCTTTATTGGCTACAGAGGCTGTGGTCTGTAATGTTACATAAAGCTTACTTAGCATTCTGGGCCACTGCTGCCTTGCCCTCCTCACCCTGGGTCGATAAGAGTTTAATGATGCCATTCATTTTTCACTCTGATTTGTTGATTTCATAAGACTTTCCTTAGGTGCATAGTTTCACTTCCAAGCATTGTTCCCTGGTGGACTAGTTGTTTAGTTGGCACAAACAGCCCATGATGGCAGACCTGAACAGGCTGCTGAGTCAGGCCAAGAGTAGGGCCAGGTGGACAGACAGGGCTGTGGGCTGATGTTACACAGGATGTGTCCCAAATGGCACCCTATTCCCTTTATACTGCACTACATTTGACCTGGGCCCATAGGGCTCTGATCAAAAGTAGTGCTCTATAAAGGGAATAGGTTGATATTTGGGACACAGCCACAAAGATTGGGACTGTTGTTCTCATAATGTAGAGGCTGCTATCTACAAACACCATTCTGGTCTGTGGCCACTGTAGCTAACTACTGTGGTGGAGCGGGGCTTAACCCAGGTGTGTGTTTGTGACTGTTTTTCTATTGGTTTGTGGCTATGATAGTCATACTCCTGTGGGTGTTTTTATATTGGGTTTACTTTGAGGTCATGTGGAAATATGATTTGTATTTTGTTATTCCATGGTGTCTGTAACCAGTGTTACTGCATCTGTTAGTGTGTGTTGGAGGTCTAAGTGACTCAATGTTTCCTTTTTCCCTATGTAGATAAAACGTCCTATATATATATCTCCATATCCTATGGCCCTGGTCAAAAAGTAGTGCACTATGTAGGGAATAGGGTGCCATTTGGGACAAAAGTGTTTAAACTTATCATATTCACTGTCTCCATAATACCCCATACAGTAAGAATGTCCCTCCCCACCCTTATAATTTATTTCTCCCAAGGGGAATGTTTCTTCCTCCTCCTCATCACGGCTCCACTTACACACAGTTATATTAGATCACATATCAAAACAAACTAAGTCTTTAAATCAGAAGCTCTCACTTCCTTTTCTAATTAATACTGAGGCAGAACCCTGTGTGCCATTGTTACCAGAGACCTGGCCTGCCAACTCAAACACAGCAACGGAGAGGGAGGCAGAGCGAGGGAGGCAGAGCGAGGGAGGCAGAGCGAGGGAGGGAGGGAGGGAGGGAGGCAGAGCGAGGGAGGCAGAGCGAGGGAGGCAGAGAGAGGGAGGGAGGGAGAGAGAGAGACGGACTGCCTGCCTGCCTCCGTCCGAGAGAGAGAGAGAGAGAGACGGACGCAGAGAGAGACGGACGGAGGCAAGCAGGCAGAGAGAGAGAGAGAGAGAGGGAGGCAGAGAGAGAGGGAGCGAGAGACGGACGGAGGCAGGCAGGCAGAGAGAGGGAGCGACGGACGGAGGCAGACAGAGAGAGAGAGGGAGCGAGAGACGGACGGAGGCAGGCAGAGAGAGAGAGAGAGAGAGACGAACGGAGGCAGGCAGAGAGGGAGAGAGACTGAGGCAGGCAGAGAGCGAGAGAGAGACGGACGGAGGCAGGCAGAGAGCGAGAGACGGACGGAGGCAGGCAGAGAGCGAGAGACGGACGGAGGCAGGCAGAGAGCGAGAGAGAGACGGACGGAGGCAGGCAGAGAGCGAGAGACGGACGGACGGACGGAGGCAGGCAGGCAGAGAGAGAGAGACTGAGGCAGGCAGAGAGAGAGAGACTGAGGCAGGCAGAGAGAGAGAGACTGAGGCAGGCAGAGAGAGAGACTGAGGCAGGCAGAGAGAGAGACTGAGGCAGGCAGAGAGAGAGACTGAGGCAGGCAGAGAGAGAGCGAGAGACGGACGGAGGCAGGCAGGCAGAGAGAGAGGGAGCGAGAGACGGACGGAGGCAGGCAGAGAGAGGGAGCGACGGACGGAGGCAGGCAGAGAGAGGGAGCGACGGACGGAGGCAGGCAGAGAGAGGGAGCGACGGACGGAGGCAGGCAGAGAGCGAGAGAGAGACGGACGGAGGCAGGCAGAGAGCGAGAGACGGACGGACGGACGGAGGCAGGCAGGCAGAGAGAGAGAGACTGAGGCAGGCAGAGAGAGAGAGACTGAGGCAGGCAGAGAGAGAGACTGAGGCAGGCAGAGAGAGGGAGAGAGACTGAGGCAGGCAGAGAGAGGGAGGGAGGGAGAGAGAGAGATGGACTGCCTGCCTCCGTCCGAGAGAGAGAGACGGACGCAGAGAGAGACGGACGGAGGCAAGCAGGCAGGCAGAGAGAGAGAGAGAGAGGGAGGCAGAGAGAGAGGGAGCGAGAGACGGACGGAGGCAGGCAGAGAGAGGGAGCGACGGACGGAGGCAGACAGAGAGGGAGAGGGAGCGAGAGACGGACGGAGGCAGGCAGAGAGAGAGAGAGACTGAGGCAGGCAGAGAGAGAGAGAGACTGAGGCAGGCAGAGAGAGAGGGAGCGAGAGACGGACGGAGGCAGGCAGAGAGAGGGAGCGACGGACGGAGGCAGACAGAGAGCGAGAGAGAGACGGACGGAGGCAGGCAGAGAGCGAGAGACGGACGGAGGCAGGCAGAGAGCGAGAGACGGACGGACGGACGGAGGCAGGCAGGCAGAGAGACTGAGGCAGGCAGAGAGAGAGACTGAGGCAGGCAGAGAGAGAGACTGAGGCAGGCAGAGAGAGAGACTGAGGCAGGCAGAGAGAGAGACTGAGGCAGGCAGAGAGAGAGACTGAGGCAGGCAGAGAGAGAGACTGAGGCAGGCAGAGAGAGAGACTGAGGCAGGCAGAGAGAGAGACTGAGGCAGGCAGAGAGAGGGAGAGAGACTGAGGCAGGCAGAGAGAGAGAGGGAGAGAGACGGAGGCAGGCAGGGAGAGAGAGGGAGAGAGACGGAGGCAGGCAGGGAGAGAGACGGAGGCAGGCAGAGAGAGGGAGAGAGACGGAGGCAGGCAGAGAGAGGGAGAGAGACAGAGGCAGTCAGAGAGAGGGAGAGAGACGGAGGCAGGCAGAGGGAGAGAGACGGAGGCAGGCAGGCAGAGAGAGAGAGACGGACGGACGGAGGCATGCAGGCAGAGAGCGAGAGAGAGAGAGACAGGCAGAGAGAGCGAGAGACGGAGGCAGGCAGAGAGAGCGAGAGACGGAGGCAGGCAGAGAGAGCGAGAGACGGAGGCAGGCAGAGAGAGCGAGAGACGGAGGCAGGCAGAGAGAGCGAGAGACGGAGGCAGGCAGAGAGAGCGAGAGACGGAGGCAGGCAGAGAGAGGGAGAGAGACAGAGGCAGTCAGAGAGAGGGAGAGAGACGGAGGCAGGCAGAGGGAGAGAGACGGAGGCAGGCAGGCAGAGAGAGAGAGACGGACGGACGGAGGCATGCAGGCAGAGAGGAGAGAGAGAGAGACAGGCAGAGAGAGCGAGAGACGGAGGCAGGCAGAGAGAGCGAGAGACGGAGGGCAGGCAGAGAGAGCGAGAGACGGAGGCAGGCAGAGAGAGAGAGAGACGGAGGCAGGCAGAGAGAGCGAGAGACGGAGGCAGGCAGAGAGAGCGAGAGACGGAGGCAGGCAGAGAGAGCGAGAGACGGAGGCAGGCAGAGAGAGCGAGAGACGGAGGCAGGCAGAGAGAGCGAGAGACGGAGGCAGGCAGAGAGAGCGAGAGACGGAGGCAGGCAGAGAGAGCGAGAGACGGAGGCAGGCAGAGAGAGAGAGAGAGACGGAGGCAGGCAGAGAGAGAGAGAGAGACGGAGGCAGGCAGAGAGAGAGAGAGACGGAGGCAGGCAGAGAGAGAGAGAGACGGAGGCAGGCAGAGAGAGCGAGAGACGGAGGCAGGCAGAGAGAGGGAGAGAGACTGAGGCAGGCAGAGAGAGGGAGAGAGACTGAGGCAGGCAGAGAGAGAGAGGGAGAGAGACGGAGGCAGGCAGAGAGAGAGAGAGGGAGAGAGACGGAGGCAGGCAGAGGGAGAGAGACGGAGGCAGGCAGAGAGAGGGAGGAGAGAGACGGAGGCAGGCAGAGAGAGAGAGGAGAGAGACGGAGGCAGGCAGGGAGAGAGGGAGAGACGGAGGCAGGCAGAGAGAGAGAGAGAGAGAGACGGAGGCAGGCAGAGGAGAGAGACGGAGGAGGCAGAGCAGAGGGAGGGAGAGAGACGGAGGCAGGCAGGAGAGAGAGGGAGAGAGACGGAGGCAGGCAGGGAGAGAGACGGAGGCAGGCAGAGAGAGGGAGAGAGACGGAGGCAGGCAGAGAGGGGAGAGAGACAGAGGCAGTCAGAGAGAGGGAGAGAGACGGAGGCAGGCAGAGGGAGAGAGACGGAGGCAGGCAGGCAGAGAGAGAGACGGACGGACGGAGGCATGCAGGCAGAGAGCGAGAGAGAGAGAGACAGGCAGAGAGAGCGAGAGACGGAGGCAGGCAGAGAGAGCGAGAGACGGAGGCAGGCAGAGAGAGCGAGAGACGGAGGCAGGCAGAGAGAGCGAGAGACGGAGGCAGGCAGAGAGAGCGAGAGACGGAGGCAGGCAGAGAGAGCGAGAGACGGAGGCAGGCAGAGAGAGCGAGAGACGGAGGCAGGCAGAGAGAGCGAGAGACGGAGGCAGGCAGAGAGAGCGAGAGACGGAGGCAGGCAGAGAGCGAGAGACGGAGGCAGGCAGAGAGAGCGAGAGACGGAGGCAGGCAGAGAGAGAGAGAGACGGAGGCAGGCAGAGAGAGAGAGAGAGACGGAGGCAGGCAGAGAGAGAGAGAGAGACGGAGGCAGGCAGAGAGAGAGAGAGACGGAGGCAGGCAGAGAGAGAGAGAGAGAGACGGAGGCAGGCAGAGAGAGAGAGAGACTGAGGCAGGCAGAGAGGGAGAGAGACTGAGGCAGGCAGAGAGAGAGGGAGAGAGACGGAGGCAGGCAGAGAGAGAGAGGGAGAGAGACGGAGGCAGGCAGAGAGAGGGAGAGAGACTGAGGCAGGCAGAGAGAGGGAGAGAGACTGAGGCAGGCAGAGAGAGGGAGAGAGACGGAGGCAGGCAGAGAGAGAGAGAGGGAGAGAGACGGAGGCAGGCAGAGAGAGAGAGAGGGAGAGAGACGGAGGCAGGCAGAGGGAGAGAGACGGAGGCAGGCAGAGAGAGGGAGGGAGAGAGACGGAGGCAGGCAGAGAGAGAGAGGGAGAGAGACGGAGGCAGGCAGGGAGAGAGAGGGAGAGAGACGGAGGCAGGCAGAGAGAGGGAGAGAGACAGAGGCAGTCAGAGAGAGGGAGAGAGACAGAGGCAGTCAGAGAGAGGGAGAGAGACGGAGGCAGGCAGGCAGAGAGAGAGAGACGGACGGACGGAGGCATGCAGGCAGAGAGCGAGAGAGAGACAGGCAGAGAGAGCGAGAGACGGAGGCAGGCAGAGAGAGCGAGAGACGGAGGCAGGCAGAGAGAGCGAGAGACGGAGGCAGGCAGAGAGAGCGAGAGACGGAGGCAGGCAGAGAGAGCGAGAGACGGAGGCAGGCAGAGAGAGCGAGAGACGGAGGCAGGCAGAGAGAGCGAGAGACGGAGGCAGGCAGAGAGAGCGAGAGACAGAGGCAGGCAGAGAGAGCGAGAGACGGAGGCAGGCAGAGAGAGCGAGAGAGACGGAGGCAGGCAGAGAGAGAGAGAGACGGAGGCAGGCAGAGAGAGAGAGAGACGGAGGCAGGCAGAGAGAGAGAGAGACGGAGGCAGGCAGAGAGAGCGAGAGACGGAGGCAGGCAGAGAGAGCGAGAGACGGAGGCAGGCAGAGAGAGAGACTGAGGCAGGCAGAGAGAGGGAGAGAGGCAGAGAGAGGGAGAGAGACTGAGGCAGGCAGAGAGAGAGAGGGAGAGAGACGGAGGCAGGCAGAGAGAGAGAGGGAGAGAGACGGAGGCAGGCAGAGGGAGAGAGACGGAGGCAGGCAGAGAGAGGGAGAGAGACGGAGGCAGGCAGAGAGAGGGAGAGAGACGGAGGCAGGCAGAGAGAGGGAGAGAGACGGAGGCAGGCAGGCAGAGAGAGAGAGACGGACGGACGGAGGCATGCAGGCAGAGAGCGAGAGAGAGAGAGACAGGCAGAGAGAGCGAGAGACGGAGGCAGGCAGAGAGAGCGAGAGACGGAGGCAGGCAGAGAGAGCGAGAGACGGAGGCAGGCAGAGAGAGCGAGAGACGGAGGCAGGCAGAGAGCGAGAGACGGAGGCAGGCAGAGAGAGCGAGAGACGGAGGCAGGCAGAGAGAGCGAGAGACGGAGGCAGGCAGAGAGAGCGAGAGACGGAGGCAGGCAGAGAGAGCGAGAGACGGAGGCAGGCAGAGAGAGCGAGAGAGACGGAGGCAGGCAGAGAGAGAGAGAGACGGAGGCAGGCAGAGAGAGACGGAGGCAGGCAGAGAGAGAGAGAGACGGAGGCAGGCAGAGGGAGAGAGAGAGAGACGGAGGCAGGCAGAGAGAGAGAGACGGACGGAGGCAGAGAGAGAGAGAGACGGACGGAGGCAGGCAGGCAGAGAGACGGACGGAGGCAGGCAGGCAGAGAGCGAAAGAGAGACGAAGGCAGGCAGAGAGCGAGAGACGGACGGACGCAGGCAGGCAGGCAGAGAGCGAGAGACGGACGGACGGACGGAGGCAGGCAGGCAGGCAGCGAGAGACTGACGGAGGCAGGCCGGCAGAGAGCGAGAGAGAGACGGAGGCAGGCAGAGCGAGAGATAGACGGAGGCAGGCAGAGAGCGAGAGACGGACGGACGGAGGCAGGCAGAGAGCGAGAGAGAGACTGAGGCAGGCAGAGAGCGAGAGAGAGACTGAGGCAGGCAGAGAGCGAGAGAGAGACTGAGGCAGGCAGAGAGCGAGAGAGAGACTGAGGCAGGCAGAGAGCGAGAGAGAGACTGAGGCAGGCAGAGAGCGAGACTGAGGCAGGCAGAGAGCGAGAGAGAGACTGAGGCAGGCAGAGAGAGGGAGAGACTGAGGCAGGCAGAGAGCGAGAGACGGAGGCAGGCAGAGAGAGAGAGACGGAGGCAGGCAGAGAGAGAGAGACGGAGGCAGAGGGAGAGAGACGGAGGCAGGCAGAGAGAGAGAGACGGAGGCAGGCAGAGGGAGAGAGACGGAGGCAGGCAGAGGGAGAGAGACGGAGGCAGGCAGAGAGAGAGAGACGGAGGCAGGCAGAGGGAGAGAGACGGAGGCAGGCAGAGAGAGAGAGACGGAGGCAGGCAGAGAGAGAGAGACTGAGGCAGGCAGAGAGAGAGAGACGGAGGCAGGCAGAGAGAGAGAGACGGAGGCAGGCAGAGAGAGAGAGAGAGACGGAGGCAGGCAGAGAGAGAGAGAGAGACGGAGGCAGGCAGAGAGAGAGAGAGAGACGGAGGCAGGCAGAGAGAGAGAGAGAGACGGAGGCAGGAGGAGAGAGAGACGGAGGCAGGCAGAGAGAGAGACGGAGGCAGGCAGAGAGAGAGAGACGGACGGAGGCAGGCAGAGCGAGAGGGAGAGCGAGAGACGGACGGAGGCAGGCAGAGCGAGAGGGAGAGCGAGAGACGGACGGACGGAGGCAGGCAGAGAGAGAGAGAGGGAGCGAGAGACGGACGGAGGCAGACAGAGAGAGAGAGAGGGAGCGAGAGACGGACTGAGGCAGGCAGAGAGAGAGAGGGAGCGAGAGACTGACGGAGGCAGGCAGAGAGAGAGAGAGACTGACAGAGGCAGGCAGAGAGAGAGAGAGACGGACAGAGGCAGGCAGAGAGCGAGAGAGACGGACAGAGGCAGGCAGAGAGAGAGACGGACGGACGGACGGACGGAGGCAGGCAAAGAGAGAGAGCGAGAGACGGACGCAGGCAGAGAGAGAGTGAGACGTAGAGCTGGTGGGTCATAAAAACCAAAATGGCCCCCATATCTACCTTCTCTCTGCCAATTACAACACAGGACTGTAATCAGCCTTCTAGTTAGACAGTAAGGAGAGAGGATTGTGTAGGAGCATGTCAATACTCTATGTTACAGCAGCGCCGGATGTTGCAACTAAGAGGCCTGGTATCCTGTACAAAAGCCCAATATCTTTGTCAGGATTACTTGTATTGTTAGATGACTGCTAAAATCCACTTTAAATGCAAGCCTATGAAATGTACTTATTTTCAGTGACTTTAAAGTGTGATGAATGAGTATAGTAAAGACATCTAAATAAATAGGATAACAAATATAATTGACTTGCCTAACATTGTGTGTTCTATTTGTCATTTAGACGTATTTAGACCAGGCAGTGGTTTGAACACATCACCCCTGAACCTAGTGATTACAGGTGTGGTTGGTTAAGTCAGGCTGCTGTAAATAGATGTTAGGTAAATCCAGGCAAATAGTTATTAGGCTTAGCAGGTTGGGGAACAGGTCCAAACACCAGTTGAGAGATTGGTTTTTAGTTCAATTCCTCAGTTGAGATGCAACTCCCGCTTTCCTATAAATCTCCCACTGATATCACTGGATGATTCACATGAAACCTTTTGTTATGGCAGTTGGTTGTTGAGTGTATTGTTGGTCGCTGTGGCTTTGCAGGAGGCTCCTTCTGTATCCCTCCCACCTCTGATACATTCAGAAATATAGTTCACATGTTTTTCAGCATTTTAAACTGGATTGACGTAACCAGTTTTGTTGTTTGTTACTTTTTTCCCTGCCATTGTGTGATATCTGTTTATTTTCCCCTCGGTGGCACGTTTCCCGAACTCCTACCCCACAATACTGATGTTTCTGTTCTGTGTGGGAAGAATCCACAGGTCGTGTGTGATGGGGAACGGGTCTTGTTCTGTGTCCAGCTGTCCTCTGGGTCCAGTAGGTCTGTTTGTTTTCAGTTGTCCTTAACAATACCCTCCTCTCCCCACACACACCCTATAACACACACTCTGCTCTGAGAAAACAACCCACAACCATAACAGGAGCTGGAACAGTGGCCTGCTCTGTAGGAAAAGGCTGCTCTCACATCCTGGGTTCCTGTTTCCCTCTCTACTGTACTTTATAGATTACATGAAAGTCCCAAAAATGTCAGGGAAACAACACTTGACATTTTTGGGCTCAGTTATGCAACACTCATGCATTGTTAATTGAATTTTGCTCTTGAGAAAACAGAGAAAAATACACCTTTGATGTATAAAATAAATATTTCCACCTGTCCTCTAGATACTGGTGAAGAAAGGCCTTTGTGTGGTTGCTTCACTGCTGGAGGCTGAACAAAGGAGGGGGAGAACTTTCCTTATGACTGTTAGACATCTCTCACAAACACACCCTCTCTCTCCCCGTCTCCACCCTAGGGGTAGTTAAAGTCCCTGGGCCTGTGTGAGGCTGCACAAAACACACCAGGTATTCTCTGGCTCTCAGCAGTGCAGTAGTGGACTGACTGTAGTGTAGTCAAAAGCCCTCTCCTGGTGTCGCCCTGAAGAGGTGTAGGGAAGTGAACTAGGACCGGGGCAAGTGGTATGTTTTATTCTCCAGATAGTATTGAGGACCGGGGCTAGTGGGATGTTTTATTCTCCAGATAGTATTGAGGACCGGGGCAAGTGGTATGTTTTATTCTCCAGATAGTGTTGAGGACCGGGGCAAGTGGGATGTTTTATTCTCCAGATAGTGTTGAGGACCGGGGCAAGTGGGATGTTTTATTCTCCAGATAGTGTTGAGGACCGGGGCAAGTGGTATGTTTTATTCTCCAGATAGTGTTGAGGACCGGGGCAAGTGGTATGTTTTATTCTCCAGATAGTGTTGAGGACCGGGGCAAGTGGGATGTTTTATTCTCCAGATAGTGTTGAGGACCGGGGCAAGTGGGATGTTTTATTCTCCAGATAGTATTGAGGACCGGGGCAAGTGGGATGTTTTATTCTCCAGATAGTGTTGAGGACCGGGGCAAGTGGGATGTTTTATTCTCCAGATAGTGTTGAGGACCGGGGCAAGTGGGATGTTTTATTCTCCAGATAGTGTTGAGGACCGGGGCAAGTGGGATGTTTTATTCTCCAGATAGTATTGAGGACCGGGGCAAGTGGTATGTTTTATTCTCCAGATAGTATTGAGGACCGGGGCAAGTGGTATGTTTTATTCTCCAGATAGTATTGAGGACCGGGGCGAGTGGGATGTTTTATTCTCCAGATAGTATTGAGGACCGGGGCATGTGGGATGTTTTATTCTCCAGATAGTATTGAGGACCAGGGCAAGTGGGATGTTTTATTCTCCAGATAGTGTTGAGGACCGGGGCAAGTGGGATGTTTTATTCTCCAGATAGTGTTGAGGACCGGGGCAAGTGGGATGTTTTATTCTCCAGATAGTATTGAGGACCGGGGCAAGTGGGATGTTTTATTCTCCAGATAGTATTGAGGACCGGGGCAAGTGGTATGTTTTATTCTCCAGATAGTGTTGAGGACCGGGGCAAGTGGGATGTTTTATTCTCCAGATAGTGTTGAGGACCGGGGCAAGTGGGATGTTTTATTCTCCAGATAGTATTGAGGACCGGGGCAAGTGGGATGTTTTATTCTCCAGATAGTGTTGAGGACCGGGGCAAGTGGTATGTTTTATTCTCCAGATAGTGTTGAGGACCGGGGCAAGTGGTATGTTTTATTCTCCAGATAGTGTTGAGGACCGGGGCAAGTGGTATGTTTTATTCTCCAGATAGTGTTGAGGACCGGGGCAAGTGGCTAGAACTAGAAGTATTAAGAGGGAGAAGGAAATGGCGTGTCCAGAATCTTACTCCTGTCGTGGAGGCTGGGCCATGTCTGAAACAGTGACACAGGAGAGCGAGAACAGAGGGAAGAGGGGCCTGACAGACAGCAGTGACATCGAAAATTACCAACTGCCTAGTTCAGATGAGAGGGATTCCTGCTTGGTTGGGGGCGGCTCTGGCCGGTACAGGTTGCCCTTAGGCACTGATTGTGAAACTGACCTTAGCTCAGTGCCTAGGGGTAACTTCATCTGCCTCCTTAGGGAAGAGAAGGAGGATTGGCCTGAGAAAGTTTGAAAGGTCAAAAGGTCACAGTGGGTTTTTGACCCTGTGTGTATGTTTCTGTGTTAGATCCTGGATGAGATTGCAGAGCATGGCATCAGGATCTACCAGCTGCCAGACGCTGACTCAGATGAGGATGAGGAATTCAAGGAGCAGACACGAGTACTGAAGGTACGACACACACAGACAAATGGCACCATATTCCCTATGTAGTGTACTATTTTTGCCATCTGGTCAAAAGTAGTGCACTATGTAGGTAATAGGGTGTCATTTGGGATGACGTAGCCACAGAAATACTAACACCAACTAAGAGAAAGGACTCCAGGAGAAACGCCACTACCAGAAGGGACAGGAAGTAACAAATAGAACCACTCTTGTTATGTAGTTTCTCTCTTAAAACCACAGGGCATGAGTTTTAGAATGATCAGAATATCAAACGTGTTGATTATAATACATTATATCACAAAAGTGAGTACACCCCTCACATTTTTGTAAATATTTGAGTATATCTTTTCATGTGACAACACTGAAGAAATGACACTTTGCTACAATGTAAAGTAGTGAGTGTACAGCTTGTATAACAGTGTAAATTTGCTGTCCCCTCAAAATAACTCAACACACAGCCATTCATGTCTAAACAGCTGGCAACAAAAGTCAGTACACCCCTATGTGAAAATGTCCAAATTGGGCCCAATTAGCCATTTTCCTTCCCCGGTGTCATGTGACTCGCTTAGTGTTACAAGGTCTCAGGTGTGAATGGGTAGCAGGTGTGTTAAATTTGGTGTCATCGCGCTCACACTCCTCATACTGACTGGTCACTGGAAGTTCAACATGGCACCTCATGGCAAAGAACTCTCTGAGGATCTGAAAAAAAGAATTGTTGCTCTACATAAAGATGGCCTGGGCTATAAGAAGATTGCCAAGACCCTGAAACTGAGCTGCAGCACAGTTTCAGGGTGTACTCACTTTTGGGGTGTACTCACTTTTGTGATATACTGTAGGTCAGCGTTATGTCCAACCTGAACCATCTGGTCATTATTTATTTCCTTGATCCCTCTATCTCTATATCCCTTTGTTTTCACACTCCTCTCTGTCTCCCTTTATCTTCCTCACCCTTCTATCCATCTCTCCCTCTCTTTACTCCTCCCCCTCAGGCGAGCATTCCGTTTGCTGTGATTGGTTCGAACCAGCTGATTGAGGTGAAAGGGAAGAAAATCAGAGGTCGTCTCTACCCCTGGGGGGTCGTGGAGGTGGAGAACCCAGAGCACAACGACTTCCTCAAACTACGCACCATGCTTGTGTGAGTCACCATGACAATGCAATGCAACTTTTGTTTAAAAAACAATTAATCAAATCTATGAACAGGTAGCCTACATGTAAAGTAATAGGAATCTATGCATGCTCTTATCCCTGCTTTTCCTTTATGTATTACTATATTGCCATCTAGTGGGTGAATAGAGAACTTCAAGTCTGCCCATCTGTTGCTTCCTCTAGTGGTGCAGTCTAATCTAGTGGGTGTTATGGGGGTTCGTACTAGCCGTATAGTGATACTGACGTGTGATGGTTGTGTGTGTTTTCAGCACCCACATGCAGGACCTCCAGGAGGTCACGCAGGACCTGCACTACGAGAACTTTCGCTCAGAGAGACTGAAGAGAGCTGGCAGGTCAGTCTGCAGTGTTATTTATATATATATATATATATATACACACACACACACAGGCTGATGCTGAGGCTATTACAGTTATGTTCCGTATTATTCCCCTACAGAGCTGTGGAAGATGATGTGGTTGACAAAGACCAGATTCTCCTGCAGAAGGAGGCTGAGGTGAGTAGCTAATACAGGGTTAATGTGAGAGACAAGGATGTTTGCCTCTACCCTTTTGTCCATACTAAACCATGCAGCCAGTGATCTGTCAGAGAATAACAAATGACCCGATGCTTCCGAATTCCCTCTGATTGGGCTGTTTGTTTTGCCATTGCGAAGTATAGAGATGGTGGAGTGCAATTAAAGCTGTTATTAAACATGCACG
This sequence comes from Oncorhynchus nerka, assembly GCF_034236695.1. Taxonomy (NCBI): domain Eukaryota; kingdom Metazoa; phylum Chordata; class Actinopteri; order Salmoniformes; family Salmonidae; genus Oncorhynchus; species Oncorhynchus nerka. Next base: position 77,120,308 of record NC_088408.1, read on the forward strand.
TTCAATTAAAGCTGTTAGTAAACATGCATGTCTGTACAGGATATGACATATCTGACTTCCTGTCCCAGTTAAATGGTGGGAATGAGTCAGGCGATGTAAAGAGTATTGTATACAGGGTTTATACTAGCTTGGCTGCTGGTGGGGGCTGTGTCCATAAAGATCCTATTAAATTACTATTCTAATTCCTAATTCTATGGCTGTGTCCTTATGGGAGGTCAGATTGGTTTCGTACACCATATGTTTTGAAGGTTTCTGTTCCTTGACTGATGTTACTACTGGTACTATTTTATGAAGAGGGTCAAAAGTTTTCAGTCAACCAGAAATGCATTTAGAAATCAAATTGTATTTGTCACATGCGCCGAATACAATAGGTGTAGACTTGACATTGAAATGCTTACTTACAAGCTCATAAACAACAATGCAGTTTTAAGAAAATACCTAAAAAAGTAAGAGATAAGAATAACAAGTAAATAACAATAGGGAGGCTTTATACAGGGGGTACCGGTACAGAGTCAATGTGTGGGGGCACCGGTGTTGAGGTAATATGTACATGTAGGTAGAGTTATTAAAGTGACTATACATAGATAATAACAGAGAGCAGCAGCAGCATAGAATAGGTGACAAGAGGCAACGCAAATAGTCTGGCTAGCCATTTGATTAGATGTTCAGGAGTCTTGGTTTGGGGCTAGAAGCTGTTTAGAAGCCTCTTGGACCTAGACTTGGCGCCTTCCTCTGACACCGCCTAGTATAGAGGTCCTGGATGGCAGGAAGTTTGGCCCCAGTGATGTACTGGGCCGTACGCACTACCCTCTATAGTGCCTTGTGGTCGGAGGCCGAGCAGTTGCCATACCAGGCAGTGATGCAACTGGTCAGAATGCTCTCGACGGTGCAGCTGTAAAACATTTTGAAGATCTGAGGACCCATATAAGAACATTGTTTGGTGAATTCTGAAGACCCATGAAGTGTTTGTACTTGTATGTCTTAGTGAATTATTATTTTATTTAAAGTGCTCTTGTTAATCAGTCAACAAATAAATTACAATCCACATTGTCAGACAAAAGTAATAGAATAAAATAACTGAAAAATAAACAAATGATACATTTGGAGTGGCACGATCAGAAATCATGTTAGATATTTCCAGCTTTAGCCGAGACAATGAGCACAAAATGAGTTTTACAGCATCTAACATATCATATGAAACACACATTTCCTTAAGCACTCCATTCACTCTGTCCAGTTTGAGATAAAGTTGAGTAGTGGAGACCAGAGTCTATCGAACCTGGGCTGTCTTTTGCAGAGGTTTGGTGTCGTTTTTAACACTGGTCACAAACTGTGGATGTGACCTATTAGACAGAATCACACAATACAGACTTGCATTCTTGTAGCAAGCAGCTTGGGATACCAGATCAGCTTAGCTAAGTGTTACGTTTGTTTGCATTCCTTCAGTCTGCAACATGCAGAGCTTTAAAGAGCACTAACCTGCTTTAGTGTAAATTTAAATATCAATGCGTATTTTTTATTCGGTCACATGCTTAAGTGGGAGAATTAGTATAAGTCAATTTGACCCCCGTTGGGTGTGAAGTCAAATGATCCACTTGAAGTTCTATCCACGACCACTAGATGGAGATGGGTTATATTGGAAAAAAGGTGGTTTTGCATAGAGGCTCTCAGAAAGCTAGGTGGATGTATTCTCTCTCTGGTATTAATTTGACTCAACTATCCCTTTCCCTATTTCCCTCTCTTTCCTTCTCTTCTCTCTGTAGCTGAGGCGTATGCAGGAGATGATTACCCAGATGCAGGCACAGATGAAGATGAAGGGAGATGAGTAAAAAGAGAAGGATCGGGTAGGGAGAGGGAGAAGAGAGGAGCCCCTCACCCATCAAACCCTCTGTGCGTCGGAAACTCCATCATGGTTGTACTGCTGGGCGCACTCATCACCGCCTATCCCTCAGTGTGTCAGTCAAACAATCAATTAACCAATCAACCAATTAAAGGTCCTCAATAACCTCATTTTAATTTGGAAGTCTTCAATATGGCCCCTAGTTCACCGTGGTACTGAGATCCACTGATCTGCTAGTCTGAGTGTTGTTTTGGAAAGCGTTACTGACGTTATGACATGAGGTATGTTTGTCAGGAGTGTTCTAACATGACATAATAAAGGAAATGGGTTATGATATATAATAAGACGTACTGTAAAGACAATGATTGCATGTTCTCCCAATAAGTGACTAATGATGTTCATTTGTTTTCATCAGTACTACTAATTCTGTCTCATGTACAATGCAGATCTTCCATTGATAATGGTACTAATACATCTCATTGTTAGACAACAGACTTCAGTGTTTACAGAATGTTAAGGGAATGTGTTGAGTATATTAAGGGAAGGTTTGTTGAGAGCTGGGTGTTTTTGTGCCATTTGCAACCTCTTTCTTCACATTTGGACTCAGCGGAGGACATATCAGTCCAGGTGTAGTAATAAGTGTCCCTCAGGTGGCACTAGTCTGTTCTATAAGCACAATACTTGGAAATAACTATAAAAGTAATATAGATAGACTTGTTTGGAAATATCCCACATATTAAAAATGTTGATTTTTTTTAACCTTATCACATTTGGTCTATATTTTGAAATATTTACAAAACTTTGTGCCTCTGTTGTATTGGATGGAGACTGTTTGTCTTGGGCTCAAGTGTTTTCAAACTATGCACAACCATGTCATGTCTTAAATTGGTTAATATGCCTTTTGTATCTCCTAAGACGTGCACTTCAAAACCTTTCAGCAACGTTTGTCTTTATTACTTCCATTACATCATGAGCAGTTATAGCATTGATATGTGGGTTTTTTCTTTGGTTGTGTTTTTGTTTGGGATTTTCCTAAAGGGGTTTTTCAATGATTTACTGTATGCACATTACTCTTCTCCTATTGGCCAGCTCCATGGAACTTACAGTATTAAACTGAATTCCTAACGATATTCTGATTCACCATGTGCATGTCCCAAATGGAACCCAATTCTTATATGGTGCACTACTTTTGACCAGAGCCTAACCAGACCCCCGGTCAAAAGTAGTGCACTATATAGGGAATAGTGTACCATTTGGGACACTACCCATGTCTGTCTGTGGCTGTGCCATCCCACTTTCTAGACTACTGACTGTCTTATACAGTGAACACCTCTCTCTGTGTTCAGAAATGTGTTGTTTGTGTTTAGGAGTGCTATCGTCAGTTGCTTTGGCATCGTCTCTGTAACCTGGCTCTTTCTGCTTACCTGGTCAGCAGGTTTGTCTGTTTTGAATCTTTGAGCCATTAACCAAACTATGCTTGAGACCTTTTTTTAGTAGTTTCTCAACTTTTGCACTGCATTTTCAGAAATAAAGTTTCCGTAGAAGCAGACTTGTAGTGGGAGTGCTTTTTTCAGGCCATAAGTATGATGAGAGGTCATGTAGAAAAACAAAGGCGGTGGGATTGAATGGAGACTGAGGTTTCAGGCCTTCTAGACCTCGATCAAAGGGAAAACACTAGAGAAGAATCTGCTGTAGAGGTTGGTGTAGCAATGTTGCTAGATGGTAACAAGCTGATATGACAAGGATGCATGGATAGTAAGCCTGTGTTATTCTCTTACACATATGTGCACAAAGTGTATGTTGAACAACCAATGTTTAAAACATAGTAGTGATACGTTTGAACAGGATTATTTATTATGCAAGCTGCATACAATATTATTGACATCAACAGTAAAATCATAGGCAACTTCTCCCCAGCTAACAATTCTAGGAAGAGAGAATGTTTTTGTGATGTTCTCCATGTTTGAGTGTCCAGTTTTCTGTTAGTTAGGGGAACATTCTATGTATGTTAGCAAAAACCTCCTGAGAACGTGTTTAGCACGTCTTGGCATTAGAGTTAGGAGAACATTCCCTAAATGTCAAACATAACTTACCCAGAATGTGGTTTTTATGTCCAACATTAATTTTCTAATCATGTTTCATTGGAACTTTGCAAGAACATTCCTCCCCGTCTGGAAATGATTTAACAGATAGTTTGAGAGACTAACATGTATTTATTTTTAAACAATTACTGGTGGCATAAAGTCAGTGGTCCTACCTGTCAATGATTTTAGAGGCCGGTATAATGATTTAAATGATTTAACCATCCAGATCTGTTTACACTTTATTGATATCTTAGAAATGTCCTTGTTTTTGAAAGAAAAACACATTTTTGGTCCATTAAAATAACATTGATCAGGAATACAGTGTAGACATTGTTAATGTTGTAAATGACTATTGTAGCTGGACACAGCGGATTTTTAATGGAATCTCTACATAAGAGTACAGAGACCAATTATCAGCAACCTTCACTCCTGTGTTCCAATGACACGTTGTGTTAGCTAATCCAAGTTTATCATTTTAAAAGGCTAATTGATCATTAGAAAACTCTCTTGCAATTATGTTAGCACAGCTGAAAACTGTTGTGCTGATTAAATAGGCAATAAAACTGGCCTTCTTTAGACTAGTTGAGTATGTGGAGCACCAGCATTTGTGGGTTCGATTACAGGCTCAAAATGGCCAGAAACAAAGACCTTTCTTCTGAAACTCGTCAGGCTATTCCATGCGATAAGTGTCTCCTGACCCTTCCTGTCTCAGCCTCCAGTATTATTTGACCATGCTGGTCATTTATGAACATTTGAACATCTTGGCCATGTTCTGTTATAATCTCCACCCGGCACAGCCAGAAGAGGACTGGCCACCCCACATAGCCTGGTTACTCTCTAGGTTTCTTCCTAGGTTTTGGCCTTTCTAGGGAGTTTTTCCTAGCCACCGTGCTTCTACACCTGCATTGCTTGCTGTTTGGGATTTTAGGCTGGGTTTCTGTACATCACTTTGAGATATCAGCTGATGTACGAAGGGCTATATAAATACATTTGATTTGATTTGATAAATTGCCAAGAAATTGAAGATCTCATATAACGCTGTGTACTACTCCCTTCACAGAACAGTGCAAAGTGGCTCTAACCAGAATAGAAAGAGTGGGAGGCCCCGGTGCACATCTGAGCAAGAGGACAAGTACATTAGAGTGTCTAGTTTGAGAAACAGACGCCTCGTAGGTCTTCAACTGGCAGCTTCATTAAATAGTACCAGCAAAACACCAGTCTCAACGTCAGCAGTGAAGAGTTGACTCCGGGATGCTGGCCTTCTAGGCAGAGTTCCTCTGTCCAGTGTCTGTGTTCTTTTTCCCATCTTAATATTTTTTTTTATTGGCCAAACTGAGATATGTATTTTTCTTTGCAACTCTGCCTAGAAGGCCAGCATCCCGGAGTTGCCTCTTCACTGTTGACGTTTGTTTCTGGACATTCTGAGCCTATAATCAACCCGCTAATGCTTCAGATACTCAACTAGTCTGAAGGCCAGTTTTATTGCCTATTTAATCAGCACAACAGTTTTCAGCTGTGCTAACATAATTGCAAAAGGGTTTTCTAATGATCAATTAGCCTTTTAAAATGACAAACTTGGATTAGCTAACACAACGTGTCATTGGAACACAGGAGTGAAGGTTGCTGATAATTGGTCTCTGTACTCTTATGTAGATATTCCATTAAAAATCCGCTGTGTCCAGCTACAATAGTCATTTAAAATGATAAACTTGGATTAGCTAACACAACGTGCCATTGGAACACAGGAGTGATGGTTGCTGATAATGGGCCTCTACGCCAATATAGATATTCCATTAAAAAAATAAGCAGTTTCCAGCAACAATAGTCATTTACAACATTAAGAATGTCTACAATGTATTTCTGATCAAATAACCTTAACCACTGTCCCAATAAGGGATGTCCTTGGGGATGGTTTATATTGGGCCTGAATAGTTAGGCCCTTTCCAGAAGCAAACCCTAACCACTTCTCCCGAGGCACTTGTGTAGATCTGAAACAACTGCATAGGTGTAAGCAATAGGGTGAATGCACTTTGAAGTAAATTTCTGCTCAGTTAAAAGTACACTCAAGAAAAACTTATTGATTATTGATCATAGTGGTTCAGGAGTAAAATGAAAACAGGCTTATATGCCCCACCAATATTTAGACAACTATACAGAAACCCTAAAATTGCTGAAATATGTTGATCAAATCAACGATGAGAGAATAGTCAGATTAACTGAGATGTTTTAACTGATACAAACATGGTGCAGGTAGCAGGAAGATCTGAATGCCTTCAACTGTGAATGGATTAGTCATTCACCAATCAGAGCCTTGATGGGCTAGGCCATAGTAACAAGGGGTGATGTGTAATAAAACGTTTTGTTTTTGTTGGGAGAACGTTTCTTTGGGACCGTCCTGATGAATGATACACAATTTTCTTTCAGCATTTTAATGAAACTTGTCTAGAACATTATCTTATATTCTCTGAACATGGCAAACATGTTCTGTGTATGTTTGGTGGGACGTTGATGGAATATTCTCCTAACCCTTAGATAACTGGACACAGGAATGTTTGTGCAATATTGTCATGAAACGTGTCTAGAACATTAGTATTGAATATTCAGAGAAAATGTTAACCACATTCTGAGTAAGTTCTGCTTGACATTAAGGGAATGGTCTCATCGAAACAGTCCTGGTAAATCACTGGAATATTCATATGAAAGGTGAGGTAATTATAAAATGTAACTGTTAAGGGAAGTTTCTCTAAAGTTGTGGGAACGTGTGTTGTTAGCTGGGTCTCCATCCACCATTGGGTACCACATATAGGAGGGCGGGGCTCTCACACAACCTGTCTGGCTGCTGTAGTATCGCGGAGAAGGACCGGGCGCGTGCTTTTACCAAACAGTACGTCCGTTTTGGAAGCGACACCGAGGGGAGGAGAGCCGTGAAGATGACGACCAATATCAGATACAAGAGCCGGATCCCGATCAAATCGGGTAAGCATGATGATAATAGGGATGATTATGCATAAAGGCAATTATAATGCGGTCCATTACAATGATTGTCTTTCTCTATGGATTTCTCTCCCCCTCTTTCTAAATTGGGCGTCGTTCTGTATTCCTCCACCTGCGTTTCATTTACCCATCCACCACAATGACCAAACAGATGAGACCACTGAGGTAAGGAACACGTTTATTCCTAAAGGATTTTTGAAATAGAAAATGTTTATCTGTGCTCCGCGCTTTTGGTATAAACCAAGGCCATGTTAGGCGATTCAAAGAATCATTCATATCAAGCATGGTAGCTTACTTTTTTTCTCCAATTCGCTTCGAATGGCCGCATAGCCTAGATATATATTTACCCTACAGCCTATGTAGGCCAAGTAAACGTCAGCGGAATCATCATTCCGATGCATTGAAGATTACTATTGTTGTCATGCCACCGCATTACAGGGTACAGTGAGCATCACACAGTCAGAAGGATTACATATCATATTTACGCAAACAGTCAGACATAGGATGCGTACGCAGCTTGTGGTACCCGAGGGCTCTCCTCATCCTTGGGCATCCATCCATTCATCCAGGCTTCCAGTCGCGCACTTGGCTGTGGGCGTGACAGTGACCCGCTTCCTAAATGCTATTAGAGACCCTATTGGTATAGTCAGCGAAGTGACCGGCTGTTAATTAGCACATCGCTGTCTTTAGATCAATCTCTGTTTGCATCCTCAGTACATTACAGCTCATTATCCTCTCATTGCTTTCCCTCTGAATTGGTCAGACGAGCTCCCTTTCATAGATGCCATAGATTATTACCTTGCGTTAACCCTGTGTGTGACCATGCATCATTTAGGTGGAGCTTGGTGGCTGGCTAAACTATCCTCCTTCGCAGAGGGCGAATATTATCCTGAAATTCAGGGGTCTCTATTTTTTAATGGGCCTTATAGTAAAGACGTGGAATTTAATTATATATTTTTAAATCCTCTTTAAATGTGAAATGAACACAACCAGTCATGTTTTCATCTGAAAACAAAAGTTTCACTTTTGTTGCATTTAGGGGGGCTCATCTCTCATTCGGGGGGTTGGGGGTTGCCCCCCCTGTAATTTGCACTCTGCTCCTCGAGAGACCAGCAGCAGACTACTTCTCATGTGTACATATCTCCTCTCTCTCTCTGCTCTGAGGGTGATCACATGATGACAGAAGATTTGGATGCTGTTCGGTTAGTAGGTTATTAGCCTTGTGTAGCTACATTTGCGAGTAGGCAGCATGCATCAATTGTAATTAATAGACTCTCCACACATCCAACCCTTACACACAAGCGCACACACACACATAACCAACCACAAATACGCACACAGACTCACATACACACACACTGCTGCTCTAGCATTTGCTATTTATTCAACTGCTCGACCAAGACACTACCCACATTATATTTCTAAATAAAGCCATACTTGACTTGGCACTTTCATTATCTACTCCGATACCCTGTTGTGTATATATTAGGTTTTACTATGCATAGTACTTTTAAAAATGACTTGTTATTTTTTATTTGACTTGAATCTTATTATTGATAATATGGCACCGACAGACATGACAGCTCTGCTTCTGGCTCCTAAGCAACTTTGCAGTAATTGTTTTTTTGTGTGTTATTTCTTACATTATTAGCCCAGAGTGTTTTTTGTCTTATTACATACAGCCAAAATTAACTTTTGGATATCAGAGTGGTAGTAACTCACCAGCATTACGACCAGGAATAAGTCTTTCCCGAATTGGATCCTTTGTTCGTACCCCTAAGGGCAATTGAACTTATCCCAGAGGTTGTTCCGAGTCGCAGCCAGCGGAGAAGAGATATTCTGAGTGGACTTCTAGTCTGATTCAGGAGGCGGGCACACCATCCACCACTTCTGAGTATATTACTCGCTAATGTTCAGTCTCTGAACAATAAAGTAGACGAGCTCAGGGCGAGGTTCTCCTTCCAGAGAGACATCAGGGACTGTAACATAGGCTGTTTCATGGAATCATGGCTCTCTTGCGATATACTGTCCCCATCCATACAGCCAGCTGGGTTATCAGTTCATCGCGCAGACGGGAACAAAGAACTCTCCGGAAAGAAGAAAGGCGGGGGAGTATGTTTCATGATTAACTACTCATGGTGTGATTGTGATAATATACAGAAACTCAAGTCCTTTTGTTCACCCAACCTAGAATTCCTCATAATCAAATGCTGACCGTATTACCTCCCAAGAGAATTCTCTTCGGTTATAGTCAAAGCCGTATATATTCCCCCTCAAGCCGATACCATGACGGTCCCTCAAGGAACTACACTGGACTTTATGCAAACTGGAAACCACCTATCCTGAGGCCGTAGTTATTGAGGCTGGGGATATTAACAAAGCAAATTTGAGGAAAATGCTTCCAAAGTTCTATCAACACATTGACTGTAGTACTCGCTTAGGGAAAACACTAGATCGCTGCTACTCACCTTTTAGAGATGCCTACAAGGCCCTCCCCTGCCCTCCCTTCGGCATATCATATTTACGCAACCAGTCAGACACAGGATGCTTACGCAGCTTGTGGTACCCGAGGGCTCACCTCATCCTTGGGCATCCATCCATTCATCCAGGCTTCCAGTCGCGCACTTGGCTGTGGGCGTGACAGTGACCCGCTTCCTAAATGCTATTAGAGACCCTATTGGTATAGTCAGCGAAGTGACCGGCTGTTAATTAGCACATCGCTGTTTTTAGATCAATCTCTGTTTGCATCCTCAGTACATTACAGCTCATTATCCTCTCATTGCTTTCCCTCTGAATTGGTCAGACGAGCTCCCTTTCATAGATGCCATAGATTATTACCTTGCGTTAACCCTGTGTGTGACCATGCATCATTTAGGTGGAGCTTGGTGGCTGGCTAAACTATCCTCCTTCGCAGAGGGTGAATATTGTCCTGAAATTCAGGGGTCTCTATTTTTATGGGCCTTATAGGAAAGACATGGAATTGAATTATTATTATTTTAATCCTCTTTAAATGTGAAATGAACACAACCAGTCATGTTTTCATCTGAAAACAAAAGTTTCACTTTTGTTGCATTTAGGGGGGCTCATCTCTCATTCAGGGGGTTTGGGGGTTGCCCCCCGTAATTTGCCCCCCGAAAACGCTACCGAAGTTCTATCAACACATTGACTGTAGTACTCGCTTAGGGAAAACACTAGATCGCTGCTACTCGCCTTTTAGAGATGCCTACAAGTCCCTCCCTGCTCCTGCCTTCCTATAGGCAGAAACTCAAACAGGAAGTACCCGTGCTAAGGTCTATTCAAAGCTGGTCTGACCAATCGGAATCCATGCTTCAAGATGTTTTTGTATCACACAGACTGGGATATGTTCCGGGTAGCCTAGAGTAACATTGACGCTTACACGGACACGGTGACTGAGTTAATCTGGAAGTGTATAGGGGATGTTGTTCCCACGGTGACAATTATAACCTACCCAAACCAGAAACCGTGGATAGATGGCAGCATTTGTGCAAAACTGAAACTGCGAACCACCCCTTTTAACCATGGCAAGGTGACTGGGAATATGGCCGAATACAAACAGTGTAGTTATTCCCTCCGCAATCCAATCAAACAGGTGAAACGTCAGTACAGAGACAAAGTGGAGTCGCAATTCAACGGCTCAGACACAAGATGTATGTGGCAGGATCTACAGACAATCACGGATTACAAAGGGAAAACCAGCCATGTCGCGGACACCGCCATCTTGTTCTCAGATAAGCTAAACACCTTCTTCGCCCGTTTTGAGGATAACACAGTGCCACCGACACAGCCCGCTCCAAAGGACTGTGTGCTTCCGTTCTTCATGGCCGACGTGAGTAAGACATTTTAAGCGTGTTAACCCTCGCAAGGCTACCGGCCCAGAAGGCATCCCTAGCCGCTTCCTCAGAGCATGCGCAGACCAGCTAGCTGGAGTTTTTATGGGCATATTCAATCTCTCCCTATCCCAGTCTGCTGTTCTCACTTGCTTCAAGATGTCCACCATTATTCTTGTACCTAAGAAAGCAAAGGTAACTGAACTAAATGACTATAGCCCCGTAGCACTGTTTTGAAAGGCTAGTTAAGAATCATATCACCTCTACCTTACCTGCCACCCTAGACCCACTTCAATTTGCTTACCGCCCCAATAGATCCACAGACGATGCAATCGCCATCGCACTGCACACTGCCCTATCCCATCTGGACAAGAGGAATACCTACATCAGAATGCTGTTCATTGACTATAGCTCAGCCATCAACACTATAGTACCCTCCAAGCTCATCATTAAGCTCGGGGCCCTGGGTCTGAACCCCGCCCTGTGCAACTGGGTCCTGGACTTCCTGACTGGCTGCCGCCAGGTGGTGAAGGTAGGAAACAACACCTACACTTCGCTGATCCTCAACACAGGGGCCCCACAAGGGTACGTGCTCATCCCCCTCCTGCACTCCCTGTTCACCCATGACTGTGTGGCCACGCATGCCTCCAACTCAATCATCAAGTTTGCAGACGACACAACAGTACTAGGCCTGATTACCAACAATGATTAGACAGCCTACAGGGAGGAGGTGAGGGCCCTGGCAGAGTGGGGCCAGGAAAATAACCTCTCTCTCAAAGTAAAAAAACAAAGGAGCTGATCGTGGACTTCAGGAAACAGTGGAGGGAGCACGCCCTTATCGACATCGACAGGACCGCAGTGGAGAAGGTGAAAAGCTTCAAGTTTCTCGGCGTACACATCACTGACATTCTGAAATGGTCCACCCACACAGACAGTGTGGTGAAAAAGGCGCAACAGCGCCCCTTCAACCTCAGGAGGCTGAAGAAATTTGGCTCTTAAGACCCTCAAACTTTTACAGATGCACAATTGAGAGCATCCTGTGGGGCTGTATCACCGCCTAGTACGGCAACTCCAGAGGGTGGTACGGTCTACCCAACACATCATTGGGGGCACACTGTCTGCCTGCCTTCCAGGACACCAACAGCACTCAATGTCACAGGGAGGCCAAAAAGATCAAGGACAACAACCACCCGAGCCACGGCCTGTTCACCCCCCTATCATCCAGAAGGCGAGGTCAGTACAGGTCCATCAAAGCTGGAACTGAGAGACAGAAGCTGTTTTTCAATCTCAAGGCCATCAGCTACCGGCTACCACCCGGCTACTCAATCCTGCACCTTAGAGGCTGCTGCCCTATATACATAGACATGGAATCACTGGCCACTTTAATAATGGAACACTAGTCACTTTAATAATGTTTACATACTGCTTTACACCTCATATGTATATACTGTATTCTATTCTACTGTATTTAGTCAATGCCACTCCAACATTGCTCAACCTAATATTTATATATTACTTTATTCCATTCTTTTACCTTTAGATTTGTGTATTGTTAGATACTACTGCACTGTTGGAGCTAGGAACACAAGCATTTCGCTAAACACGTGTATGTGACCAATAAAATTAGATTTGATACTGATTATTGTACTGAAATGTTGAGGGAGCTAGCACACAAGCATTACACTGCACCTTTTATACCTGCTGTAAACTGTGTACGTGATGAATCAAATTTGATTCGATTTGATAGCACGGTTTTATATGTTTTTTTCCATTTTGATCTCAATCAAAGCTAATTGCTGAACTTTTGTAAGGCTATTATATCCAGGCCTTTGACAGTATAGTGTTACGGTCATGCAGAGGCTATGGCCCACATAGGTCCACTGGTCCTTGCTGATTTTGTGGTGTTCACATACTGTAGGAATCAAGGCACCATAATTCTTATTGTTTGAGCTGTAAGCTGGGTTTGCTGAAGAGAGATGTTCAGTAAGCCTGTAAAATCACATGGGCAGCATTGTGGAATTAACTTTTGGGGAAAGATTGCTCGAAGACACTTAGCCTTGATTACTACAGTACAGTTACTACAGTGTTGATTTGGAAATACTCAGCGTGTTTGCATGTCCCCTAATGAATGGACAAACGTCCTGTGTCTGAAGACATTCGATATTCTTTCCCCCTGTGAGGACTTTTCCCTGTTTTTATATTTGCTGAGATCCTATCGTACTATGAATTGGTGATATTCAAGCAGCATATCTGTTGCTACAGTGCACCCACACACTGCCTGACTTGATCTGGTGCTTAGGGAGGGTGCTTGCTTGGGTAGGAAGTGGGACCTTGTCTCTGTGTGTGTGCGTGTTTGTTTGTTTGTTTGTTTGTGAGAGAGAGAGCAAAAGAGACAGAAAGAGAAATATAATACATATACAGTACCAGTCAAAGGTTTGGACATGCCTACTCATTCAAGGGTTTTTCTTTATTTTTACTATTTTCTACATTGTAGAATAATAGTGAAGACATAAAACTATGAAACAACACATGGAATCATGTAGTAAGCAAAAAAGTGTTAAACAAATAAAAATATATTTTATATTTGAGATTCTTTAAAGTAGCCCACCTTTGCCTTGATGACAGCTTTGCACACTCTTGAGAGAGAGCAGCAGGGGCGATGCAGAGGTGTGTCACATTCAAATCAAGCCCATCATCTCCTTTTACCCTCCTCTCTCTTCCCTCCATTCTCATCACTCTCGGATGCTGGGAGAGAAACCTACCCACACATTCCTAAAGGTGATTGCTGTGTGTAGGCTGAAGTTCAATGACACTCAGTTATCACAAATCACTATGGTGTGGAATCTACACCACATGTTTTTATTATAGTTCTCCTTGGCACTAGTATACTCGCATGCAGAGTGGGCCCTGGGCATAACCAACAGTCGGGGTCTCAACTTACTGTTGAGGGTTAGAATAGTAGAATACACAAGGTGCAATTTTGAAATTTGGTAGTACATTAGCAGGTCTTCTCTTGTAATATCAGTCACTGACAGAGACTCAATCAGCCCATATCAGCTAACATTTCTTTTAAATTGATAAGTTAGTCTGGCCAGCTACTGTACACTACATGAAAGTATGTGGACATCTGCTCGTTAAACATCTAATTCCAAAATCATGGGCATTAATATGACAGCTTCCACTCATCTGGAAAGGCTTTCCACTAGATGTTGGAACATTGCTGAGGGGACTTGCTTCCATTCAGCCACGAGCATTAGTGAGGTCGGGCACTGGTGTTGGGCAATTAGACTTGGCTTGCAGTCGGTTTTCCAATTCATCTCAAAGGTGTTTGATGGGGTTGAGGTCAGCGCTCTGTACAGGCCAGTGAAGTTCTTCCACCCCGATCTTGACAAACCATTTCTGTATGGACCTCGCTTTGTGCATGGGGCCATTGTCATGCTGAAACAGGAAAGGGCCTTCCCCCAAACTGTTGTCAAAAACTTGGAAGCACAGAATCGTCTAGAATGTCATTGTATGCTGTAGCGTTAAGATTTCCCTTCACTGAAACTAAGGGGCCTAGCCCGAACCATGAAAAACAGTCCCAGACCATTATACCTCCTCCACCAAACTTTACAGTGGGCACTATGCATTCGCACAGGTAGATTCATCCGCCAGACTACCAGATGGGGAAGCCTGATTCATCACTCCAGAGAACGCATTTCCACTGCTCCAGAGTCCAATGGTGGCGAGCTTTACACCACTCCAGCCGATGCTTGGTATTGCGCATGGTCATCTTAGGCTTGTGTGCGGCTGCTCGGTCATGGAAGCCCATTTCATGAAGCTCCCGACGAACAGTTATTGTGCTAACATTGCTTCCAGAGGCAGTTTGAAACTCGGTAGTGAGTGTTACAACCAAGGACAGGCGATTTTTACGCGCTTCTGGCTTCAGCACTTGGTCGCCCCGTTCTGTGAGCTTGTGTGGCCTACCACTTCATGGCTGAGCCGTTGTTGCTCCTAAACATTTCCACGTCACAATAACAGCACTTAGAGTTGTCCGGAGCAGCACTAGCAGGGCAGAAATTTGACGAACTGACATCTACGTGGAAAGTCACTAAGCTCTTCAGTAAGGCCATTCTTCTGCCAATGTTTGTCTATGGAGATTGCATGGCTGCATGCTCTATTTTATACACCTGGCAGCAACGGGTGTGGCTGAAATATCCAAATCCACTCATTTAAAGGGGTTTACATATTATTTTGTGTATATATAGTGTATGAACACACACACAACAGAGGTTCTGATTGAAAAGACAGTGTAGGAAAAAGGAATAGTTTGAATTCTACCAGCCCAGGCCATCCATCTGCCATCCATGGTTGTCATGGTAATCCCTATGAAAAATGGTTACATGTGGTTTAAAACAATGAGTCATGCATCAGTGAGTGTTAATATGATAAATATTGATTTTGACTTAGCTGGGCTGAACAGATGTTTTTCAAATGGAGATATGCATCTGTCTCACATCCCAGCCTTGGACCAGTCCCCCCCCCCACACACACACACACAGCCTTGAGTGCTGCTGGTTGTAGTCACAGATGGAACCCCTCCCTATCCTCCCTTGTGAAGAACAGCTGCTAGGCTTGGATAGACTTGCCGGGTGGGGTAGGGGACATGCAGGGGGCAGGCATTTAAACAACGGAACCCCTTGGGGGTCTTGATCGGTATTGGTAAGAGTGTAGAATCATCTCTTTAGCACTGCTTAAAGGACATTATCAGAGGGGAAATGTTGCCCACTCTTCATGTAACAAGCACCAACCCTACCTAGTTTCAATACCATGTTCATACCAGCACTCTGTACATGGTGAATACCATTTTAATGTGCATACCATTTTTATGTATCTGCGTCCAGTTTGAAGGAAGTTATTAATTAGCGTTAGCTCAATGACTGACTATCTATAGGAACAGCTAGCATGCTTACTGTTCTTGTAGACGTCAAGTCATTGCGCTAACGCTAGTTAGCATTGGCTTGCGAAACTACCTCTAACTTTCTTCATACTGGACGCAGATACATAAACATGGTATTCACGAGTTCATCTGAGCTATCCCTTTAGTACAAAAGGATACTACATAATCAGTTTATGGTTGTTTACAGAAAATTGTCTGGTAGCTACATGTTCAACTATCTCTCTCACATGTTCTGAGTGTTTGTCTTTGTTCTTTATCTGAACTGAAATTAGTATTTTTCTCTGGCACCTGATGTCATTATGTCATGCTGCAAACATGCAATGCCAAACATGCAGTGTGTTTGTGTGCGTTTGTGTGTGTGTGTGAGAGAGAAAGAGTTCACAAACAACACACGTGAATAGAAAGTTTATATTTTATCTCTATCCCTAGGTTTCCCTCTCTCCCTGTACAGCTAGCCATGTCTCAGCCTTTGCGTAGGCGTTTAAAAAGCTTTTGAAAATAACCCATGCCTGACCCAGATAGGATTCCAAACCCCTTTTTAAGAAGGAAGAGTTTGGGTGACCTTGATAAGTTAGAGATTATATGATGTTTGAGAGGAGGAATCAGAGACTTGGGAACTAAAATCCAATGAAAATTGTAAGGAGAATTAGAGGACTCCTTTCGCCTAATGTGGGGAGAAAAGCTCCCTTTTGGAATGTTAAAAGATGTGAGGAATCTTTTACAATGAAGGAATTCCTCCTTGAGGAATTTTAAAAGATTCGCTGAGAATGGTATGATACATGAAATACAAAAGCATTTAACATTAAAAAGTATAACTTTTTACATACAGTGCCTTCAGAAAGTATTCACACCACTTTACTTTTTCCACATTTTGTTGTGTTACAGCCCGAATAAGATATTTATTAAGTTGAGATTTTGTGTAACTGATCTACACACAATACCCCATAATGTCAAAGTAGAATTTTGACAAATTATTAACAAATACAAATAATTATTCAACCCCTTCGTTATGGCAAGCCTAAATAAGTTTAGCGGTAGAAAATATACTTAACAAATTCATTCCGTGTTCAATGTCCTGAATACAAAGCGTTATGTTTCGGGCAAATCCAACAAAACACATCATTGAGTACCACTCTTCATATTTTTAAGCTTGGTAGTGGCTGCATCATGTTATGGGTATGCTTGTCATCGGCAAGGACCAGGGAGTTTTTTAAATAAAATGAAATGGAATACAGCTATAGGCACAGGCACAATCTTAGAGGAAAACCTGGTTCAGTCTGCTTTCCAACAGACACTTGGAGACAAATTCACATATATCATAAAACCTACACTAAATGTTCCTGAGTGGCCTAGTTAAAATTAGAACTTAAGTTTTCACTTTGTTATTATGGGGTATTGTGTGTTAATGGATGAGAATGAATTGAATTCAGGCTGTAACACAACAAAATGTGGAATAAATCAAGGGGCATAAATACTTCCTGAAGGCTCTGTATCTGGTGCTGCAAATTGAACCAATAAACCATATCACATACGCTGCATCATTGAAAAAACACATTATCAAAGAATATCTGATAATAATGTAATAAATGGCATAATAATGTGGCTACTTTATCTCCACTTCGTGTTGAGCATTGATGTTTTCACGGTTACAATTAAATATTCAAAATGCCCCTTGACTCACAGGAGGTGTCGTCATTACAGTATTACATAATGGCACACCCAGTTAAACCACAATAATGGCCAACAGTGTGTGTTTTCCTCCACTCGGATGTAGGAATGTCTTGTTCCCAGCTCCTTTGACGCAACAGCTCTTTACTTATCACTGTATTGTAACCCGGGGGACTCCCTGGTGACCAACCCCTTGCTGCTGAATGGGTAGACGCTTAATGCTAGTGTTAGGATACGCTAGTCAAGTGTCCCTCTTTTTCCCCAATTCCAAACCCCTGACCCTACCCGCAACTTGGCAATTCATGTAGCTCTGAAAGGATTGGATTGATATAGACGTTAAGTTGGCTAACAGTTCCACCTTGTGCCCTGATAGGTTATGAACTACTTCTACAATATTTACTAATCTTTACAGATCTACTCAAGCCACTTATAGGGAATTTGTAGCTAGGCTGTGGAAGAGCCTATTGTTGCTGAATGGTTAGACGTGAATGCTAGGCTACGCTAGCCAAGTGTCCTTTAGAAGGACTATTGTTGCCAGGCCAATTACGTGCTGTTAGATTAGCATGGTAAAGAGCCTAGCACTTAGAGGCTCACGTCTCCAAGGAGAGCAAACACCACAGGGATGGGGGATGGGGGTCCAAAGAGCCTTTCCATCTCACCCTCTCTCATTCTCATCCTCTTTCTCTCTGTCAAGTTCCACCATCTTTCCCTCTCTTTTCCCTTCACCCTCTCTTTCTCCTCCTCTTTTCTCGATCTATCCCTGTCTTCCATCTACCTCCCTTCTCTATCTTTCCCCCTTTCCCCTTCCTTTTCTCCTTCCCTTTCTCTGTACGCATATTTGGCCCAACACACAGCCACCATTTGTTGCTGCATTTAGACTTAATTGTGTGTAAAGGCAAGGTTGGACAGGACTGAGATGTCATCAGGAAAGGTCACCTCTCTTTATATCTACATCACAGAATGTATCATCTCTACATCTCCTGGCTCTGGAGCTGCTTTACAGTTTGTGTGCATGTTTGTGTGCATGGTTGTGTCTATCTGCCTTACTTTGTGTGTGTGTGTGTGTGGTTTGAGTGTCTGTCTTTGTGTATTTAATATGCGTGTAGTTTACTGCTGTGGCCTTTTGAAAAGAGCTTTCTGAAAGGCTACAACAGTAAACAAGAAGACCAATGCATCTGTGTGAATGACTGATCTCTGGCTCATTGCCTCTGTATCCAGCAGACATGCAGGTTCTAAAGGGAAGGAAGTCACTGGACCTCTAGTTGCTGTCAGCTGGAAAGGGAAAGTGTCTCTGATGAAGTTTGTATGTATTTTTTGCACCTGCCGTAGGTCCAGCTCTCTCACTCTCCTCCTGTCCAGTATTTGGTCAGCTGGAGGTGTGGATTGTGAAGGGTTTAGATCTGTGTGTGTGTCACTGTCACCAGCAGCACTGGGCTTGGCTTCAGATGTTTCATCTTCAGCCTTTCACATTATGTAGCATTGTGAAATTACTTCACGGTAGCTAGTTACATCAACAGCATCCTCCCGGACACACTAGACCCACTCCAATTCGCATACCACCCCAACAGATCCACAGATGACGCAAACTCAATCGCACACCACACTGCCCTTTCACACCTGGACAAAAGGAACACCTATGTGAGAATGCTATTCATTGACTACAGCTCAGTGTTCAACACCATAGTGCCCACAAAGCTCATCCCTAAGCTAAGTACCCTGGGAGTAAACACCTCCATCTGGAACTGGATCCTGGACTTCCTGATGGTAACCACCCCCAGGTGGTAACAGTAGGCAACAATACGTCTGCCACGCTGATCCTTAACACTGGGGCCCTCAGGGGTGTGTACTCCTGTATTCCCTCCTGTATTCCCTGTTCACCCACGACTGCGTGACCAAACACGACTTCAACACCACCATTAAGTTTGCTGATGACACAACAGTGGTAGGCCTGATGACCGACAACGATGAGAATGCCTATAAGGAGGAGGTCAGAGAACTGGCAGTGTGGTGCCAGGACATCAACCTCTCCCTCAATGTGAGCAAGACAAAGGAGCTGACCGTGGACTACAGGAAAAGTCAGACCGAACAGGCTCCCATTAACATCGACGTGGCTGTAGTGGAGCGGGTCGACAGTTTCAAGTTCCTTGGTGTCCACATCACCAAGGAACTATCATGGTCCAAACATACCAAGACAGTCGTGAAGAGGGCACAACAAAATCTTTTCCCCCTCAGGAGACTGAAAAGATTCGGCATGGGTGCCCAGATCCTCAAAAGGTTCTACAGTTGCACCATCGAGAGCATCCTGACCGGTTGTATCACCGCCTGGTATGGCAACTGCTCGGCATTTGACTGTAAGGCGCTACAGAGGGTAGTGCGAACGGCCCAATACATCACTGGGGCCAAGCTTTCTGCCATCCAGGCCCTATATAATAGGCGGTGTCAGAGGAAAGCCCATAAAATTGTCAGAGACTCCAGTCACCCAAGTTATAGACTGTTTTCTCTGCTCCCGCACGGAAAGCGGTACCGGAGCGCCAAGTCTAGGACCAAAAGGCTCCTCAACAGCTTCTCCCCCCAAGCTATAAGACTGCTGAACAATTCATAAAATCGCCACCGGACAATTTACAATGACCCGCCCCCTTTTGTACACCTTTTGTACACTGTTTGTGTGCCCCTGTATATAGCCTCGTTATTGTTATTCTTATTGTGTTACTTTTATTATTACTTTTTATTTGAGTCTACTTGGTAAATATGTTCTTCTTCTTGAACTGCACTGTTGGTTAAGGGCTTGTTGTATTCAGCAAATAAAATGCACGTGTAAAGTTGCATGTGACAAATAAAATTAGATTTGATTAGATTTATGAGGTTGGGAGATTGGGAACCTATCTGGGCCAGCTAAAGCCAACTTCCTAAAATTGCTAAGGGGCGAGTAGTATTGTTTTTAACAAAAAAAGTATACAGTGCCTTCGGAAATTATTCAGACCCCTTGACTTTTTCCACATTTTGTTACATTACTGCCTCATTTTGAAATTGATTAAAAGTTTTTTTCCCTCAAATCTACACACAATACCCAAATGACAAAGCAAAAACAGGCTTTTTCAAAAAACTATACCAAATAAAAAAACTGAAATATAACATTTACATAAGTATTCAGACCCTTTACTTACTACTTTGTTGAAGAACCTTTGGCAGCGATTACAGCCTCGAGGCTTCTTGGGTATGACGCTACAAGCTTGGCACACTTGTATTTGGGAAGTTTCTCCGATTCTCCTCTGCAGATTCTGTCAGGTCTGACTGGGCCACTCAAGGACATTCAGAGACTTGTCTCGAAGCCACTCCTGTGCTGTCTTGGCTGTGTACTTAGGGTTGTTGTCCTGTTGGAAGGTGAACCTTCGCCCCAGTCTGAGGTCCTGACCGCTCTGGAGCAAGTTTTCATCACAGATCTCTCTGTTCTTTGCTCCGTTCATCTTCCCTCGATCCTGACTAGTCTCCCAGTCCCTGCCACTGAAAAACATCCCCACAGCATGATGCTGCCACCACCATGCTTCACCGTAGTGATGGTACCAGATTTACTCCAGATCTGACACTTGGCATTCAGGCCAAAGAGTTCAATCTTGGTTTCATCAGACCAGAGAATCTTGTTTCTCATAGTATGTGTCCTTCAGGTGCCTTTTGGCAAACTCCAGGCATTCTGTCTTGTGCCTTTTACTGAGTAGTGGCTTCTGTCTGGCCACTCTACCATAAAGGCCTTATTGGTGGAGTGCTGCAGAGATGGTTGTTCTTCTGGAAGGTTCTCCCATCTCCACAGAGGAACTCTAAGCAAGAGTGACCATCGGGTTCTTGGTCACCTCCCTGACCAAGCCCCCCCCCCCCGCTCAGTTTTGCCGGGCGGCAAGCTCTAAATTGAAGAAGTTTGGTGGTTCCAAACCTCTTCAATTTAGGAATGATGGAGGCCACTGTGTTCTTGGGGACCTTCAATGCTGCAGAAATATGTTGGTATCCTTCCCCAGATCTGTGCCTCGACACAATCCTGTCTCGGCGCTCTATGGATGATTCCTTCGACCTCATAGCTTGGTTTTTGCTCTGACATGCACTGTCAACTGTGGGACCTTATATAGACAGGTGTGTGCCTTTTTTAAAAAACATGTCCAATCAATTGAATTTACCACAGGTGGACTCCAATCAAGTTGCATAAACATCTCAAGGATGATCAATGGATACAGGATGCACCTGAGTCTCATAGCAAAGGGTCTGAATACTTATGTAAATAAGGTATTTCTGTTTATTATTTTTAATACAATTGCAAAAATTTCTAAAAACTGTTTTCGCTTTGTCATTGTGTAGATTGATAGGGGGAAAAATAAATGTAATCCAGTTTAGAATAAGGCTGTAAGATAACAAAATGGAAAAGTCAAGGGATCTGACTACTTTCCGAATGCACTGTATACTGTATATATGCAATACCGTTCAAAAGTTTGGGGTCAATTAGAAATGTCCTTATTTTTTAAAGAATATCAATTCAACAGTGAAGAGGCGACTCTGGGATGCTGGCCTTCCTCTGTCCAGTGTCTGTGTTCTTTTGCCTATCTTAAATCTTTTATTTTTCTTGGCCAGTCTGAGATATGGCTTTTTCTTTGTACCTCTGCCTAGAAGGCTAGCATCCCAGAGTCGCCTCTTCCCTGTTGACGTTGGTGTTTTGCGGGTACTATTTAATGAAGTTGCCAGTTGAGGACTTGTGAGGTGTCTGTTTCTCAAACTAGACACTAATGTACTTGTCCTCTTGCTCAGTTGTGCACCGGGGCCCCCCTCTCCTCTTTCTATTCTGGTTAGAGCCAGTTTGCACTGCTCTATGAAGGGAGTAGTACAGAGCGTTGTACGAGATCTTCAGTTTCTTGGCAATTTCTCGCATGGAATAGCCTCCATTTCTCAGAACAAGAATAGACTGACGAGTTTCAGAAGAAAGGTCTTTGTTTCTGGCCATTTTCAGCCTGTAATCGAACCCACAAATGCTGATGCTCCAGATACCCAACTTCTTTACTAAAGAAGGCCAGTTTTATTGCTTCTTTAATCAGAACAGCAGTTTTCAGCTGTGCTAACATAATTGCATAAGGGTTTTCTAATGATCAATTAGCCTTTTAAAATGCTAAACTTTGATTAGCTAACACAACGTGCCATTGGAACACAGGAGTGATGGTTGCTGATAATGGGCATCTGTACGCCTATGTAGATATTCCATTAAAAAATCAGCCGTTTCCAGCTACAATAGTCAGTTGCAACATTAACAATGTCTACACTGTATTTCTGATCAACTTGATGTTATTTTAATGGACAAGAAATTTGATTTTCTTAAAAAAATAAGGATATTTCTAAGTGACTCCAAACTTTTGAACCGTACAGTCGTAGCCAAACGTTTTGAGAATGACACAAATATTAATTTCCACAAAGTTTGCTGCTTCAGTGTCTTTAGATATTTTTGTCAGATGTTACTATGGAATACTGAAGCATAATTACAAGCATTTCATAAGTGTCAAAAAGCTTTTATTGACAATTACATGAAGTTGATGCAAAGAGTCAATATTTGCAGTGTTGACCCTTCTTTTTCAAGACCTCTGCAATCCGCCCTGGCATGCTGTCAATTAACTTCTGGGCCACATCCTGACTGATGGCATCCCATTCTTGCATAATCAATGATTGGAGTTTGTCAGAATTTGTGAGTTTTTGTTTGTCCACCCGCCTCTTGAGGGTTGACCACAAGTTTTCAATGGAATCCAGGTCTAGGGAGTTTCCTGGCCATGGACCCAAAATATCGATGTTTTGTTCCCGAGCCACTTAGTTATCACTTTTGCCTTATTTCAAGGTGCTCCATCATGCTGGAAAAGGCATTGTTCGTCACCAAACTGTTCCTGGATGGTTGGGAGAAGTTGCTCTCGGAGGATGTGTTGGTACCATTCTTTATTAATGGCTGTGTTCTTAGGCAAAATTGTGAGTGAGCCCACTCCCTTGGCTGAGAAGCTACCCCACACATTAATTGTCTCAGGATGCTTTACTGTTGGCATGACACAGGACTGATGGTAGCGCTTATCTTGTCTTCTCCGGACAAGCTTTTTTTCCGGATGCCCCAAACAATCGGAAAGGGGATTCATCAGAGAAAATGACTTTACCCCAGTCCTCAGCAGTCCAATCCCTGTACCTTTAGGAGAATACCTTTATGTTTTTCCTGGAGAGAAGTGGCTTCTTTGCTGCCCTTCTTGACACCAGGCCATCCTCCAAAAGTCTTCACCTCACTGTGCGTGCAGATGCACTCACACCTGCCAGCTGCCATTCCTGAGCAAGCTCTGTACTGGTGGTGCTCCGATACCGCAGCTGAATCAACTTTAGAAGACGGTCCTGGCGCTTGCTGGACTTTCTTGGGCGCCCTGAAGCCTTCTTCACAACAATTGAACCGCTCTCCTTGAAGTTCTTGATGATCCGATAAATGGTTGATTTAGGTGCAATCTTACTGGCAGCAATATACTTGCCTGTGATGCCCATTTTGTGCAAAGCAATGATGGCGGCACGTGTTTCCTTGCAGGTAACCATGGTTGACAGAGGAAGAACAATGATTCCAAGCACCACCCTACTTTTGAAGCTTCCAGTCTGTTATTTGAACTCAATCAGCATGACATAGTGATCTCCAGCCTTGTTCTCGTCAACACTCACACCTGTATTAACGAGAGAATCACTGACATGATGTCAGCTGGTCCTTTTGTGGCAGGGCTGAAATGCAGTGGAAATGTTTTTGGGGGGATTCAGTTCATTTGCATGGCAAAGAGGGACTTTGCAATTAATTGCCAATTAATTATTTAACTAGGCAAGTCAGATAAGAACAAATTCTTATTTACAATGACGGCCTACACTGGCCAAACCCGGACAACACTGGGCCAATTGTACCCCGCCGTATGGGACTCCCAATCACGGCCGGTTGTGATACAAGCTGGAATTGAGCCAGGGTGTCTGTAGTGACGCCTCTAGCACTGAGATGCAGTGCCTTAGACCGCTTCGCCACTCGGGAGCCCGAATGTACATGATTATCTCTGCCTGACTGTGTCCCTGATAAGTGGCTTTCACAGTGGCCTCCTAAACACTGTTCACAAGATGTACTTTTTCACTTTATCCAGCTGATGATGTCGGCTGTATCCATGTGTGTATGTTTACATGTGTATGCACGTGCATCAGGCCGTGCGTGTGTGTGAAGGTGAGAGAGAACTCCCTGTGCTGTGTCCTACCAGAGGCCAGTGGGACAGCTGGCCAGTGAGAGAGAGGGAGGGGCCTGAAGAGGGCTATTGTGATGTCACTCTAGGACATCTGTTCTATTCAGAGGACACCAACCCCATCTCCCCCACAGACACACACAAAACTCTCTCTCGCCCTGCCCCTGCTATCTGGATCCTCAGTCCCTAACACCAGAGTTTCCCAAACTCTGTCCTGCCCCCCCGCAGTTGTCTTGTGTCAGTTTACTGAGAGGTAAACACATAAGGAACATGAGTACAGACTCACACAAGGGCAATATTAATAAACACAACTTAAGATAAAAAATAGCTGAACAGTGGACCCCATCACATCCCTACCCTCTGCCTTTGACCCCCTGCGCTCCTACTTCATCTTCTCACTCACCCCCCAACACACACACCAGAGCAGCAGTAGCTTCCGTTCAGTCACACACCCTGACAAATCTGCTGCTCATGTTGTCTCTTTTTTTCTTTCACTCCTGAGAGCCAGTCAAGTTCTTTCAAATGCTGGTATCTGATGTGTGTTCTTATATCTTATATCTTCCTTTAAATGGTATACATAGCACAATACATTTCTGTTGACAACTGCCTTCATCATGTTACTTGTTCTGTTTTGATCTGTCTCCCTCGTGTGATGTAGATTGGTATTACAGCTTCGGAGCAATCCCATGAAGAGAGGTCCTAGGGAGCCACAGCTTTTCAGGCTTTTGTTCCAACCCAGCACTAATACATCTGATACAGCTATCACTACTTGATTAGTAGTTAAAATAACATACCATAGATCAGTGGTCACCTTTTCTGAGTCAAGATCACTTTCTGAGTCAAAATGCAAGCTGAGATCTACCGCTCAGATTTTTTTAAACATGCAACATTAACCAATTAAAAACAGTTCTGTAGCAATGAGATTTGTGTAGGCTATAGGCCCAATACATTATCACTGCATATTGGCTGTGCTTGAATTTCCCTGTCAATGTTGTTCATTTCAGACCATTTTGAAATGATATTTAAAAAATGTAGGTATATGATCATGCTGGTAATACATCATGTATTATATTACTTGAGGCACAGCGGAGTGAGCATAATAATTATCTTATTTTTTTACTGGACTGATGGCCTTCATCTGATGGTCAGTCTGAGGGGAGGGAGCAGTGGTGAGGCTATCACCCAACTCACCGTCCCTCCAGTCCCCCCGCTGAGAAAAGGGGACAGTCTTCCATCTGATGGTCAGTCTGAGGGGAGGGAGCAGTGGTGAGGCTGTCTATCACCCAACTCACCGTCCCTCCAGTCCCCCGCTGAGAAAAGGGGACAGTCTTCCATCTGATGGTCAGTCTGAGGGGAGGGAGCAGTGGTGAGGCTGTCTATCACCCAACTCACCGTCCCTCCAGTCCCCCCGCTGAGAAAAGGGCACAGTCTTCCATCTGATGGTCAGTCTGAGGGGAGGGAGCAGTGGTGAGGCTGTCTATCACCCAACTCACCGTCCCTCCAGTCCCCCCGCTGAGAAAAGGGGACAGTCTTCCATCTGATGGTCAGTCTGAGGGGAGGGAGCAGTGGTGAGGCTGTCTATCACCCAACTCACCATCCCTCCAGTCCCCCCACTGAGAAAAGGGGACAGTCTTCCATCTGATGGTCAGTCTGAGGGGAGGGAGCAGTGGTGAGGCTGTCTATCACCCAACTCACCATCCCTCCAGTCCCCTCCGCTGAGAAAAGGGGACAGTCTTCCAGCTGACGGCAAAACTCAAGTTACAATGCATTATTTCTGCCTGTTACTCCTATGACCAGAAAAAATGAAATATTCTTTGATATTAAAAAAGACACAAGCTTCTAATACCGTGCATTTGGAAACTATTCAGGCCCCTTGACTTTTTCCACATTTTGTTACGTTACAGCCTTATTCTAAAATGGATTAAATAGTTTTTTTCCCCTCATCAATCTATACACAATACCCCATAATGACAAACCCCAGTCTGAGGTCCGAAGCGCTCTCGAGCAGGTTTTCATCAAGGATCTTCTCTGTACTTTGCTCCGTTCATCTTTGCCTCGATCCTGACTAGTCTCCCAGTCCCTGCAGCTGAAAAATGTCCCGAAAGCATGATGTTTCCACCACCATGCTTCACCGTAGGGATGGTGCCAGGTTTTCTCCAGACATGACCCTTAGCATTCAGGCTAAAGAGTACAATCTTGATTTCATCAGACCAGAGAATCTTGTTTCTCATGGTCTGAGTCTTTAGATGCCTTTTGGCAGACTCCAAGTGGGCTGTCATGTGCCTTTTACTGAGGACTGGCTTCCGTCTGGCCACTCTGCCATAAAGGCCTGATTGGTGGACTGCTGCAGAGATGGTTGTCCTTCTGGAAGTTTCTCCCATCTCCACATAGGAACTCTAGGGCTCTGTCACAGTGACCATCGGGTTCTTGGTCACCATCCTGACCAAGGCCCTTCTCCCCCGATTGCTCAGCTTGGCCGGGCAGCCAGCTCTAGGAAGAGCCATAGTGGTTCCAAACTTCTTCCATTTAAAAATGATGGAGGCCACTGTGTTCTTGGGGACCTTCAATCCTGTAGAAATGTTTTGGTACCCTTCCCCAGATCTGTGCCTCGACACAATCCTGTCTGTGAGCTCTACGGACAATTCCTTCGACCTCATGGCTTGTTTTTACCTTATATAGACAGGTGTGAGCCTTTCCAAATCATGTCCAATCAATTGAATTTACCACAGGTGGACTCCAATCAAGTTGTAGAATCATCTCAACAATTATTTATGGAAACAGGATGCACCTGAGTCTCATAGCAAAGGGTCTGAATACTTATGTAAATAAGGTATTTCTGTTTATTATTTTTAATACATTTGCAAAATAAACAAAAAACAGTGACTGTTTTCGCTTTATCATTATGGGCAATTGTGTGTAGATAGCTGAGGATTTAAACATTATTTTTTTAGAATAAGGTTGTAACAAAATGTGGAAAAAATCAAGGGGTCTGAATACTTTCCGGAGGCACAGTAACAACGCAAGCTTATCGGAACACTTTGCTATACTCATTCATTGCAGCTGCAGTGTTGGTTGTAGCGTGAATGGAAGTAGGAAGAATGTGCATTTTATGGCTTATAAAAGTGTTGACTGCTGAATACCAACTTAAACATGAACTTACTCTTAAAAACAGGAGCTCTTTGCTGTTTTCGTTGAGTCTCTCTCTAGTCATGGTTTTAAACATGTTGAAATCTCACAGTATCAACTTTGCTATGTGTTCAAGGCTTCTTTTTACAGTCTATGGCTCGAGGAAACTGCAGACATGGTGATCTGAGCTATCTGATTGGCCAACGGAAGGCCTATATGTACACTTGCTTTGCTCTCTGGGCCTGCCGGGTAGGCAGGGTTTTACCTTCAGACACATGGAATGGTTCAAAATGGGAACACTTTGCCTTCCCAGCGCTAGGACTGCTGAGTCAAGTGCACCTACCACATACAGCATGAAACAAATCAAAAAGAGGAATGCAAGGCTGTATCGTTGTTTTTTTATAAAGAAATGTTTGGTAATCGATTAGGAATGCCTTGGAGATTGATGTTGCCCACTCTGTCTGGGGTACCATAGCTTTCTTAGCTCCATTTGTCTTGAACCCCATGTCTGTCCTCCAGTGGTAGCTTAGCTGAGATATCACCACTGAACCCAGACACACACACACACACTCACACTCCATGGGCCCACATCTGGCAACAATTGTCCACCACGCCCTGTCCTGTTTCACAGTGTGTGGAGTGCATGTTGGTCTCACGGCTGTCTACATCCCCCAACAAGTCAACACCGCAAGGAATTACACAGGACTTTTAACAAATTGGAAACAACATATCCCGAGGCCTCATTTCTTGTAGCCAGGAAACTTCTCCCGAATTTCGAACATCTTTTGCCTCACTCACAGGAAAAATACATTGGATCCTTGTTATTCTCCATTCTGAGATGGATACAAACCCCTCCTTTGACAAATCAGACCACATCTCCATTCTGATCCTCCCCGCCTATAGGCAGAAGTTAAAACAGGAAGCACCTGTGTTAAGGTCTGTACAACGCTGGTCTGACCAATCGGAATCCATGCTGCAGGACTGTCTTGATCACGTGGACTGGGATATGTTCCGGGCCACCTCTGGGAATAAATTAGACAAATTGAATTACTTTCTATCTGGGTTCATCAGGAAGTGGATAGAGGATGTTGTTCCTACAGTGATGATTAAAACATACCCAAACCAAAAATGCAAATAACGTTTAGCTATTAGCGCAAACCACCGCATTTAATCACGGTAGAGTGTCTGGAAATATGAGCAGACCACCTATGACCACCGCAAGAAAATCAAAGAGGCAAAAAGACAGTACAGGTACAGAGTCGCAATTCAACGCCTCAGACACGAGACGCATGTGGCAGGGACTTAAGACAATATGGATTATAAAAGTAAAACTAGCCACGTCACGGTCACTGATGCCTCACTCCCAGACATGCTAAACACAGAGACGACGACGTGTGCCCCCGCTGCTCACGAGGACTGCCAATCTGTGTAGCTGAAGTGAGTAGGACCTTCAAGCGTGTAAACCGTCGTAAGGCTGCTGGCCCGGATGGCATTCCAAGCTGCGTCCCCAAAGCATCCGCAGACTAGCCGGCTGGAGTGTTTACAGACATTTTCAACCTCTCACTATCCCAGACTGTAGTCCTCACTTGCTTAAAGATGGCCACCATTCTTCCTGTACCCAAGCAAGCCAAGTTAACCGAATAAATTACTATTGCCTCGTAGCACTCACTTCTGTCATCATGAAGTGCTTTGAAAGGATAGTCGGGGATTGTATTACCTCCACCATACCCGACACCCGTAACCATTACAATTTGCATACTGCGCCAACAGATCTATGAACAACACAATCGCCATTGCACTACACACCACCCTATCCCACTTGGACAAGTGGAACACCTATGTCAGAATGCTGTTCATAGACTACAACTCAGCTTTTAACACCATACTGCCCTTCAAGCTCGTCATTAAGCTCAGGGCCTTCTGTCTGAACTCCTCTCTATGCAAGTGGATCCTAGATTTCCTGAGGGTCGGCAACAACACCTCTGCCATGCTGATACTCAACACGGGGGCTCCCCAGGGGTGTGTGCTCAGCCCCCTTCTGTACTCCCTGTTCACCCATGACTGCGTGGCCACGCACGACTCCAACTCAATCATCAAGCTTACTGATGACACAACAGTGGTAGGCCTGATTAACAACAATGGTGAGACAGCCTACAGAGTGGAGGTTAGAGCCCTGGTGGAGTGGTGCCAGGAAAATAACCTCCCCCTCAACGTCAACCAAACAAAGGGGCAGATCGTGAACTCCAGGAGACAGAAGAGGGAGCACGCCCCCATCCTCATCGACGGGCCGCAGTGGATAAGGTCAAAATCTTCAAGTTCCTCAACGTGCACATCACTGAGGACTTGAAATGGTCTCGCCACACCGACATTGTGGTGAAGGCGCAACAGCGCCTCTACAACCTCAGGTGGCAGAAGAAATTCGGCATAGCCCCTAAGACCCTCACAAACTTCTACAGATGCACCATTGACAGCATTCTGTCGGGCTGCATTCAGCACCCGGGTGAATACTGTATCCCCGACATAGTTTATTAAAATATTTCTACTAATGTACATTGTATTTTAGTTATACTGTTTATACAAACTGCATATGTCACGCCCTGACCTTAGAGCCTTTTTATGTCTCTATTTTGGTTTGGTCAGGGTGTGATTTGGATGGGCATTCTATGTTCTTTATTTCTTTGTTTCTGGCCGCGTGTGGTTCCCAATCAGAGGCAGCTGTCTATCGTTGTCTCTGATTGGGGATCATACTTAGGCAGCCCTTTCCCTCCTCCTGTGTGGGATCTTGTTCTTTGTTTGGGTGCAGGTAGTTTGCACAACGAAGCTGTTCAGTCGTTGTATTCTTTATTGTTTTGTCTTTTCTAAAGTTTCACTTCGTTAATAAATTATGTGAAACTCAAAGAACGCTGCGCCTTGGTCTCATCCTTCCGACGACACTCGTTACAGCATATTTATTTATATACTGGATTCACGACACACTGTAGCTCACACTTTATTGAATCTACATGAGCTTATCTTGTGTAAATTCCCCCGGTGTACATATGTCTAGATTGCATTTTGATACAGCTACAGTGCTATTTGGGTTGAACATCCAGGATTCGTCCCTCCGTTCTTTTAATTGACATTTGACTGCATTCTTAGGAGCAAGCAACATAAGCATTTTGTTGCACCACTATAACACCTGCTAAACTGTTTATGTGACCAATAAACTTTGATTGAACTTAATGAGAGAATGTGTCCTTTGATACTTTTAGTGTAATTTTCACAGCAGGGGCCTTTTGTTGTATGGCTGATGTCCAGTCTAGACGTCGGCTCGTCTCTTCATATAGCCATTGAGTCACACATCTCTCGCTATCGTCATCCCAGGGCTGGGTTAAGAGGTCCTTTAAGCTTCACTCAGATCTGTGTGACAGGTTACTGTCTTTTACAAGTCCACACTTGAACCACACAAAGAGTTTGTGTCTCTGCTATAGGACACTGTGTTGTTCTTTGACAATTTATCACTATTAGGGTCAGATATGGGCTAGATTATTTAGCCCTCTCTTGTCTGTCTGTTTCTCTCTTTTGTGCTCTTTCTGCTCTGGTCTGCTATACTGTAGGTCATTACTGTAGCAGTGAATGCTTTATTTTTCTAATGGTGGAAAAGGGGGAGGGACTATGTGGTGAATGAATGAGTGTATTTTATTCCTTCAGTTTCCCCCTCCGTCCCTCTTTTCCTCCACTAAATTGCTACCTCTTACTACCTCTCTCACTCTGTCCTACCATTTTATTTCCTCCTGTCTACCCCCCTAGCTCTCGCTCTCTCCCTTTCTCCCTCTCAGAATTCCCCCCTACCTGTCTGAACAGGGAGCAGTAGAGCGCTGTGGGACAGAGGAGAGAAAGAGGAGAAAGAAAGAGAGAGGAGGAGAGTAGGAGGAACAAAGACATAGTGAGGGAGGACAGGAAAGTGGTGTGTGTATTGAGAAGAGAGTGGACTGACGGAGAGGTAGAGAGTAGAGGGGTGTATAAGAGAAGCGTTGTGAGGAGGTTGCTCTGTTTTTGTCCTTTGGAAAACCTTTTCCCTGTTGGTGTCGTGCTGGCTTGTTATGGATGCTATCATGCTGCAGGAGAAACTAGTGGAACGCTTGCTGTGCCCTCGAGTCAGAACCGCGAGGCGGAAGGTAAAGAACTGGAACGTGACAGGCGAGAGAGGATAGGGAATGAGAGGAGAGAGAAAGTAAAGGAGAGGAAAGAGAAGGGAGAGGGGGTCAATGTCAAAGAGAAATTGACATTTAACACACACACACACAGATCAGTAAACTCTCATAGAGAGAGAAAGATGGTGTTTCTAACATGTCATATTAGTATGGAATATAGAACATACTGTTTTCTTAAGTTATGTCTTGATGCGTTCATGACAGATTTATGGGTAGTTTGTTTGTTCTGACTGTGGCATATTTGTTCCCACACACACCCTAGAAGTAAGTCAGATGTTTGTATGATTACTCATTGATATAGATTTCCCAATTCTCTGTGTGTGTGACTTCAGCACGAGCTCTCTTCCATGTCTATGTATGCTGTGACTGTGTGTATGCGTCTTTGTGTATGTAAGCCTTGCCCCAGGAGCTGTCGAGAATGCACATGACAAATTATGACAACTTGTTATGAGTATTTCTTTGGCATGTTTGTGTTTGTTTGGGCTTTTAAATAGGTCATTTATGTCTGGTCAATACAGCCTTTGTCACCCTCCGTTGGCTGCCAGACTCTGGCCTTGGTAGACTGGTAAGGCTGTTAGTGTGTGTGTGTGTATGGGGTCTTCAGTACTGTAGATTCTGAGTAAGGAGAAGCTTTGGATGATGTGTGAATGGTGTCAGAAGGGGATGAGGAGAGCTGCAAGATAGACAGCCATTGTGTGGTGGAAATGTTATAGATCAGTCATACTTTTCTCTCGCTTTCTCTCACTGTGTCTGTGTGTTTTTTATGTGTGTGTGTGTTTGTGTGTCTGTTGGTGTGTGTGGAAAAAGCGCAGCGCCCAGTCTTAGAGACTTTCTCCCCTGCTATTGTCAAGGGATTTGTGGGTTGACTGTGAGTTGAGTTTGAATTTGAGCTGTATTCGAATTTAAATGGCAATTTTTCTCTAATTTATTTAGGTCTTAGGAATGTTGCTTTGAATAGATATCCGACTGAGGATATTGTATGTTCATTTACCTATTGTGCGTGTGTGACTGAGTCTCTCTCTCTCACCTCCTCTCTCTCTCTGTCCCGCTCGCTGTCTCTCTCTCTCTCTCAGGAGAAGCAGTATGTGGGCTTTGCCACCCTCCCTAACCAGGTGCACAGGAAGTCAGTGAAAAAGGGTTTTGACTTCACTCTCATGGTCGCCGGTCAGTGAAAGTATTGTTTGTAGCATTTACTGTAGTAAAAGTAAAACAACCCAGTGATATTAAGTACTTACTGTGTTTTCATGAATGTTGACTCAGTGTTAGTGTTGATGGCCGTGTGTGTCTGTGTGTGTCTGTGTGTGTCTGTGTGTGTTGGTGGTTGTTTAGAAACATGTTGTGTTTATATTTTTGTTCAGTATAACATCTAAAGTGTTGGTCCCATGTTTCATGAGCTGAAATAAAAGATCCCAGAAATGTTTTCATGTGCACAAAGAGCCTATTTCTCTCACATTTTGTGCACAAATTTGTTTTCTTACATCACTGTTAGTAAGCATTTCTCCTTTGCCAAGATAATCCATCCACCTGACACGTTTGGCATATCAAGAAGCTGATTAAACAACATGACCATTAAACAGGTGCACCTTGTGCTGGGGTCATTAAAAGGCCACTCTAAAATGTGCAGTTTTGTCAAACAACACAATTCCCAAGATGTCTCAAGTTTTGTGGAGGCGTTCAATTGGCATGCTGACTGCAGGAATGTCCACAAGAGCTGTTGCCAGATAATGAAATGCTCATTTCTTTACCATAAGCCGCCTCCAAAGTCATCTTAGAGAATTTGTCAGTACGTCCAACCGGGCTCACAACCGAAGACCACGTAACAACCTCCACATCCGTTGTCTTCACCTGTGGGATCGTCTGAGACCAGCCACTTGGACAGCTGATGAAACTGTGGGTTTGCACAACAATTTCTGCACAAACTGTCAGAAAATGTCTCAGGGAAGCTCATCTGCCTGCTAGTTGTCCTCACCAGGGGCTTGACCTGACTGCAGTTTGGCGTCGTAACCGACTTCAGTGGGCAAATGCTCACCTTCGATGGCCACTGGCATGCTGGAGGAGTGTGCTCTTCACAAATTCATTCAGATTTCAACTGTGCAGCCGGGCAGATGGCAGATGTTGTAAACAGAGTGCCCCATGGAGGCAGCAGGGTTATGGTATGGGCAGCATAAGCTACGGACAATAAACACAATTGCATTTTATTGATGGCAATTTGAATGCAGAGATACAGTGAAGAGATTCTGAGGCCTATTGTTGTACCATTCATCCACCTCCATCACCTCATGTTTCAGCATGATAATGCACAGCTCCATGTCGAAAGGATCTGTACACAATTCCTGAAAGCGTAAAATGTCCCAGTTCTTCCATGGCCTACATACTCACCAGACATGTCACCCATTGAGCCTGTTCGGGATGCTCTGGATGTACGACAGCGTGTTCCATTTCCTGACAATATCCAGCAACTTTGCACATTAAAGAGGAGTGGGACAACATTTCACAGGCCACAATCAACTCTATGTGAAGGAGATTTGTCACGTTGCAAGAGGCAAAAGGTGGTTACACCAGATACTGACTGATTTTCTGATCCACGCCCCTACCTTTTTCTTTAAGGTATCTGTGACCAACAGATGCATATCTGTATTCCCAGTCGTGTAAAATCCATAGATTAGGGCCTAATGAATTTATTTCAATTGATTTATTTCCTTATATGAACTGTAACACAGTAAAATCTTTGAAATTGTTGCTCTTGTATTTTTGTTCAGTGTATGTAATATGTATATCATGTTACAGGGGAGTCTGGTCTGGGTAAATCTACTCTTGTCAACAGCCTGTTCCTCACAGACCTGTACAAGGACAGGAAACTACTCAACGCTGAGGGTGAGTAACACACACACACACACACACACACATTAAAATGTAAACTAGAGCAATTTTAAAATGCCATCTCATTAGAGGTTCTCTTCCCTTTCTCTATCCATCCCTCCCTCTCTCAGAGCGTATCAACCAGACAGTGGAAATCATTAAGCATACAGTGGACATTGAGGAGAAAGGAGTGAAACTCAAGTTGACCATTGTAGACACGCCAGGGTTTGGAGACGCTGTCAACAACAATGAATGGTGAGCTAAATCTCTTTGAGGCTTCTTTACAGGTGAGAACAGTGTTTCCCGACTCCAGTCTTGAGTTCCCCAAACAGAACACATTTTAATTGTAGTTCCAGACAAACTCACCTGATTCAACTCAATAAGGGCTTGATGATTAGTTGACAAGTTGAATCAGGTGTGCTTGTCTGGGACTACAACAAAAATGTGTGCTGTTGGGGAACTCTAGGACTGGAGTTGGGAAACACTGGGTTAGAAGATTGACCTAAAATAGGAATGATAGTGGAAATTAATATTGTACAGTGGGGCAAAAAAGTATTTAGTCAGCCACCAATTGTGCAAGTTCTGCCACTTAAAAAGATGACAGAGGCCTGTAATTTTCATCATAGGTACACTTCAACTATGACAGACAAAATTAGAAAAAAGATCCAGAAAATCACATTGTAGGATTTTCTATGAATTTATTTGCAAATTATGGTGGAAAATAAGTATTTGGTCACCTACAAATAAGCAATACCTGTAACTTCTTCTTTAAGAGGCTCCTCTGTCCTCCACTCGTTACCTGTATTAATGGCACCTGTTTGAACTTGTTATCAGTATAAAAGACACCTGTCCACAACCTCAAACAGTCACACTCCAAACTCCACTATGGCCAAGACCAAAGAGCTGTCAAAGGACACCAGAAACAAAATTGTAGACCTGCACCAGGCTGGGAAGACTGAATCTGCAATAGGTAAGCAGCTTGGTTTGAAGAAATCAACTGTGGGAGCAATTATTAGGAAATGGAAGACATACAAGACCACTGATAATCTCCCTCGATCTGGGGCTCCACGCAAGATCTCACCCCGTGGGGTCAAAATGATCACAAGAACCGGTGAGCAAAAATCCCAGAACCACACGGGGGGACCTAGTGAATGCAGAGAGCTGGGACCAAAGTAACAAAGTCTACTATCAGTAACACACTACGCCGCCAGGGACTAAAATCCTGCAGTGCCAGACGTGTCCCCCTGCTTAAGTCAGTACATGTCCAGGCCCGTCTGAAGTTTGCTAGAGAGCATTTAAATGATCCAGAAGAAGATTGGGAGAAACACTCGTCGTGTTTGGAGGACAAAGAATGCTGAGTTGCATCCAAAGAACACCATACCTACTGTGAAGCATGGGGGTGGAAACATCATGCTTTGGGGATGTTTTTCTGCAAAGGGACCAGGACGACTGATCCGTGTAAAGGAAAGAATGAATGGGGTCATGTATCGTGAGATTTTGAGTGAAAACCTCATTCCATCAGCAAGGGCATTGAAGATAAAACGTGGCTGGGTCTTTCAGCATGACAATGATCCCAAACACACCGCCCGGGCAACAAAGGAGTGGCTTCGCAAGAAGCATTTCAAGGTCCTGGAGTGGCCTAGCCAGTCTCCAGATCTCAACCCCATAGAAAATCTTTGGAGGGAGTTGAAAGTCTGTTGCCCAGCAACAGCCCCAAAATCATCACTGCTCCAGAGAAGATCTACATGGAGGAATGGGCCAAAATACCAGCAACAGTGTGTGAAAACCTTGTGAAGACTAACAGAAAACATTTGACCTCTGTCATTGCCAACAAAGGGTATATAACAAAGTATTGAGATACACTTTTGTTATTGACCAAATAATTATTTTCCACCATAATTTGCAAATAAATTCATTAAAAATCCTACAATGTGATTTTCTGGATTTTTTTTCTCATTTTGTCTGTCATAGTTGAAGTGTACCTATGATGAAAATTACAGGCCTCTCTCATCTTTTTAAGTGGGAGAACTTGCACAATTGGTGGCTGACTAAATACTTTTTTGCCCCACTGTATGTCGCTCCTGTAAACATGAGCTGGCGCACACCCAAAAATGTTAGTAGAGATGCTGACTAATCGAAAATAAACTGTAGGCTATGAAAAATAAATAAAGAGAGTCACAATATAAAAACCACCAACGTTTCAGCATCACATTGCCTACTTCAGGGTTATGAATTACTGGGAACTTGTATATAGTGTGCAACTCTATTTTGATATTCCTGTAAGCCTTGACTGATTGTGGCGTGTGTGTGTGTGTGTGTGTGTGTGTATATATAGCTGGAAGCCGATCACAGACTACATCGACCAGCAGTTTGAGCAGTACTTCAGAGATGAGAGTGGACTGAACAGGAAGAATATACAGGACAACAGAGTCCACTGCTGCCTCTACTTTATTCCTCCGTTCGGACACGGGTAACACAAACACACACACGCACACACACACATACATACACAGGAATGTGATAGTGTAATGACAGGTATAGATAGTAATAACACATCCTGAGTGTGATGACAGGAGGATACTATGTAAACAGCACCAATACAACTCAACCAGCAAACACTGTTATTACTGTCCACCTCAGTCAGAATGCACTTAGTCTCCATGAAAACTCACACGTGCATGCAGGTACACACGCACATACTCTGACCAGGCGGGGTATCTCCTCTCCCTTGCAGACTGCGTCCAGTAGATGTTGAGTTTATGAAGGCTCTCCATGAGAAGGTGAACGTGGTTCCTCTCATTGCCAAGGCTGACTGTCTCACTCCCAATGAGATCAAGAAACTCAAAGACAGGGTGAGTTCAACACAGCAGACAGACTAAAACTGCTGAAGCAGGTGTCACATTATGATTGGAAGATTGGATGCACGAACCTTAGGAAGTTGCTCACCCAGCACAATGTGTGGTGCCACGTGTTTGCGTGTGTGTGTGTTCGTGTGTGTGTGAATGTAGGTCCGTGAGGAAATTGAGAGGTTTGGCATTAAGGTGTACCAGTTCCCAGAGTGTGACTCTGATGAGGACGAGGAGTTCAAACAACTGGACAAAGAACTGAAGGTGAGACACACAACTGGAGACCGAACATTAAGAATAGAGTTCTGAGCTGAACAAGAACTCTAAACTCAACCATACCTTCTAACATGTCAATCTATCATGCCAAATCCTAACCTGTGTGTGTGTGCGCGCACGTGTGTGTGTGTAGGAGTGCTGTCCGTTAGCAGTGATTGGCAGTAACACAGTGGTTGAGGCCAGGGGCCAGAGAGTGAGAGGGAGACTCTATCCATGGGGTATTGTGGAAGGTGGGTGACAACAATGGCTCTTTGACTCTTTAAGTTGCATGGTGAACATTCCTCACATATTATTAACATTTTTGAAAGAAAAATGACAAACTCAAACTATGAAAAACAACCTCTATCTACCTGTATGTCTCAACCAATGCATTATGATTAGGCTCAGTTTTCTTGCTCAGAAAACGCCCTGTTCCTAATAGGATACAGTGCATCACTGCTGGAGGGTACAACAGAGAGGAATTTTTTATCTAAGCAAATCATGTCAGTGTAAAATGACCCAGTCTTTCTGTCTGTTTGTGTTTGTGTTTCAGTGGAGAACCAGTCTCACTGTGACTTTGTGAAGCTGAGGAACATGTTGATTCGCTCTCACATGCATGACCTCAAAGATGTGACATGTGATGTGCACTATGAGAACTACAGAGCCCAGTGTATACAGGACATGACCAGGTATGTGCGTCTGTGTGTATACTGTAGAGCAGGGTTTCCCAAACTCAGCCCCCCCCCCCCCCCGGGTGCACATTTTGTTTTTTGCCCTAGCATTACACAGTAGCTTTAAATAATCAAAGCTAGGGCAAAGCCAGAATGTGCACCCAGAGGGGGCCTCAGGAAGGAGTTTGGGAAACCCTGTTGTAGAGGTCAGACAGAGTGCCGAAAGTATGAGGTGCTTGGTTTATAGTTTATATCTGAAGTGTTTATTAATATTGCCCTTGTGTGAGTCTGTATTTATGTTCCTTATGGTTTTTCCCCTCAGTAAACTGACGCAGGACAACCGCATGGAAAGCCCGATCCCCATCCTGCCCCTATCCACCCCAGATGTGGAGACAGACAGACTCATCAAGATGAAAGATGAAGAGGTAAACTGCTATGTCATCATGGGTAACATCACCTATACAGGATAGTCTCCCGTTTATAGAGAGATCCTAGAAAGGACAAAAATGGCATTACCACTCGTACTCTCTCTCTACCTCCTCTCTAACTTCTCTCTTTCTCTGTCTCTCTGTGTCTTTCTCGCACACTTTCTCTCTACCCCACCCCCCTTCTTTCTCTCTCTCTGTGTGTCTTTCTCTCTACCCCACCCCCTTCTTTCTCTCTCTCTCTCTCTGTGTCTTTCTCTCTACCCCACCCCCTTCCTTCTCTCTCTCTCTCTCTCTCTCTCTCTCTCTCTCTGTGTCTTTCTCTCTACCCCACCCCTTCTTTTCTCTCTCTCTCTCTCTGTGTCTTTCTCTCTACCCCACCCCCTTCTTTCTCTCTCTCTCTCTCTCTCTGTGTCTTTCTCTCTACCCCACGCCCCTTCTTTCTCTCTCTCTCTCTGTCTTTCTCTCTACCCCACCCCCTTCTCTCTCTCTCTCTCTCTCTCTGTCTTTCTCTCTACCCCACCCCTCTTCTTTCTCTCTCTCTCTGTGTCTTTCTCTCTACCCCACCCCCTTCTTTCTCTCTCTCTCTGTGTCTTTCTCTCTACCCCACCCCCTTCTTTCTCTCTCTCTCTATGTCTTTCTCTCTACCCCACCCCCTTCTTTCTCTCTCTCTCTCTGTCTTTCTCTCTACCTCACCCCCTTCCTTCTCTCTCTCTCTCTCTCTCTGTCTTTCTCTCTACCTCACCCCCTTCCTCTCTCTCTCTCTCTCTCTCTCTGTGTCTTTCTCTCTACCCCACCCCCTTCCTTCTCTCTCTCTCTCTCTGTGTCTTTCTCTCTACCCCACCCCCTTCTTTCTCTCTCTCTCTCTGTCTTTCTCTCTACCCCACCCCCTTCCTTCTCTCTCTCTCTCTCTCTGTGTCTTTCTCTCTACCCCACCCCCTTCCTTCTCTCTCTCTCTCTCTCTGTGTCTTTCTCTCTACCCCACCCCCTTCTTTTCTCTCTCTCTCTGTGTCTTTCTCTCTACCCCACCCCTTCTTTCTCTCTCTCTCTCTCTCTCTCTCTCTCTGTGTCTTTCTCTCTACCCCACGCCCCTTCTTTCTCTCTCTCTCTCTGTCTTTCTCTCTACCCCACCCCCTTCTCTCTCTCTCTCTCTCTCTGTCTTTCTCTCTACCCCACCCCTCTTCTTTCTCTCTCTCTCTGTGTCTTTCTCTCTACCCCACCCCCCTTCTTTCTCTCTCTCTCTCTGTGTCTTTCTCTCTACCCCACCCCCTTCTTTCTCTCTCTCTCTATGTCTTTCTCTCTACCCCACCCCCTTCTTTCTCTCTCTCTCTCTCTCTCTCTCTGTGTCTTTCTCTCTACCCCACCCCCCTTCCTTCTCTCTCTCTCTCTGTGTCTTTCTCTCTACCCCACCCCCTTCCTTCTCTCTCTCTCTCTCTCTGTGTCTTTCTCTCTACCCCACCCCCTTCTTTCTCTCTCTCTCTCTGTCTTTCTCTCTACCCCACCCCCTTCTCTCTCTCTCTCTCTCTCTCTGTGTCTTTCTCTCTACCCCACCCCCTTTTCTCTCTCTCTCTCTCTGTGTCTTTCTCTCTACCCCACCCCCTTCTTTCTTTCTCTCTCTCTCTGTGTCTTTCTCTCTACCCCACCCCCTTCTTTCTTTCTCTCTCTCTCTCTCTGTCTTTCTCTCTACCCCACCCCTTCCTTCTCTCTCTCTCTCTGTGTCTTTATCTCTACCCCACCCCCTTCTTTCTTTCTCTCTCTCTCTGTGTCTTTCTCTCTACCCCACCCCCTTCTTTCTTTCTCTCTCTCTCTGTCTTTCTCTCTACCCCACCCCTTCTTTCTCTCTCTCTCTCTCTCTCTCTCTCTGTGTCTTTCTCTCTACCCCACCCCTTCCTTCTCTCTCTCTCTCTGTGTCTTTCTCTCTACCCCACCCCCTTCTCTCTCTCTCTCTCTGTCTTTCTCTCTACCCCACCCCCCCTTCTTTCTCTCTCTCTCTCTCTCTCTCTGTGTCTTTCTCTCTACCCCACCCCCTTCCTCTCTCTCTCTCTCTCTCTGTATCTTTCTCTCTACCCCACCCCCTTCTTTCTTTCTCTCTCTCTCTCTGTGTCTTTCTCTCTACCCCCCCCCTTCTTTCTTTCTCTCTCTCTCTCTGTCTTTCTCTCTACCCCACCCCCTTCTTTCTCTCTCTCTCTCTCTGTGTCTTTCTCTCTACCCCACCCCCTTCTTTCTTTCTCTCTCTCTCTCTGTCTTTCTCTCTACCCCACCCCCTTCCTTCTCTCTCTCTCTCTGTGTCTTTCTCTCTACCCCACCCCCTTCTTTCTTTCTCTCTCTCTCTGTGTCTTTCTCTCTACCCCACCCCCTTCTTTCTTTTCTCTCTCTCTCTCTGTCTTTCTCTCTACCCCACCCCCTTCTTTCTCTCTCTTTCTCTCTCTCTCTCTGTGTCTTTCTCTCTACCCCACCCCCCTTCTTTCTCTCTCTCTCTGCAGTTGGCAAGGATGCAAGAGATGCTAAATAAGATGCAGCAGCAGATCCATGATGGGAAGGACCAGTGAGCTACAGCCCCATCTGTTGGCAACTGAACTACAACCACAACTTCAGACATGTTACTTACATACCAACTATAATGTAATCAGGGGTGAAAGTATATTTAATGAGGACCTCCTATGAGTGCACGTGCACGCCATTTTGTTATGGGCCTAATAATATAATTAGTTATAGAATCCCTATTAATTTAATAGGATCTCTGTGACCTAATAGTAAAGATTACTGTTAACTTTAAAATGTATTGGCCTACCTATTAATGTATCATAAACACAACCAGTCATAATGATTTCATCTGATTGTCAAACAATTACTCCAAAAGGCTACTATAGGCTTCCCGCGCACATTATTCCACTCTAAAATAATTCCCGCATCCGTGCACTGTGCACCTGCCATTTGATAAATGCTAAGAGACATCAGTTGCAAAACACCAAAACGTTTAGTGAATGACATTCTGTGATGGTCATTCACTAGGCCTACAAAAGTCTTGTAACCTGAATTGATGCGTCCTCTGCAGTCCACGCCCGTCTCGGCCACTTATCTCTGCCTTGGCAAAATGTATGTGTTATTGTCGAACCACGCTGCATTTTCGAGCGTAACCCAATCGTTTTTGTCTGTTCGCTCATTCTTCATGCGGTAATGATGAGTAATAGTATATAAGCCTACAGTTGGAATCACTATGTTTTAATTATTGTGACAGGCTCATGCTTTACCGGTACAGTGTACCCCCACTGTACTCCGTACAGGACCTGCTTACTTTCACCCCTGGATATAATCAGCACTGTGTTGGGGGAAAACAGTAGCTGCATGTTCATTGGTCATTTGTTTTTTGGTGCTTGCATATTTGGTCTGTCCTGCAACGAGAAATGTGGTGTTTTTACTGTATCTTGTGTCCATTTGAACCCCATTTAATATTATTGACGGTCCTAGTAACATGTGACATAACATAAACATGTCATATAAATGACCTGTTAAATGTATCCAATTTATAAATATGGTGAATACTTTTGGGATATTCTGTCAGGTGATGAAGACGCATTACAAAATGTTTTGTAAAACAGCGATATTACTGATGTTAAAGTTTGAATCCTTGTTGATGTTGAACGCGTGTGTGTGTGTGTGTGTGTGTGTGTGTGTGTGTGTTTCCATATGTATCACCCTCTATTACGAGAACCTTGTTCTGCTTTGAAACTGTGAGAATCCGCTTCCCCTTTCTCAGTGGCATTTCTTGTATGTTCTAGCTACAGACTAATGAACAATAGGCTACCTAAGAATCTGAACATAAATGTAACGTATTAACTTTTTACTGCTGGTCTCTACTTCGACTTGTTGAGAAGTTGAGAAGACCTTTCTCATGTTTTGGTGCTTGTGAATTAGATTGAAAATGTCTCTAGCGCCAGTTGCTTACCTTACAGTGAATTGAGCCCCTCTGACATACAGTACATAGCAAATGAAAGGGTAGGGACAGAACAGTAAGGGGTGCATGTGCAAGCATGCCGAAGTTACTCAAATCTGCTTACAGCTGGATTTCCACTCTCTCATATGATGCAATGTGTTTGTTCTGAAATGCATTATGACCTATGCCACAGTACCACTATGGGATGGTAAAAAGAGGCCAAATTTTAAGAGGAGCTACTGTATATGCTTGCGTGTGTGTGTGTGTGTGTGTGTGTGTGTGTGTGTGTGAAGTTTATGCTGCCCTCTGGCTGTGTCATACAGGATGGTGATTGTGGCTTTTTATAGTGCTAGCGCTCAGAGGACGTGGTGGAACTACTGACCAGGTTATGAGGACGAATAAACAGTCTTGATTTCATATCAGTGATTCTTC
Source organism: Oncorhynchus nerka (assembly GCF_034236695.1). Classification (NCBI taxonomy): domain Eukaryota; kingdom Metazoa; phylum Chordata; class Actinopteri; order Salmoniformes; family Salmonidae; genus Oncorhynchus; species Oncorhynchus nerka. Next base: position 77,163,669 of record NC_088408.1, read on the forward strand.
ATTATGTCTTCATCTGAAAAAAATTATATAAATACACTATTGTTTCTAGTACGATCTTACTGACACTAATATCTCTACAAGGAAGGTCTTGACTGGTTCTCAAATGACGCCCTATCCCTCATAATATATTGCGTTACTTTTGACCAGAGCCTTAGGGCAGTAAGGACACTAAATAGGGAATAGTTTACCATTTGAGACACAGCTCCTGAGACATCCTGTAGGCCCCATGCAGGCAGGCCTATGTGGGGGAAGTCGGGCTACTGTAGCTGAATAAAGTGCTGAGTCACAACGTATCTCCTTGGACCTCACTTCCCCTCTGGCCCACAGTCAGATCCATCACTAACCCAACTGACTGTTTGGAGCTGAATGATGAGGGCTTTGCTGCAGCTATAGTATAGTTACTGTAGACGGTGAACCTACGAGCCGTTGTGGGGAACGTTTATCCTGGGTTGCACCCAGAGAAGTAGGAGCTTAGCTGCTAAGCTAGTGTACTGTGGTCTGTCACATACAGTATGGTAAAATACTGTTGATCTGTGGATAGTTTGTAGAGATGTATCAATAGGGGCCAGTAGTGTTAGTATTAACTGTATCCATACACCCCCCTGAAGCTTAAATATGGCTTCCCTGACAGGAGCCTCTATGGCAGCGATAAGGAGTCAAATGCTGCTGACATTAAATAAATATGTTCTTCCTGTGTCCAATCAGTAGTGTGTGTCAACCATATGTGAGTGTCAGGGTGCTTTATCAGTGCAGGCCAGCTTGGACTTTTATACACTCTCATGCCTCTGAGTGATGAGTTGCAAACCACTCCTGCTATGAACACATGCAACAGCTACGACCACACACTCCTGCTACGACCACACACAACAGAGAAGGTAAGGCACCCTCTCCTGACCATAACAAGACCATAACACCTTTCACTATGACTGTAACGTAACTGTTTCATTAGGCTTTCTCTGTGTATGATATCACAAGCATGATAAATATGTGTACGCAAACAATCAAATTTGATTTGATTGGAGAATGGTCTAAAATGTCAGAAAAACCTGTCAAAGATAAATTCCAGTGGTAGTTATAAAAATGTCTGACAACTATGTTTCCTCTTTAGAAAACAACTACTACGGAGTATAACTGAATTGTTATTAAGATCAAAGGTTAGATATCATTTTCAAATCCTCATATACACTCCATGACCAAAAGTATGTGGACACCTGCTCGTCGAACATCTCATTCCAAAATGATCTGCATTAATATGGAGTTGGTCCCCCGTTGCTTCTATAACAGCCTCCACTCTGCTGGGAAGGCTTTCCACTAGATGTTGGAACATTGCTGCGGGGACTTGCTTCCGTTCAGCCACGAGCATTAGTGAGGTCGGAACTAATGTTGGGCGACTAGGCCTGGCTTGCATTCCAATTTTTATTATTATTTATTTTTACCTTTATTTAACCAGGTAGGCTAGTTGAGAACAAGTTCTCATTTACAACTGCGACCTGGCCAAGATAAAGCACAGCAGTTCGACACATACAACAACACAGAGTTACACATGGAATAAACAAACATACAGTCAATAATACAGTAGAGAAAGTCTATACAGTGTGTGCAAATGAGGTGAGATAAGGCAGGGCTTTACCTAGCAAAGACTTGTAGATGACCTGGAGCCAGTGGGTTTGGCAACGAGTATGAAGCGAGGGCCAGCCCACAAGAGCATACAGGTCGCAGTGGTGGGTAGTATATGGGGCTTTGGTGACAAAACGGATGGCACTGTGATAGACTGTGTCCAACTTGTTGAGTAGAGTGTTGGAGGCTATTTTGTAAATGACATCGCCGAAGTTGAGGATCGGAAGGATGTTCAGTTTTACAAGGGTATGTTTGGCAGCATGAGTGAAGGATGCTTTGTTGCGAAATAGGAAGCCGATTCTATATTTAATTTTGGATTGGAGATGCTTAATGTGAGTCTGGAAGGAGAGTTTACAGTCTAACCAGACACCTAGGTATTGGTAGTTGTCCACATATTCTAAGTCAGAACCGTCCAGAGTAGTGATGCTGGACAGGCGGATAGGTGCAGGCAGCGATCGGTTGAAGAGCATGCATTTAGTTTTACTTGCATTTAAGAGCAGTTGGAGGCCACGGAAGGAGAGTTGTAGCTCGTCTGGAGGTTAGTTAACACAGTGTCCAAAGAAAGGCCAGAAGTATACCGAATGGTGTCGTCTGCGTAGAGGTGGATCAGAGAATCACCAGCAACAAGAGCGACATCATTGTTGTATACGGAGAAGCGAGTCGGCCCGAGAATTGAACCCTGTGGCACCCCCATAGGGATTGCCAGAGGTCCGGACAACAGGCCATCCAATTTGACACACTGAACTCTATCAGAGAAGTAGGAGGTGAACCAGGCGAGGCAGTCATTTGAGAAACCAAGACTGTTGAGTCTGCCGATAAGAATGTGGTGATTGACAGAGTCGAAAGCCTTGGCCAGGTCGATGAACACGGCTGCACAGTAATGTATCTTATCAATGGTGGTTATGATATCGTTTAGGACCTTGAGCGTGGCTGAAGTGCACCCATGACCAGCTTTGAAACCAGATTGCATAGTGGAGAAGGTACGGTGAGATTCGAAATGGTGAGTAATCTGTTTGTTAACTTGGCTTTCGTAGACCTTATAAAGGCAGGGTAGCATAGATATAGGTCTGTAGCAATTTTGAAGAGGGGTATGATCGAGGCAGCTTTCCAATCTTTGGGAATCTCTTTGGGAATCTCAGACGATATGAAAGAGAGGTTGAACAGGCTAGTAATAGGGGTTGCAACAATTTGTAGAGTTGTAGGGGTCCAGAACATCAGCTATCTGGATTTGGGTGAAGGAGAAATGGGGAGGCTTGGGCGAGTTGCTGTGGGGGTGCAGGGCAGTTGACCGGGGTAGGGGTAGCCAGGTGGAAAGCATGGCCAGCCATAGAAAAATGCTGATTGAAATTGTCAATTGGATTTATCGGTGGTGACAGTGTTTTCTAGTCTCAGTGCAGTGGGCAGCTGGGAGGAGATGCTCTCATTCTCCATGGACTTTATAGTGTCCCAGAACTGTTTTGAGTTTGTGCTACAGGATGCAAATATCTGTTTGAAAAAGCTAGCCTTAGCTTTCCTCACTGCCTGTGTATATTGGTTCCTAACTTCCCTGAAAAGTTGCATATCACGGGGTGATATTTGATGCTAATGCAGTACGCCACAGAATGTTTTTGTGCTGGTCAATGGCAGTCATGTCTGGAGTGAACCAAGGGATATATCTGTTCCTGGATGGGGCTTGCTTATTTAAGATGGTGAGGAAGGCACTTTTAAAGAATAACCAGGCATCCTCTACTGACGGGATGAGGTCAATATCCTTCCTGGATACCCGGGCCAGTTCGATTAGAAAGGCCTGCTCGCTGAAGTGTTTTTGGGAGCGTTTGACAGTGATGAGGGGTGGTCGTTTGACCGCAGACCCATTATGGATGCAGGCAATGATCACTGAGATCTTGGTTAAAAACAGCAGAGGTGTATTTGGAGGGCAAGTTGGTTAGGATGATATCTATGAGGGTGCCCGTGTTTACTGATTTGGGGTTCTACCTGGTAGGTTCATTGACAATTTGTGTGAGATTGACAGCATCAAGCTTAGATTGTAGGGTGGCCGGGGTGTTAAGCATGTCCCAGTTTAGGTCTGCTAGCAGCACGAGCTCTGAAGATAGATGGGGGGCAATCAATTCACATATGAAGTCCAGGGCACAGCTGGGGGCAGAGGGTGGTCTATAGCAAGCGGCAACGGTAAGAGACTTGTTTCTGGAAAGGCTTGAATTGTTTGGGTACAGACCTGGAATATAAGACAGAACTCTGCAGGCTATATCTGCAGTAGATTGCAACTCCGCCACCTTTGGCAGTTCTATCTTGTCGGAAAATGTTATAGTTAGGGATGGAAATTTCAGAGTTTTTGGTGGTCTTCCTAAGCCAGGATTCTGACACGGTTAAGACATCCGGGTTGGCAGAGTGTGCTAAAGCAGTGAATAAAACAAACTTAGGGAGGAGGCTTCTAATGTTAACATTCATGAAACCAAGGCTTTTACGGTTAAAGAAGTCAACGAATGAGAGCACCTGGGGAATATGAGTGGAGCAAGGCACTGCAGGTCCTGGATTAATCTCTACATCACCAGAGGAACAGAGGAGGAGTAGGATAAGGGTACGGCTAAAGGCTATAAGAACTGGTCGTCTAGTACGTTCGGAACAGAGAGTAAAAGGAGCAGGTTTCTGGGCGCGATAGAATAGATTCAAGGCATAATGTACAGACAAAGGTATGGTAGGATGTAAATCAAATCAAATCAAATCAAATGTATTTATATAGCCCTTCGTACATCAGCTGATATCTCAAAGTGCTGTACAGAAACCCAGCCTAAAACCCCAAACAGCAAGCAATGCAGGTGTAGAAGCACGGTGGCTAGGAAAAACTCCCTAGAAAGGCCAAAACCTAGGAAGAAACCTAGAGAGGAACCAGGCTATGTGGGGTGGCCAGTCCTCTTCTGGCTGTGCCGGGTGGAGATTATAACAGAACATGGCCAAGATGTTCAAATGTTCATAAATGACCAGCATGGTCGAATAATAATAAGGCAGTCCTACCTTAAGATGAATTTGCAACCACGTACCTATGTGAGAGTAGATTCTCTGCCCTCACTAGCATGACAACTAAATACAGGCACAGACTGTGTGTGGAAAATGATTTAAGACTGAGACTCTCCAATACAACCCAACATTGCAGAGTTATGTGCATCCTGTCAAGAACACCCTTCTCATTAACCTGTGGTGAGTTATTCTCAATTTACGATAAACAAATAATTTTTTATATGTAAGATGGTTAAATAAAGAGCAAAATGATTGATTATTATTATTTGTGCCCTGGTCCTATAAGAGCTCTTTGTCACTTCCAACGAGCCGGGTTGTGACAAAAACTCACTCATTCTTATGTTTAATAAATGTACCGTATAGTGTGTGTGTGTGGCAGGCTTACAATGATGGCAAAAAAACAACATTTGAGAGTGTGCTGACCCTGGTGCTAGAGGGGGTACAGCTGGAGGTTGAATGTTTGAAGGGGTACGGGGACTATAAAAAGTTTGGGAACCACTAATGTAGGTGAACACAGTGCATTAGAAAAACATGTAATAGGTCACAATGACCTCACTGTGTTAGAATGTCTATAGCTATTTAGTGTGCGTGTGTCAGCATGTTAACGTGATATCTACTGTACAGACATTCAATAACAGATCAGTGATTTTCTAAATGGCTGTCACACAAGAAACATTCATGGTGTTCAGATAGTTGATAAGACTCCTCCTACTAAATAAATACATTGGAGGTAAACCTAGGCATTGAGTGATGATGAGAGAGATATTGTCTCTAGACACATTTAAACCAGGTGATGTCACCGTATGTGTGGGAGATTGAACAAAGTGGTTGGCTAAGGCATATTGAGCAGGGCTAGAGCCTCTACAGTGAAATAAGACAATAATCACTAACCAGAACAGCAATGGACAAGGCATATTGACATTAGGGAGAGGCATGCGTAGCCAAGTGATCACAGGGGTCCAGTGAGTAGATTAGGCTAGCTGGAGACAAGGCGATTCAGAGAGCTAGCAGGCCGGGGCTAGCAGAAGGGCCTTAGAGGAACATTGCGACGGAGGAAGTCAGTTATAGCCCCCTCGTGCGGTTACTTCAGTATACCAGTCGTGGTGTATTAGTAGGGTTTCATCCCTAAGGTGTTCAATGAGGTTGAGGTCAGGACTCTGTGCAGGTCAGTCTAGTTCTTCCACACTGATCTCGACAAACCATTTCTGTATGGACCTCGCTTTGTGCACAGGGGCATTGTCATGCTGAAACAGGAAAGGGCCTTCCCCAAACTGTTGCCACAAAGTTGGGAGCACAGAATCGTCTAGAATGTAATTTTATTGTGTAGCATTAATATTTGCCTTCACTGGAACTAAAGGGCCTAGTCCGAACCATGAAAAACAGCCCCAGACCATTATTCCTCCTCCACCAAACTTTAAAGTTGGCACTATGCATTTGGACAGGCAGCTATGCATTTGGACAGGCAGCTCCTCCTGGCACCCGCCAAACCCAGATTTGTCCGTCGGAATGCCAGATCGTTTCCATTGCTCCAGAGTCCGATGGCAGCGAGCTTTACACCACTCCAGCATTGCATATATCCATAATAATAATATTGTTACATGATTTCGCCTGGATCAGGAAAGTTGATATCTCATTCGCTGACAGCATTCTCTGCACAGCAGCAAGATCGAATTTCAAAAGTGAAACATTGTTTCTTGATGTCTGACAGGCAGACAGCAAGGTTTATACAAACCATCACTGTAGGAAATCAAATGCTAGCCCATAAGCAAGAGGAAATGAAATGCTAGCCCATAAGCAAGAGGAAATGAAATGCTAGCCCCAGAAGCAAGAGGAAATTAAATGCTAGCCCAGAAGCAAGAGGTAATCAAATGCTAGCCCAGAAGCAAGAGGAAATCAAATGTTAGCCCAGAAGCAAGAGGAAATCAAATGCTAGCCCAGAAGCAAGAGGAATTAATGGATTAATAAATGTCATAGCGTTTATAACATTGGGCGCGAGTCAGAGATAGAATGTTGGTCCAAATTGTCCGTTAGCTCAGGGCTTTGGAGTACAAGTGTGTGAATCCTTCAGTGGTGGAAAAAGTACCCAATCATCATAATTACTCAAGTATATTTAAAACCAAATAGTTTTAGACTTTTACTGGGTGACTTTCATTTTTACTCAAGTATTAAAAGTACATGTAATTGCTAAAATATACTCAAGTATCAAAAGTAAAAGTATTAATAATTTCAAATTCCTTATATTAAGCAAACCAGAAAACACAATTTGTGTGTTTTATAACCTTCCAGATAGCCAGGGGCACACTCCAACACTCAAGACATAATTTACTAACAAAGCATTTGTGTTTATTGAGTCCGCCAGATCAGTGGCAGTAGGGATGACCAGGGATGTTCTCTTGATAAGTGTGTGAATTGGACCATTTTCCTGTCCTGTTAAGCATTCAAAATGTAAGGAGCACTTTTGGATATCAGGGGAAATGTACACTGTATGGAGTAAAAAGTACATTTCTCTTAGGGAATGTATTGAAGTTAAAGTAAAAGTAGTCAAAAATATAAATAGTAAAGTAAAGTACAGATACCTCCAAAAACAACGTACGTGGTACTATAAAGTATTTTTACTTAAGTACTTTACACCAGCGGAATCCTTAGCCCAGGGCTAACACTTAACCCAGGTTAACAAATGTTTGTGTGAACACTGGCTAAGCTAGCCAGGTCATTTCTACAATGTGGTGCCTTTTGGACCTCATAACTCCAGGAAAAAGGGCACATATTTTTTGGGTGGTGCATTTTCCCAACTTGTTAGGTGCATAAACCCAACAGGGTGGAACCTAACAGGCTGGACACTTGAAGCCCAAATTAGCCATAGCTCTGTGAGTGAACAACGAACAAAAGGGATATCAGTCACACATAAAAATATCTTAAATAAAATAATAATAAATACAATAATTATGAAAAAAAAATTTATCAGAGAGAATTTAACTTGGACTATAAAATAATGAAGTAAGATTGTAAATATGTTATTAGTTAAGGCTTATATTTCTCGTGGAAGTTGATGAATAACACCCAGGAACATGGCAAAAACGCCTACATCCATTGAAAATAAGATTTTAAGATCCATATTTTGGTGTTCTTAAGGTAAAGGACATCTGACCTTATATTTAAAGCATTTTGGAATCCACATTTAACACTAAATAAGAAGTGATATTTCCTGTGGACAGAAAAGGGTACCACAGTGTAGGAATGACCCCGCACAGGGCCAGTCTAGCCTGATGCTAAGAACAATGCAGTGTGAAAAGGCCTTTTGGGTTGCTATCTCCCTTGCTTGGAATGATACATATTCTATTTTAATGACTAATTTCACACTCACACTAAACTTATATCTGGATCCCTCACATGGCAGAGACATCTACAGACATGAGTTATTGTATTGTATTGTTTCTCCTCTACCCTTCCAGTATGACAGTATGACTCTCTCTCTCTCTCTCCATCCTTTCACCCTCCCTCCCTCTCCAGAGTTGGCAGTGATGATGAGGGGTTTCCTGCCATGTGTGACCCAACTCCTGGGTCTGCTCCTCCTCTTGCTGACCCCAGGGAGGGTTGAAGGGTCATCAGGCTGTCCCTCGTCCTGCACCTGTCATGGTGGTCAGGTAGACTGCAGCAGCCGCACCCTCACCACCTCCTCTTTACCCTCCCACTTCCCTCCTGCCAGCATCGAGCTCCGTCTCCACGACAACCAGCTGACCACGCTCCCCAACGGCCTGCTGGACTCCCTTTCCTCCCTCCGCTCTGTCTCTCTCCATGGCAACCCCTGGGCGTGTGATTGCGGTGTGCTCTACCTGCGTTCCTGGCTGCTCAAACAGCCTGTCGACTATGTGGGACACAGCAACGTCACCTGCAGTTCCCCTCCCGGCCTGCGGGGAAGGCTGGTGGTCTACCTGGCTGAGGAGGAGGTTTTGGAGTCCTGTCACTACTGGTACTGTGACCTGGCACTGGCCTCCCAGGTCTTTCTGTTTGTGTTTGTGGCGGTGCAGGTGGGGCTGCTGGGTGCCATGGTCGTGTTCCTGAGGAGGTTTGAAAGGCTGTCCCATGAGGCACGAAGGACCACAGAGGAGAGCTTCGCTGGGGGGGTAGGGGCTTATGAGTAATAGTGAGTATGAGCCCCTGAAGGCCAGCAGCATCTGAAGAGGGGTGGGAGTGGCCAAGTAGGCAAGGAGGGAGAAGAGGGAGAGGAAACAGCAAAAGGCAGAGTAGAGAGAGAACCTTAAAGGGGTCAAGCTGGTGAGCTTGAAGGGGGACTCACAGGACAAGAAACATGGGCAAATACAAGTGGCTGTGCATTTATTTTCTGGGGATTCTTTCAATATGTTTTATTGCTTGCATCACTCAATAAAGCTGTTAAAATAATACATCAGGCTTTGAATACATTGCAGATAGAGATAACATTTAACTTACAATAATACTGTATTGTGTTATCATTTCTTAAATGGGTGTATTTTTAAAGGTTTGGGATGTACATTACCAGTCAAAAGTTTAGACACACCTACTACTCAAGGGTTATTCTTTATTTGTACTATTTTATACATTGTATAATAATAGCGAAGACATGAAAACTATGAAATAACACATTTGGAATCATGTAGTAAGCAAAAAAAGTGTTAAACAAATAAAAATTTATTTTATATTTGATATTCTTCAAAGTAGCCACCCTTTGCCTTAATGGCAGCTTTCTTCACGTTTGGCATTATCTCAACCAGCTACAGTTTTTTTTATTCGACGGCTCGCCATTAAAGCTAGTTAAAAGAGTAAAATTATGCTTTTTCAGCATGAATGGAGGATGCTTTGTGTAGGACCCGGTCCACGGCGACACAGAGTTGGTACTGTCTTTGGTATTACTACTAGGCACAACAACCCTAGACGACAGTGCAGATCTGGCGCCCGCTATCGTCTGCCTAGGCTACTTTAGACCTAGGCTATTCCATACACTTCCACACAGAACAGTTTAGCACATCATCATACACATGTGTCATATTAGCAATTGTACGTCTGTTTCATCGAATAAAAATGCGTTATTCACAGGAACGTTCAAAGATATTGTAATCGATAAATACATAACCATAGCGTTCTGAAAAAGAGGGCGGAACTTTCATACAGATCATGTATCAGTATCGGAACATAATGTGTGACGGACCCAGGCTTAATGTTGTATACACGTGAGATCCTGGAAAAGTTTCAACAGCGAGCTGGACGGCATTTTGTCTTTAACGTTTTTGCGCCATACATTACCATCATTTCTACGGTGAGTGTTGTTGTTCGTGTTTTGTATTAGCTAGCCAATGGAGTTAACGTTAGCGTTTCACAAGAATACTTTTGCTAGCATCAGTAACGTTAGCTACCGTAGCTGTTTAGGCTCTTTCTACCAGCGGCTACATTTTTTTCAAAACCGCTTAACAACGCATTAGTACAGATATATTTAAATGGGAACTTGTAGCACTCACCTCCCTGTCAATGCGATGCTCTGCTTGTGCGATCCACAGAGCTCCTGTCTGTTACGTGCCGTAAGATGGGGCGACTGAGGAAGAGGCACAACTGGAAGGGACGGGAGCAGAACGAGACACATCCACCTCCAGAGGCCAAGGAGGAGGGGAAGACTGTTGTAGTGGAACTCAAAGGTACAACACTTAAGCGCCTGTGGCCCGATGGCTCTCAAAATATGTAGGTACACACGAGGGTGGTGAAGGGGAGAGATACATGGTAACTAAGTATGAACATTTTTGCACTCTACTGTTAAGTCGCTCTGGATAAGAGCGTCTGCTACTAAAATGTACGACTACTGTTCGTGAGGCTGGTGTTGTAATGGGTGTGATTCTTGTGTACTCATGATACTGTTCCCTGTCCACAGACGGGGGCAACCTAAAGGGGGTGGACGAGAGCAATGCCCTGGTCCTCCCAGCCACCAAACCCAAGAAGAAGAGGGGCATTGAGAAGGCCCTTACTAAGAAACAGCCCCTTACCAAGAAACAGAGGAAACATCTACAAAAAGTCCTGGAGGTCAAAGAGAAGAAAGCCAAGGTAACATTCTCAATCTGCCTTCTCTGAGTCAGACCGGGCCAGTTTCAGTCAAGTATAATTATGAAGTGTGTCATTTGAAATAGTTCTGCACAAAAACATGAAACTACACTATTCATCATCTTCCTCCTTTGACTTCCAGAGAGTAGACATCCTAGCCAAACTGGCCGAAGTGCAGCTGCCTGACTCTGAACTGAAGCTGCTCTACACCACCTCCAAATTGGGCACAGGAGACAAGCAGTACCAGACCAAACAGTAAGGCAGTGGGACTGTCACACCATTGTAGCAGCATTTGGTTTAGTTATGCTTTCCATAAGCTCAGGTTGACTGATGAACAATGATATTCAGTTGGAGTGATTCGTGTCCTGGTCAACTGAAGGCTTGTGTGTGATCCTCTGTGGTGACTTTCTCAGGACTCCTGATGAGGTAGATGACGGAGCCTCAGGGCCCAGGATCAGCAGCCTGAGTGGAGCCAACAGGAAGAGAAAACGAAGAGCACGAGAGGAAGAGAAGGCAGAAGAGGAGAGTAGTGATTTGGACTCATCTGATGAAGAGATGGATGACGGCACAATGGGGAATAGAAGCGTGGAGGCCACTAATGTCTCAGAATCTAAAGAGCCAGCCTCCTCCTGTCAGGAGAAAGAGGTGGAAGAGATAGAGAAGAAAGAAGAGAAAAAGGAGATGAGCGAGGAGTCAGGCCCTGCTCGGGCCTCCAGTAAAAAACCATCCGAGCCAGCAATCTTCATCTCCGTGGACAGACTGCCAGAGATACAGGTGTGTGTTTCTTGTGGTGTGTGTTTCTCATGCACATTCTCTTTTTTTTTCAAGCCGTGTGCATTTGTCTTTATTTCTCCTGCTGTGTGTGCGCATGTGTGTTTGTCCTGCAATGTGTGTAGGATTCCCGTCTGAGGCTGCCAGTGCTGGCTGAGGAGCAAGTAATCATGGAGGCGGTGAGAGAGAACAGTTTTGTGGTTCTGTGTGGAGAGACGGGAAGTGGTAAAACCACCCAGGTACCCCAGTTCTTGTACGAGGCTGGATATGCCAGGTAACACACACATCCTGCTCTTCTTTTTCTCTTATTCACCACTTATCTTGTTGTATGTTTATTTGAAGCCTTTTTTCACTCCACTAATACCATCATATCTCTGTTTACCCCTCTCCCTCCTGTTTCTCTCCAGTGGCACTGGAATCATTGGTGTGACAGAGCCTAGGAGAGTGGCAGCGGTCAGTATGTCCCACAGAGTGGCCAAAGAGATGAACCTGTCTACACGGTACACACACACACACACACAATGGTTAGTGTTTGGATTTCGTTTCCAGTTGTGTCTGAGGCTCTCTGTGTGTTTGGTTGTCTGTTGTTAGGCTGGTGTCGTACCAGATCCGTTATGAGGGGAATGTGACCAGTGACACCAAGATCAAGTTCATGACAGACGGAGTCCTGCTGAAGGAGATTCAGAAGGTAATCCTCCCACCCCCTCTCCTTATTCTCTATCCTTCCCATCACTTGTTCCATCCTTCCCCATCCCTACCTATCTGCCCCCAATTTTTTCCATATTTATTGTATGACTCCATTCTCAGTCTATTTGCCTCAGTCACCCAAATGGCACCCTAGTCCCTTTGTTGCACTACTTTTGACCAGAGCCCGTAGTGCGCTACTGTATAGGGAATGGGGTGCTATTTGAAATGCCATCTAAGTTTGTTGCGCTCTGCTGTAGGACTTCCTGCTCCAGAGGTACAGTGTGATCATCATAGATGAGGCCCATGAGAGGAGTGTGTACACAGACATCCTGATTGGCCTGCTGTCACGCATCGTACCACTCAGAAACAAGGTCAGACAGATGGGGTTAATTTTTTGTTGTTGTTGATGTTCTTCTTTTAATAAGTGACTGGGGGTTCCTGACACCTTGGGCCTGTTACTTAATATATGCACAACTGTTATGTAAAGATTTATAAACTATTTACTCGAAAATGTGTTTAATAATGATTTATTAGCAGACTTCTCTACCCAACTTGCTGTTGCCCTTATTTTCCCCTACCCTGTTGTTTCCTGTGTGTCATACAGAAAGGCCTCCCCATGAAGCTGATAGTGATGTCAGCTACTCTGCGTGTGGAGGACTTCACAGAAAACAGGAAGCTGTTTCCTACTCCTCCTCCCGTCATTAAGGTGGAGGCCCGTCAGTTCCCTGTAAGCGTCCACTTTAACAAACGGACTCCTCTGGAGGACTACACTGGAGAGGTGTTCCACAAGACCTGTAAGATCCACCGCATACTGCCCCCTGGGGGTATCCTGGTGTTCCTGACGGGACAGGCTGAGGTCCACTCTGTCTGCAGGAGACTGCGGAGGGCCTTCCCTCTCAGGAGGGGCAATACAGCTACTGGTATGTTGAAAAAAGCTGTATTATTATTATATATTTTTATATAGTCTTTACACCGTGTAAAATATATGACTGTGTGTTCTGATAAGGTGAGGGAGAGGTGGCAGCAACAGACTCCTCAGATGAGATGAAGAAGTTAAAGAAAGCCAAACATAAGAGAACTGTGGTATGTACTACTTAGTTATTCTGTCACTGTGTTGAGAAGTATGTGAGTGAATGTTTTAATGCTATTTGTGTGTGGTTTCTGTGTGTGAGTAGTCCCTGCCCCGTATTGACCTGGATAACTACTCAGCGTTGCCGGTGGATGAGGGGGATGAGGACCGTCTGGCGGGGATAGATGATGAGGGGTCAGACCTGGAACTAGGAGACGATGCTGCAGACACAGGTAAGAAAGAGAAAAGGACAGCTAGGTGTATGTGTTGCCCTACAGCTCTCAGGTGTGTATCCTTGATTCGTATGTTCTCTTTCCGTGTCTGTAGAGGAGAAGGCGGACCCGTCCCTCCCTCTTTATGTCCTCCCCCTCTACTCTCTCCTGGCTCCAGAGCAGCAGGCCAAGGTAAGACGGCCACTTGGCACAAGAACTCTACAGTAGATGAAGTGATATCGTTGCATTAATGCATGGATATTTGATCTGTGTCTGTCTGTGCGAGCTTGTCCTTGTCTGCATGCTTATTGTGCAGTTGAAGTTGGAAGTTTATACACCTTAGCCAGATACATTTAAACTCACTTTTTCACAATTCCTGACATTTGATCCTAGAACAATTCCCTGTCTTAGGTCAGTTAGGATCACCACTTTATTTTAAGAATGTGAAATGTCAGAATAATAAGTGTTTTTCAGCTCTTATTTATTTCATCACATTCCCAGTGGGTTAGAAGTTTACATGCACTCAATTAGTATTTGGTAGCATTACCTTTAAAATGTTTAACTTGGGTCAAACATTTAGGGTAGCCTTCTACAAGCTTCCCACAATAAGTTGGGTGCATTTTGGCCCATTCCTCAAATCAAATTTGATTTGTCACATACACATGGTTAGCAGATATTAATGCGAGTGTAGCGAAATGCTTGTGCTTCTAGTTCCGACAATGCAGTAATAACCAACAAGTAATCTAGCTAACAATTCCAAAACTACTACCTTATAGACAAGTGTAAGGGGATAAAGAATATGTACATAAAGATATATGAATGAGTGATGGTACAGAGCGGCATAGGCAAGATACAGTAGATGGTATTGAGTACAGTATATACATATGAGATGAGAATGTAAACAAAGTGGCATAGTTAAAGTGGCTAGTGATACTTGTATTACATAAAGATGCAGTAGATGATATAGAGTACAGTATATACGTATACATATGAGATGAATAATGTAGGGTATGTAAACATATTAGGTAGTATTGTTTAAAGTGGCTAGTGATATATTTTACATTTCCCATCAATTCCCATTATTAAAGTGGCTGGAGTTGAGTCAGTGTGTTGGCAGCAGCCACTCAATGTTAGTGGTGGCTGTTTAACAGTCTGATGGCCTTGAGATAGAAGCTGTTTTTCAGTCTCTCGGTCCCAGCTTTGATGCACCTGTACTGACCTCGCCTTCTGGATGATAGCTGGGTGAACAGGAAGTGGCTCAGGTGGTTGCTGTCCTTGATGATCTTTATGGCCTTCCTGTGACATCGGGTGGTGTAGGTGTCCTGGAGGGCAGGTAGTTTGCCCCCGGTGATGCGTTGTGCAGACCTCACTACCCTCTGGAGAGCCGTACGGTTGTGGGCGGAGCAGTTGCCGTACCAGGCGGTGATACAGCCCGACAGGATGCTCTCGATTGTGCATCTGTAGAAGTTTGTGAGTGCTTTTGGTGACAAGCCAAATTTCTTCAGCCTCCTGGGGTTGAAGAGGCGCTGCTGCGCCTTCTTCACGATGCTGTCTGTGTGGGTGGACCAATTCAGTTTGTCTGTGATGTGTACGCCGAGGAACTTAAAACTTACTACCCTCTCCACTACTGTTCCATCGATGTGGATGGGGGGGTGTTCCCTCTGCTGTTTCCTGAAGTCCACAATCATCTCCTTAGTTTTGTTGACGTTGAGTGTGAGGTTATTTTCCTGACACCACATTCAGAGGGCCCGTCAGGAAGTCCAGTACCCAGTTGCACAGGGCGGGGTTGAGACCCAGGGTCTCGAGCTTGATGACAAGCTTGGAGGGTACTATGGTGTTGAATGCCGAGCTGTAGTCGATGAACAGCATTCTCATATAGGTATTCCTCTTGTCCAGGTGGGTTAGGGCAGTGTGCAGTGTGGTTGAGATTGCATCGTCTGTGGACCTATTTGGGTGGTAAGCAAATTGGAGTGGGTCTAGGGTGTCAGGTAGGGTGGAGGTGATATGGTCCTTGACTAGTCTCTCAAAGCACTTCATGATGACGGAAGTGAGTGCTACGGGGCGGTAGTCGTTTAGCTCAGTTACCTTAGCTTTCTTGGGAACAGGAACAATGGTGGCCCTCTGACAGAGCTGGTGTAACTGAGTCAGGTTTGCCACAACTTTGGAAGAATGCTTGGGGTCATTGTCCAATTGGAAGACTCATTTGCGACCAAGCTTTAACTTCCTGACTGATGTCTTGAGATGTTGCTTCAATATATCCACATAAATGTTCTACCTCATGATGCCACCTATTTTGTGAAGTACACCAGTCTCACCTGCAGCAAAGCACCCCCACAACATGTTGCCACGTGCTTCACGGTTGTGATGGTGTTCTTTGGCTTGCAAGCCTCCCCTTTTCCCTGCCAAACATAACGGTTATTATGGCCAAACCGTTCTATTTTTGTTTCATCAGACCAGAGGACATTTCTCCCAAAAATACGACCTTTGTCCCCATGTGCAGTTGCAGACTGTAGTCTGGCTGTTTTATGGCGGTTTTGGGGCTGTGGCTTCTTCCTTGCTGAGCGGCCTTTCGGGTTATGTCGATATAGGACTCTTTTTACTGTGGATATAGATACATTTGTGCCCGTTTCCTCCAGCATCTTCACAGGGTCCTTTGCTGTTGTTCTGGGATTGATTTGCACTTTTCGCACCAACGTACGTTCATCTCTAGGAGACTGAACGTGTCTCCTTCCTGAGTGGTATGACGGCTGCGTGGCCCTATGGTGTTTATACTTCCGTACTATTGTTTGTATAGATGAACATGGTACCTCCAGGCGTTTGGAAATTGCTCCTAAGGATGAACCAGACTTGTGGAGGTCTACAATGTTTTTTCTGAAGTCTTGGCTTATTTCTTTTGATTTTCCCATGATGTCAAGCAAAGAAGCACTGAGTTTGAAGGTAGGCCTTGAAATACAGTCACAGATACACCTCCAACTGACTCAAATGATGTCAATTAGCCAATCAGACGCTTCTAAAGCCATGACGTCATTTTCTGGAATTTTCCCAGCTGTTTAAAGGCACAGCCAACTTAGTGTATGTAAACTTCTGACCCACTGGAATTGTGATACAGAGAAATGATCTATCTGTAAACAATTGTTGGAAAACTTACTTGTGTCATGCACAAAGTAGATGTCCTAACCGATTTGCCAGAACTATAGTTTGTTAACAAGACATTTGTGGAGTGGTTGAAAAACGAGTTTTAATGACTCTAACCTGTGTATGTAAACTTCAGACTTCAACTGTGTCTGTGTTTCTAATCTTTGTGTCCAGGTGTTCCGGCCCCCTCCTCATGGTGCACGTCTGTGTGTTTCTAATCCTGTGTCCAGGTGTTCCGGCCCCCTCCTCATGGTGCACGTCTGTGTGTTTCTAATCCTGTGTCCAGGTGTTCCGGCCCCCTCCTCATGGTGCACGTCTGTGTGTTTCTAATCCTGTGTCCAGGTGTTCCGTCCCCTCATGGTGCACGTCTGTGTGTTTCTAATCCTGTGTCCAGGTGTTCCGGCCCCCTCCTCATGGTGCACGTCTGTGTGTTTCTAATCCTGTGTCCAGGTGTTCCGTCCCCCTCATGGTGCACGTCTGTGTGTTTCTAATCCTGTGTCCAGGTGTTCCGTCCCCCTCCTCATGGTGCACGTCTGTGTGTTTCTAATTCTGTGTCCAGGTGTTCCGGCCCCCTCCTCATGGTGCACGTCTGTGTGTTTCTAATCCTGTGTCCAGGTGTTCCGTCCCCCTCCTCATGGTGCACGTCTGTGTGTTTCTAATCCTGTGTCCAGGTGTTCCGGACCCCTCCTCATGGTGCACGTCTGTGTGTTTCTAATCCTGTGTCCAGGTGTTCCGCCCCCCTCCTCATGGTGCACGTCTGTGTGTTTCTAATCCTGTGTCCAGGTGTTCCGTCCCCCTCCTCATGGTGCACGTCTGTGTGTTTCTAATCCTGTGTCCAGTTGTTCCGGCCCCCTCATGGTGCACGTCTGTGTGTTTCTAATCTTTGTGTCCAGGTGTTCCGTCCCCCTCCTCATGGTGCACGTCTGTGTGTTTCTAATTCTGTGTCCAGGTGTTCCGGCCCCCTCCTCATGGTGCACGTCTGTGTGTTTCTAATCCTGTGTCCAGGTGTTCCGGCCCCCTCCTCATGGTGCACGTCTGTGTGTTTCTAATCCTGTGTCCAGGTGTTCCGGCCCCCTCCTCATGGTGCACGTCTGTGTGTTTCTAATCCTGTGTCCAGGTGTTCGGCCCCCTCCTCATGGTGCACGTCTGTGTGTTTCTAATTCTGTGTCCAGGTGTTCCGGCCCCCTCCTCATGGTGCACGTCTGTGTGTTTCTAATCCTGTGTCCAGGTGTTCCGTCCCCCTCCTCATGGTGCACGTCTGTGTGTTTCTAATCCTGTGTCCAGGTGTTCCGGACCCCTCCTCATGGTGCACGTCTGTGTGTTTCTAATCCTGTGTCCAGGTGTTCCGGCCCCCTCCTCAATCTGTGTGTTTCTAATCCTGTGTCCAGGTGTTCCGTCCCCCCCTCATGGTGCACGTCTGTGTGTTTCTAATCCTGTGTCCAGTTGTTCCGGCCCCCTCATGGTGCACGTCTGTGTGTTTCTAATCTTTGTGTCCAGGTGTTCCGTCCCCCTCCTCATGGTGCACGTCTGTGTGTTTCTAATTCTGTGTCCAGGTGTTCCGGCCCCCTCCTCATGGTGCACGTCTGTGTGTTTCTAATCCTGTGTCCAGGTGTTCCGGCCCCCTCCTCATGGTGCACGTCTGTGTGTTTCTAATCCTGTGTCCAGGTGTTCGGCCCCCTCCTCCTCATGTGTTTCTAATCCTGTGTCCAGGTGTTCCGGCCCCCTCCTCATGGTGCACGTCTGTGTGTTTCTAATTCTGTGTCCAGGTGTTCCGGCCCCCTCCTCATGGTGCACGTCTGTGTGTTTCTAATCCTGTGTCCAGGTGTTCCGTCCCCCTCCTCATGGTGCACGTCTGTGTGTTTCTAATCCTGTGTCCAGGTGTTCCGGACCCCTCCTCATGGTGCACGTCTGTGTGTTTCTAATCCTGTGTCCAGGTGTTCCGGCCCCCTCCTCATGGTGCACGTCTGTGTGTTTCTAATCCTGTGTCCAGTTGTTCCGGCCCCCTCATGGTGCACGTCTGTGTGTTTCTAATCTTTGTGTCCAGGTGTTCCGTCCCCCTCCTCATGGTGCACGTCTGTGTGTTTCTAATTCTGTGTCCAGGTGTTCCGGCCCCCTCCTCATGGTGCACGTCTGTGTGTTTCTAATCCTGTGTCCAGGTGTTCCGGCCCCCTCCTCATGGTGCACGTCTGTGTGTTTCTAATCCTGTGTCCAGGTGTTCCGGCCCCCTCCTCATGGTGCACGTCTGTGTGTTTCTAATCCTGTGTCCAGGTGTTCCGGCCCCCTCCTCATGGTGCACGTCTGTGTGTTTCTAATCCTGTGTCCAGGTGTTCCGGCCCCCTCCTCATGGTGCACGTCTGTGTGTTGTGGCTACCAACGTAGCAGAAACCTCTCTAACCATCCCGGGGATAAAGTATGTGGTCGACTGCGGTCGGGTCAAGAAGCGCTTCTACGACCGCGTCACGGGGGTCTCCTCCTTCAAGGTCTCCTGGACCTCACAGGCCTCAGCCAATCAGAGGGCAGGCCGGTCAGGCCGTACCGAACCTGGACACTGCTATAGGTCAGAACTGGAAAGGGGTGTTTAATTGTTAAAGTAAATGCTTTCACACCCCATTTTTAACCTCAATCATTTCTAACTGGGATAAAATTGAATGTGCTATGACTGTGTGTGCTAGGCTGTACTCATCAGCGGTGTTTGGAGACTTCAGTCTGTTCTCAGAGGCAGAGATCACCCGCAGGCCAGTTGAGGACCTGGTACTACAGATGAAGGACCTTAACATAGACAAGGTCAGAGAAATAACACATTGATTGATGCTGTAAAGAGGGAGAAAGTCTTCCTGTGAAATTAGTTAGACACTACCTATTTGGCTAATGGATTTTCCCTGTGTGTTCAGGTGGTCAACTTCCCATTCCCCACAACTCCCTCAGCTGAGGCGCTGGTGGCAGCAGAACAGTTACTGGTTTCACTGGGAGCACTAGAGGAGCCGCCACGCACCGGACGGTAAGCGGTTAAACCTGACTCACTCCATCTCACCCTTTGAGGTCACTGCTCAAAAACTCACTTCTCAGCAGGTATATCTGAGGTCCCCTCTTCAGATCCTCTACCTCACTATCCCCTCTTGCAGCAAACCCACCCACGATAAATCCATCTCTATCTGCTTTAGGGTTAAGGAGATGGAGCGAGCGCGTCTGAGCTGTCCCATCACCCCCTTGGGCAGGGCAATGGCGTCGTTCCCCGTGTCACCACGCTACGCTAAGATGCTGGCGCTAGGGAAGCAGCAGGACTGTCTGCCTTACGTCATCGCTGTGGTGGCTGCCATGACGGTCCGGGAGATCTTTGAGGATCTGGACAGGTGAGGGGCAGAGAGAGAGTAGAGGAAATGTGTGTTTATGGGATTATTCTAAAATTCATAGACATTAGAATAGCATGTGTTTCTGATCAAACAGTGTTTTGGTTTTGTTACTTATTGTGAAATGCATATTTAAACAAGATCCTAATGTGTTTGTGTCTCTACATTCTCTCTCCACCGTCTCTATTGGTCCAGACCTGCTGGTAGTGAGGATGAGAGCTCCAAGCTGGCCCAGCGTCGAGCCCGGCTGGCCCAGATGAGGAGGCTGTGGGCTGGGCAGGGAGCCTCTCTACTGCTGGGGGACCTCATGGTCCTGCTGGGTAAGGCTGGAGTGTGAGCGTATGAGGGTGTGGTGGTGGTTTTCTTTGTGTGTGTGTTCTGTACACTACCGGTCAAAAGTTTTAGAACACCTACTCATTGAAGGGTTTTTCTTTATTTTTACTATTATCTACATTGTCAAATAAAAGTGAAGACATCAACACTATAAAATAACACACATGGAATCATGTAGTAACCAAAAAAAGTGTTAAACAAATCAAAATATATTTTAGATTTGAGATTCTTCAAATAGCCACACTTTGCCTTGAGAGCTTTACACACTTTTGGCATTCTCTCAACCAGCTTCATGAGGTTGTCACCTGGAATGCATTCAATTAGCAGGTGTGCCTTGTTAAAAGTTAATTAGTGGAATTGTTTTCTTAATGCGTTTGAGCCAATCAGTTGTGTTGTGACAAGGTATGGGTGGTATACAGAAGTGAGTCCTATTTGGTAAAAGATCAAGTCCATATTATGGCAAGAACAGCTCAAATAAGCCAAGAGAAATTACAGTCCATCATTACTTTAAGACAAAGTCAGTCAATACCGAACATTTCAAGAACTTTGAAAGTTTCTTCAAGTGCAGTCGCAAAAACCATCAAACGCCATGATGAAACTGGCTCTCATGAGGACCGCCACAGAAATGGAAGAGCCAAAGTTACTTCTGCTGTAGAGGATAAGTTCATTAGAGTTTACCAGCCTCAGAAATTGCAACCTAAATAAATGCTTCAGAGTTAAGTAACAGACACATCTCAACATCAACTGTTCAGAGGAGAATCTGGCCTTTATGGGTGAATTGCTGCAAAGAAACCACTACTAAAGGACACCAATAAGAAGAGACTTGCTTGGGCCAAGAAACACGAGCAATGGACGTCAGACTGGTGGAAATTAGTCCTTTTGGTCTGGAGTCCAAATTTGATATTTTTGGTTCCAACTGCTGTGTCTTTGAGACGCGGTGTGTGTGAGAACGGGTAATCTCTGCATGTGTATTTCCCACAGTAAAGTATGGAGGAGGTGTTATGGTGTGGGGTGCTTTGATGGTGACACTGTCTGTGATTTATTTAGCGTTTCAAGGCACACTTAACCAGCATGGATACCACGGCATTCTGCAGTGATACGCCATCCCATCTGGTTTGGGCGTAGTGGGACTATCATTTGTTTTTCAACAGGACAATGACCCAACACCTCCAGGCGGTGTAAGGGCTATTTTACCAAGAAACAGAGTGATGGAGGGCTGCATCAGATGACCTGGCCTCCACATTCCACCGACCTCTACCCAATTGAGATGGTTTGTGATGAGTTGGACCGCAGAGTGAAGGAAAAGCAGCCGACAAGTGCTCACTATATGTAGAAACTCCTTCAAGACTGTTGGAAAAGCATTCCAGGTGAAGCTGGTTGAGAAAATACCAAAAGTATGCAAAGCTGTCATCAAGGCAAAGGGTGGCTATTTGAAGAATCTCAAATCTAAAATATATTTTGATATGTTTAACACTTTTTTGGTTACTACATGATTCCATATGTATTTTTTTCATAGTTTTGATGTCTTCACGATTCTTCTACATTGTAGAGAAAAAAAAAAGAGTAACCGTTGAATGAGTAGGTGTTCTAAAACTTTTGACCGGTAGTGTACTACATGTGTCTGTTAAAGTATGATGGGTTACCTCAGGTGCTGTGGGTGCGTGTGAGTTTGCTGGCTGCACTCTTAAATTCTGTGAGGAGAATGGACTGCGGTATAAAGCCATGCTGGAGATCAGACGACTTAGAGGACAGCTCACCAATGCAGGTACACACACAAATAAATCAAAGTTTATTTGTCACGTGCGCCGAATACAACAGGTGTAGACCTTCGAGTGAAATGCTTACTTACAGGCCCTAACCAACAGTGCAAGTCTTAAGTAAAAACTCTGTCCTCTCCTTCAATAGTGAACTCAGTGTGTCCAGAGGTGGGTGTGTTTGTGGACTGTAAGATGGCTCCACCTACTGAGAGCCAGGTGGTGTGTTTACGTCAGATAGTGCTGGCGGGACTGGGGGACCACCTCGCCAGACGGGTACAGCAAGAGGAACTTCTAGACCCAAAATGGAGGAATGGATACAAGGTGAGTTCACCTATAATACTGATTGGTGAGGAAAGTTTTTTTGTTTTTATCTTTGTGTTTCTTAGTCCCATTTCTGATCCTGCTTGTTGATAGTGTTGTGTTAACCCTTTTCAGACCCCACTCCTGGATGAGCCAGTCTACATCCACCCCTCCTCAGCCCTGTTTAAAACGCTACCTCAGTTTGTGGTCTATCAGGAGGTCTTGGAGACCACCAAGATGTACATGAGAGGTAGGTGAAACACTTCCACTGATCATAGTACAGTTTAATGTCATCGATATTCCGTTATGCCAACCGCTGTTAACTAGGGAGATTTGTCTCTCAGGTGTGTCAGCGGTAGAACCAGAGTGGGTTCCCCAGCTCCTCACCCAGTACTGCCATTTTGGATCTCCTCTGGAGACCCCGTCGCCATGGCTCTGTGCCTCTACAGGCAGGGTCAAATGTCACTGTACCAGCACCTTTTGTGAGTCTGCTCTACACCATGCCTGTCCTTGTCACGTTCAGTAATACAGTATCCCCCTGGTCTGTGTGGGCTTTAACGTCTCTGATCTCTCTGGCTATGTCTCAATTCATCTTTCCTCAATTCCCTGAATCCCCTCATCTCCTCAACGTTTGGAGAGGAAGGTCTGAGGGGAGGGACCTTGGACCTTCTCTAATACAGTAGAAAAGGAGAGGAGAGAGGATGTGAAGAATCACAGAATCACAGAAACACTGATTGAGATTGAGCCTAACACTCTATTCCCTGTATTCTCCAGTCCGATGTGGCTGGCAGCTTCCTGCTATAGAGATGGATTACCCAGATGGCCTGGAACGATACAAACTGTTTGCCAAGTTTCTTCTGGAAGGACAGGTACTAAAAGCACTGTCTGCATCCCAAAGGGAACCCTTTAACCTATAAAGTGTACTCTATAGTGTCAGGTCAGGCCGTACAGATCTCTATGGGACAAACCTGGTTAGATGGAGTAAAACAGAGGTTGACTGCACTCACTTTTATTTGTGTGTCGTGTGTTTCAGGTCTGCCCTAAATTGAAGCAGCACAGCAGTTATCTTCTCTCAAACCCTTCCATCATGATGAAGACCTGGGCAAAGTAAGCCAAGTGTTCCTTTCACTACACCACATAGGATGGTCTGTCTGTGTTGATGCTTAATGTTGTTTTTCCTCTGTCAGACTCCAGCCCAGGACTGAGGCTCTGCTGGGAGCTTTAGTGTCAGAGAGAGTGGACTGCAGAGACGTACTGCTCTCATCCTGGAAGAACCACGACAAATGTACGTATTTGTGTCATTTCAATGAGAGACTGTCAAACGTGTCAAATAGTTTATCATGATGTTCTCTCTTCTCGTAATTTTCTCCTTCCAGTCCTCTTGACTGCGTACTGCCAGTGGATCCCTGAAGCTAAGCACCAAGACGTGGCCAAAAGCTGGCCTCCCATCTGACTCAGAGGACACTGATACCAGCTTTGCAGCCTGCCAAACCAGCCATACCAACACAGTGCCATCAACACAACCCCATTACCCATACCAGGGAGCCAGTTATCCATACCTCAGCCAGCCACACAACACACAGGACCTTTTGGCTGTTCTGTACAGAACTGTTCAGGGGAAGGGCCAATCTTTCACTTGGACCATGTGTCCCTCTCTGGTTGTGCTTTGATATATTTTTAAGACTGCTTATTTGTGCTAGTCTGAAACTGATGATTAGAATGAGATTTGATCAATGTTGGACAGAATGAAAATCCCAAAATCTTTTTGAAGATGAATCCTTAATCTTACCACGCAGTTGACACCCAAAATAAATACGAAGGCTTTTTTTATTTTTTTTATTGAAGTGAATTTATTAGTGTGTTTCCTGAAGATTTCTTGCATAGTAAGACTATCATATTTATTTCCCTCGCTCTACTTCTTAAACGATTGAGTACGAAACTAACTTCGAGGTACAGAACTCCCGAACTTAGATTGCTTAAATATTTTGGATAGCATTTATACTATAACAATATGTAAAATGATCTCCAATGTATTTCAATGGCAAAAAAAGGGCCATAAACAAAGTACCTCTTTCACCGTTTTAAGGCTATCAACTCCAAACCAACGTTGGAGATGTTCAGACTGACCCTACTTAGATTGCTTGTCAAAAGGTACTATTTAGGGCTCTATTCAGTCTGTCACTGAAGCGTTACAGATTGCGCGATTGAATTAAATGTAATTTCCGTCTCTGCTAATGTGGTAAAATTGCTTAAATTGCAATCATGCTGTAACTTCCGCAATATGGATTGAATGTACTTTTAAACTATAACCATTTTTAAATGAACATGTTTTTAAATAAGAACCATTAAAAATAGTGGTAGCTATTCAAAATGGTCCTGCTCTTTGGCCAATTAGGCAACAAAACCAACTTTAAAACTTTCAGGCTATCCTAACTTAAAATGTTCTAATATGGATACAGTGCTTCCAGAAAGTATTTAGACCCCTTGACTTTTCCATATTTTGTTACGTTACAGCCTTATTCTAAAATGGATTCAATTGTTTTATTTTGAGTTCAAGTCCGGGCTCTGGCTAAGCCATACAAGGACATTCAGAGACTTGTCCCGAAGCCACTCCTGTGTTGTCTTTGCTGTGTGCTTAGGGTCATTGTCCTGTTGGAAGGTGAACTTTTGCCTCAGTCTGAAGTCCTGAGTGCTCTGGAGCAGGTTTACAGATCTCTGTACACCTGGCTAACCTTTGTTTAAACAGCTGCTATTAGCGAAATGTGTCCAAAAGGGAATTTCAATCTAATAGGCTGTTGTAGTTTACACTTCCTCTTGTAATTGTAATGCGGGGAAGGGACAAACGATCTACCGAATGTATTAATTTTAAAATGTTGATTACTTCTCCTTGCTATTCACCTGATGACAAGGCATTTGGGGG
This sequence comes from Oncorhynchus nerka, assembly GCF_034236695.1. Classification (NCBI taxonomy): domain Eukaryota; kingdom Metazoa; phylum Chordata; class Actinopteri; order Salmoniformes; family Salmonidae; genus Oncorhynchus; species Oncorhynchus nerka. Next base: position 77,188,895 of record NC_088408.1, read on the forward strand.
AAAAAAACAATTTCTAACATCTGATTAGGGTCCCTGAGTCGACTGGGTGTGGGTTCCTGGGCAGGAAACGGTTTAAGACCCCTGCTCTAACACCTTTTTATATTTACGTAAATTGGCATACAACTACATGGATTCAATGCCAAACATAAGAACACAGTGGGAGACATTTTAAATAGCTTCTGCTCTTTAACTATTTCAGCTACAAACCTTAAAACAACATGAACATTTTCAAAACTTTATAAATTACAACTATTTTCATATAATACCCACTAACTATAACTCTTGCACTGTCCAAGCTAGAGACGGTAAGCCAACTATCACATGCTCAGGCTATCCTATTTGATTTATTTAATCTTTATTTAACTAGTCAAGTCAGTTCAGAACAAATTCTTATTTACAATGACTGCCAAACCCTAAACTGGACGACGCTGGGCCAATTGTTGCGCCGTCCTATGGGACTCCCAATCACGGCCGGTTGTGATACACCCTGGAATCGAACCAGGATGTGTAGTGACGCCTCTAGCAATGTGATGCAGTGCCTTAGATCATTATGTCACTCGGGAGCCTGAAAATATGTTTCCAACCAATATTTTCAGCTACCTACTTTTTCAACTATACTGAACAAAAATACAAAGGTGTTTGTCCCATGTTTCATGAGCTGAAATAAAAGATCCCAGAAATGTTTCATAAGCACAAAAAGCTTATTTCTCTCAAATGTTGTGCACAAATTGAAGTGCCTGTTAGTGAACATTTCTTATTTTTCCAAGATAATCCATCCACCTGCCGGGTGTGGCATATCAAGAAGCTGATTAAACAGCATGATCATTATACAGGTGCACCTTGTGCTGGGGACAATAAAAGGCCACTCTGAAATGTGCAACAGATTGAGTTCAAGTTGAGGGAGCATGCAATTGGCATGCTGACTGCAGGATTGTCTAACAAACCTGTTGCCAGAGAATTGAATGTTCATCTATCTACCATAAGCCGTCTCCAAAGTTGTTTCAGAGAATATGGCAGTACGTCCAACCGGCCTTACAACTGAATACGACATGTAACCATGAACCTCCACATCTGCCTTCTTCACCTGTGGGATCGTCTGAGACCAGCCAAACGGACCGCTGATGAAACTGGGGTTGTGCAATCGAAGAATTTCTGCCCAAACTGTCAGAAACTGTTTCAGGAAAGCTCAACTGAATGCTAGTCATACTCACCAGGGTCTTGACCTGACTGCTGTTTGACATCGTAACTGACTTCAGTGGGCAAATGCTCACCTTTGATGGCCACTGATACGTTGAAGAAGTGTGCTCTTCACAGATGAATCCCGGGTTCAACTGTACCGGGCAGATGGCAGGCAGTGTGTGGGCGAGCGGTTTGCTAATGCTGTTGTGAACAGAGTGCCCTGTGGTGGTGGGGTTATGGTATTTGATTATCTGATGAAATTGTTGTTCAATATGATCTTGTTGCCATTATATGCACATTCAAATGTCATAAATCAACACTGTCCTCTGCCGTGCCTTGATTGTATTACTGCTGATGATATTTGGAAATGTGCATGTACACCCTGGCCCATCTACTGTTGCTAGCCCCAATTCTGATTTGTGTTCTGATATGTGCTTCACTGATTTCTGCTCTCGTAAAAGCCTGGGTTTTCTGCACGTTAACACTAAAAGCTTATTAGCTAAAATGGATCAATTTAAAGTGTGGGTTCACAGCTCCAACTAGATGTGTTGGTCATTACTGAGACGTGGTTAAGGAAGAGTATTTTGAATACTGATGTTAAGACCGATCTTACAAAGGTGGGGGAGTGGCTATCTTTACCATAGATCACCTTCAGTGCTTGGTTGTCTCCACCAAGTCTGTCCCCAAACAATTTGATTTACAGGTTTTAAGCATGAAACTTTCAAATAGCTCTTTGTTGACTGTTGCTGGGTGCTATCGTCCTCCATCAGCACCGGCCTGTACCCTAAATGCCCTAAGCTCTCTCCTGGCCCTTTACACTAAGTCTGAATTTGTCCTGCTAGGTGACCTAAACTGGGACATGCTTAAACCACCTGATCAATTCCAAAAGCAACGGGACTCCTAAATCTTTCTCAGATTATTACAAATCCCACAAGGTATGACTCCAAACACCCAGAAAAGGCTACTTTCTTTGACGTTATCCTCACAAATAATCTAGTCTGGTGTTTTCTGTAATGACCTTAGTGATCACTGTTTAACAGCTTGTGTTCATAATGGCTGCTCAGGGAAATGACCTGTCCTGATTTGTCATAGATGCTTGCTAAAAAACCTTCTTTTTTATATTTTCAATGGTATTGTTAACAAACACGCCCCCATAAAGAAAATGAGAATTATAAACAGGTTCAGCCCCTGGTTTGACAGTGGTCTTGCAGAGTTACTCCACTTAAATAATTGCATTTGGCGAAAGGCTTGGCACGTGCATACTCAGCCTGATTGGCTCTTGTTCAGGCAAATGAGAAATAAGTGCACTCAGGCTATCCGGAAGGCCAAAGTTAGTTACTTTAAGGAGCAGTTCTCTCTCTGTGGGTCTAACCCCAAGAAGGTCTGGAAAACGGTTAAAGACCTGGAGAATAAACCCTCCTCACAGCTGCCCATGTTGATTAATATTGATGATGTGGTTGTTCCTGACAAGAAGCACATGGCTGAGCTCTTCAATCACCACTTCATTAAGTCAGGATTCCTATTTGACTCAGCCATACCTCCTTGCCCGTCCAACGTTTCCTCATCTCCCACCACTTCTAAGGAGACTAGCCCTGACTCTCCTCACTCTTTTCCCCTACCCTGCTACAAGGTTTCTCCCTGCAGGCGGTCACTGAGTCCGAGGTGCTAAAGGAGCTCCTTAAACTTGACCCCAAAAAAACATCTGGGTCATATGGTTTAGACCCTTTATTCTTTAAGGTTGCTGCCCCTTTCATCGCCAAGCCTATCTCTGACTTTTTTAACCTGTCTCTCCTCTTTGGGGAGGTTCCCATTGCTTGGAAGGCAGCCACGGTGTGTCCTTTATTTAGAGGAGGAGATCAAGCTGATCCTAACTGTTATAGGTCTATTTCTATTTTGCCCTGTTTATCAACAGTGTTGGAAAAACTTAGCAATGATCAACTGACTGGTTTTCTTGATGTCTATAGTATTCTCTCTGGTTTGCAATCTGGTTTCTGCTCAGGTTATGGATGTGTCACTGCAACCTTTAAAGGTCCTCAATGATGTCACCATTGCCCTTGATTCTAAGCAATGTTGTGCTGCTATGTTTATTGACTTGGCCAAAGCTTTTGATACGGTAGACCATTCCATTTTTGTGGGCCGGCCATGGAGTATTGGTGTCTGAGGGGTCTTTGGCCTGGTTTGCTAAGTACCTTTCTCAAAGAGTGCTGTGTATAAAAAGTCAGAACATCTGCTGTCTCAGCCAATGCCTGTCACCAAGGGAGTACCCCTACGCTCGATCCTAGGCCCCTCACTCTTCTCAATTTACATCAACAACATAGCTCCGGCAGTAGGAAGCTCTCTCATCCATTAATATGCAGATGATAGTCTTATACTCAGCTAACCCCTCCCCGGATTTTGTGTTAAACACTCTACAACAAAGCTTTCTTAATGTCCAACATCTTTCTATGCCCTTAACCTTGTTCTGAACACCTCTAAAACAAAGGTCATGTGGTTTGGTAAGAAGAATTCCCCACTCCCCACAGGTGTGATTACTACCTCTGAGGGTTTACAATCACTTGGGAGTATGGCTACACTGTCCCTCTCTCAGCACATATCATATTTATTTTTTTTTTACAACGATTTAATCCATTTTAGAATAAGGCTGTAACGTAACAAAATGTTGAAAAAGTCAAGGGGTCTGAATACTTTCCCAATACACTGTAGAAACACTCCAGACTAGTACTCACCGGCACACGGCCAGCTAGATGACATTGGTGAAAATTCTGTTCAATACCTGAGCCAGAGTCACCGCTGAGGAGTAGAGGCAAACAACTTGATCAGTATCTCTCTCTTTCTCTCCCAGCATCTGTTCTGATGCCAAACAGCATGTGTAGTTTACAGTCAGGCCTTACCTAGCAAGGCCTCCCTCTCTGCTCTCATCAGGAAGATAAGCAGCAGGATCACCAGAAATTGTGTAAAACATTCCACACACTCATACGAGGGACATGATCAGTACCATAGGAATATAATAAGGCAGGACAAATGGTAACAGGGGAGTATACAATCATGAAAATGTCATGACTAGTTTCATAAAGATGTTACTTCATGAATATCCCATTCAATTAAAATGTTACCAAACAAATATTTCCATTTAATGTTCCATGATTTCATTGAATTCAGTGCCTCCCCCGGCATACACCAGTACTCACAAACATGAGAGAGGTGGGGACCTGGTCGTTCTCCACTCTGTGAAACTTATACAGCCACATCTCCTCTGCCTGGATCTCACAAATAAAGGTCGGAAGCTGTTGTCACACAGAGGGAGATCTCTCTCACACACACACTTAAGATAATTTCAATCATTTAAATAGCACCAAACAAGTCCATTTGGATCCCATTTGTCAATGTTATTACATGTTTAGATGTAACAATGTTAATAAATGTTATTACACGATATTAGAAACCATACAACACTCATAGGAAGACAACCAGAAGCAGCAGTTGAATAGACCCCTCTTCATCTTGTTTCTCAGGTTAGTTTCCAGACAGATAACTTGGTAAATTCAAAGGAATCCTCCTAAATTGGAAGGGGAAAATAAAGAAAATGGTTTCAAAATTATTAATTTAGAACAAAAATGTTATAACAAATGTATAACACAATTCATAACGCATTTAGTCTGACTGGTGACACATGGCTGAGTGTGGAACAAATAAAAGGGGCTGATTGGCGCAAGAACAGCTACATTTAGCAACAGGAGAGAAGTCACTAGTCTTTCTTGTTCCATATGGAATCACGCATCCTCGTGGTGATGTTTAAAATTACCAACTTAATTAGCTAACGTTAACTAATGCATATCTTGAACATCCAATTTATTCACAATTTCGTAATCTTACACTTAGTGCCCTTCCCCGATATTGCTGGCTACACCTCTATTCTATTGCTAGAAGCCCAGCAACATTTCACGTCTCTACACATCTGGGAACTGATAACTTAAAAAATCACCTTTACAACTGCGACCTGGCCAAGATAAAGCAAAGCAGTGCGACAAAAACAACACAGTTACACATAAATAAATGTACAGTCAGTAGAGAAACAGTAGAAAGGAAAAATAGAAAAATGTATGTACGGTGTGTGTAAATGTAGGGAGGTAGGCAATAAATAGGTCATAGAGGTGAAATAATTACAATTTAGCATTAACACTGGAGTGATAGATGTGCAGATGATGATGTGCAAGTAGATATACTGGGGTGCAAAAGAGCAACAAGATAAATAACAATATGTGTGCTATTTACACATTGACTGTGTACAGGGACAGTGATCGGTAAGCTGCTCTGACAGCTGATGCTTAAAGTTAGAGAGGGAGATATAAGACTCCAGCTTCAGCGATTTTTGCAATTCATTCCAGTCATTGGCAGCAGAGAACTGGAAGGAAAAGCGGCCACAGGAAGTGTTGGCTTTGGAGATGGATGACCAGTGCAATATACCTGCTGGAGCGCGTGCTACGGGTGGGTGTTGCTATGGTGACCAGTGAGCTGAGATAAGGCGGGGCTTTACCTAGCAAAGACTAATAGATGACCTAGAGCCAGTGGGTTTCGCAACGGATATGTAGTGAGGGCCAGCCAACGAGAGCATACAGGTCGCAGTGGTGGATAGTATATGTGGTTTTGCTAACAAAACAGATGGCACTGTGGTAGACTACATCCAGTTTTCTGAGTAGAGTGTTGGGGGCTATTTTGTAAATTACATCGTTGAAGTCAAGGATCAGTAGGATAGTCAGTTTTACGAGGGTATGTTTGGCAGCATGGGTGAAGGAGGCTGTTTTGCAAAATAGGAAGCCGTTTTAGATTGAATTTTGGAACATCTGAAAAAGTGTGGGAGCATTACCCGGTGAAAATCTATAATTTTGCCAGCGAAATTAGCAGGATCAACCTTTAAACTCTGTGTTTACGTCTTTCTCTGCATATGAATGTTCGCACTGATAGCTACCGTTCCCTTCCTGTCATCATCCTCGTCACTGGAGACCTACAAGAGCGATGATGCCCGGGGGAGAAAGTTTCTTGTCGGTCACGTTAACCTCTAGTGGACAAATGGTAGAATAACACATTTGATTACTAGGGCCGAAGATCACAGCAAAAAAATACATACATCCAATTACTACAAATTATTTTCATCTGGCAATTGAAAGTATGATATTTTATTTCCCATGAAGACAAAATGAGTTCCACTGAGACACAGTACAGCTTTATTTAAGTCAAACTTCAGGCATGTCTGAACTCCTCAGCTCCAACTCAACCTCACAACCTCATTTAGAATGAAAAGACAGAATCAATAGTTTGAAATAAAAAGACAGTCATGTACAAAAAGAGTGTCATCCTCACAGTCACACACATTTAGAAGCAACATTTTACAGGCAATAGCACGCCACAGTAACATGATCCTATGCAAGTTCAATGCAATCTATGTACAAGTCTTAACATTATGCAATATAACACAGGCTGCTGAACAGTAAAATAATATGGTCACTTTTTGTTCATCCAATTTGTCATTGAAGCAACATCGAGAGATGGGTACGACCAGAGCCATATATTTAGGAGTTGTGACACTGAGGTTTCTGAATTATGATGCATTTTACATGACACAACAATATTCTATGGCAGCCATAAACAATGCTATGTAACTGAATGTCTAGAATTAGAACAATAATAAATATTTTAAAAGTTGGCCCAACTCTCTAAAATATATGGCTTTGGGTACAACCCCAGCAGATTCACCAGAGCACTTTCACTACATGACTGTGGTGAAATGAGTTCCTCTGGAATCACTGTTCCTCCTAATATCTGGGAGAGCATGTCAATCACATGTAATGACAGAAATAACAACTAGTATTGCACAAAATAAACAATAACTGAAAGGTGTAGACACATATGACTCAGAGAGGGCCACTTTCAAAGTCTGTGTTGGAAGATAATTCTTTGATAGCTTAATCTTCGTAACCCTACTGTCTGACATCCCTTTCAGTGAGAACCAACTGTCTTTCCTAAAGTATGGCCACTATATGATCATGTATAAACATGGGTCAAATCGATAATGTCGGTGACAAACAGAATGACAACCTGCAACACACACTCAGACTATACTGCATTGTACAGGCTGAATGATGTGTTCAAGTTCAACTGGCATAAAGTGAGTAAGTTCAAAAGGAGGTGCAAAAAATAAGGGTTATTTGGTTTGGCCTTGATAATCTCTGTACGATACCAAGAGGATAAAAAGACAATGCAATGACATAAAAGAGCATTAACATGTGGTTGTTTTTAACATAACAAAGTAGCTTCAAAGATGCATACAAAAGATATCCTCAACAGATAAAAGAACAGATTCAGAAAAGATTTGCGCTTCTTTCAGAATGGAAGGGGTGCTTCAATAGTCTTGGGTGAAAATGATACAGTTCTACACAAATTGCTGGTGTGTGTTGGGGTGAGTGTACAATGGTCTGGTTTACATGTTCACTTAGTGACGGTTAGACTAGTGACTCCTGTACAGGATCTGAAATTAGTCTCAGAATGAATAGGCCGAATATCTATCATCTACCATGTCAAATCAGTTATCAGTAAAACACTCATGAAGTTCTTGAACATATTGCACTGTAGTACAAAACATGAACAAATACAAAAATAAAGAATGTAAAGAAAGAAATATATTTCAAGTTTTAAAAGTTTGTTAAAAATATGGAAAAGTGCATTGATGCACCCCATACTGAGCTGTGTGGACCAGTACTGAAATGATCTAAATCGAATACCTATCTGAAAAAAAAACGATAATTTGGCAGGTTTGAGAGCAGTATGTCTATTAAAGTGTTAGTTTACCCTAAAATCTAATTTGATAGACGTTTCCATACTTCTACTTAAGTCTAACTGAGTCCATATTCCATTCTGTCGAGTTTAACCTGGTTTAGGAGAAAACAGCATGCTTCAATTCGAAATGAATAGAAGATATTGGCACAATCTAATTTATATTTTGTTAAGACAGACGTTGAATGTGGACAGCTTGACACTAAACAACAGAGGTATAGAAACATTTGACAAACTTTATGGGTGAGCTATCGTTTTACGGGCATAATCATAATCAGTCGGTAACATACCAGAGAAGAGAAAAGCACAGGCTCAGACAAGATTAGCAGACTAATCTTGTAGTTTTATCATGATAATGCGAGTTTAGGCTGAATGAAGTGCTCGGTTACTTCACATCACAATTTTCACTTGCTTTTAACTGCTTCAACATCAGTAAAGTGAGTCACAACACAGCCAGCCTGGCATATGAGCAGCTGTTAAACATTGTGGAATCATTACACTAATAGAAAACATGTTAAATGTATTAGACAACTACACACAGAATCATCAATTGTAAAGCTCCCTATTGTTTCATAGTATATGTTACTTAATACTTTGGGAGGGAGCGATTTTCCAATAGGTGTTTTTGATACATAAATCAACTAGTATAAAAAGGGTGTGATATAATTATAAAAATCTGTCATAGGAGGATGAGAGATTAAAAACACTTTACATAATACATGTATATGTTTGTAGAATATGATCTTTTCATTGTACTTAAGTTTAACTTAATGTTTATACAAAACCAATTTGTGGAGATGCACACAGTCATACAAAAAGTGAAAATAAATACCCACTGAATGTACTTAACACCTTGAATTAAGATGAGGGCGTTAGTCGTTCTACTAGGGCAAAGAATAGAAAGTGTTGTCGGCAGTAACTTGTGTCAGAGAACGTTTTCAGTCTCTCAAAGATATTTGGATCATGTCGTTGGACCTATTAGCAGAAATTACAATACAGTTTAAAATTCCAACATTACTACAGAAAAGAGGTATCCATTTCAAGCATGTACAATGTCATATGTTCTACTATATACATGTATGTTATGACGTACCTAAAGTATGTAGCAATAAATGGTGAAAGTGCTTTAAAAAGGTTTAGCAGAACAATTTAAAACAAAACATTTGAGTGCACAGTACAGTACACACACCATCACTTACATTACTGCACACAGGGCCAATGAACAGCCACCTATCTGTCAGGTCAGTGTATGGAAATAAGATTCCCTCTAGGTGGGCTGCAGTACTGTGTACAAACAGACTGGGACCATATCTGTACAATACTCACTTAGGAGGAAATCATTACCAAACGTAAGCTGCTCAACCTCTCAATTTGAATGAAATGCAACTTCCTCTCCAAAACGGCCTTTTTATTTCTGTTTCCATAGATATACAGTGAAGGGGGCTGTGGATAACACTGATGTCTCCCCTCTTATTCTGGGGTTTACAATAGGAGCCAATTATGTACACAATAGAGAGTGAGACTGGGGAACTTACATGTAATGATGATGTGATGTCATACCATTACACTATAAGCCATTATAATTCACCTTATTAGAAGGACTATATTCACAAGGAGATCTGCGCATTGCTAAACACCTAAACAAACAAACAATAATACACCACTCACAGAGATGAAGTGAGATAATCTGTCTGTAAACATTAACAAACATACATATATATATATATATTTATATTCATCTATACTCATAAGTATATCAAAAACCGGTATAAGGAATGTCGGAATGTAGTGTGTAGTCCTGAAAATTGCACAAATCAGTTTTTCTTCTCGTTGTGAAAGGAGAGCTAGATAGGGATAATAGATCATGTTTGGAGTGTTGAGGGTTGCAGAGGAGTGTTGGGCCTGGCTCTGCTGTCTCATCAACACACAGCAAAGCCTTCTAAGGGCGTGAAACGGCACCTGGCCTCTGGCAACGGGCGCCAAGCAACCCCAGCTCACAGGAAGTAAACAAAGAGAAAAGCAGCATGATGGAGGGAGGTTTACACCCCCTCTTCTTCCCCCTCACTGAGTTATTCAAAGTGCTGATTAACCAAGAACATAAGAACACTAACGGAGTTTCCACGCCTCTAGAAATGACAGAATCATGAAGTGTTGAAACTGAAACACTGGGTGTTTGGGGTGATGTCAGTGGCCGGAGAGAAAGGCAGGGCTATGGGCACACCTCTCCATCTCCCCATGCCCTCTCCTCCACTCCCACTATCCTTAGACACAGAGGAGCTCTGCTCCGATCTCTGGTATAGAACAACTCTCACCGCTCACACCAGCCCATGAGAATCTCAAGGGTAACTGGTGGCTGCAATTCTGGTCTCTCTCACCTGAGGGCACATCTCTAATCACACCCTATTCCATAAAGGTATAGTGCTACATTTCTAGTGCACTATATAGGAATTAGGGTGCTATTTGAGATAGCTTCACTCTCAGTCCTACTGGCTGTGCTCCTCCTCAGGGTCCTGTGGCTCCTCTTTGACGCTGACCGTGCCAGGGGGGTGTGTGTGAGTGTGTGCAGGGTTGGTGTTGGGGCCCAGGGGACTGAGAGGGTTGTGGTTGGAGCAGCAGGGGCGGCCCTCTAGGGTAGAGGGGCTGAGAGCCCCCCCCTCATGATCCCGGCAGAAGGAGCGAGGGCAGAAGTCACAGAGGGATGAGGCTAGGACACCACACACACTGCAGTCATGCCACGGGCACTCCCAACGGCCTAAACATACACAGAGAAAAGGTTACTACTGATTTACAGACAGACAGACACAGACAGACACAGACAGACACAGACAGACAGACAGTGCGTACCATATGGAGGTTTGGTGAGGTTGAGACACAGCAGGTGGTAAGCTTTAGGACAGTCCTTCTTGTCACACATGACCAGCTCTCCTCCCTCTCCACAGCAGAAACAGATGTACTCATGTGTGTGTTTTCCCTCCGGTCGCAGCTTACGCTTCTTGGGCTTCAGTTTAGCGTTCCTCGCCTTCTCCTCCACCACCGCACTCTGATGGACAGACAGAAAAACAACGATGTTTAACAATCTGCTCAGCGGGGACATTCTGAAAATGTACCTAGTTAAAGCTGAGAGAGAGAGAGAGGAGTTATCAGCCCTGTTAGGCCAGCTTTTATATCACCAGAATAACCCTTTAGATGTTCTCCGTGATTGAATGTAGACCCTGCCACATACATCTCGTGTCTGAGCCGTTGAATTGCGACGGCTCAAACACGAGACATATGTGGCAGGGTCTACAGTCAATCACGAATTACAAAAAGAAAACCAGCCCCGTCGCGGATATCGACGTTTTGCTCCCAGACAAATGAAACAACTTCTTTACTCGCTTTGAAGACAATACAGTGCCACTGACACGGCCCGCTACCAAAGCCCGTGGGCTCTCCTTCTCCATGGCCAACGTGAGTAAAACATTTAAGCGTGTTAACCCTTGCAAGGCTGTTGGCCCAGACGGCATCCCTAGCCACGTTCTCAGAGCATGCGCAGACCATCTAGCTGGTGTGTTTATGGACATATTCAATCGCACCCTATCCCAGTCTGCGGTCCTCAAGATGACTACCATTGTTCTTGTTCCCAAGAAAGCTAAGGTAACTGAACTAAATTACTATCGCCTGTAGCACTCACTTATATGTCATCATAAAGTGCTTTGAGAGACTAGTCAAGGACCACATCACCTCTACTTTACCTGATACCCTAGACCCACTCCAAATTGCTTACCGCCCCAATAGGTCAACAGACGACGCAATCGCCACCACACTGCACAATCCCATCTAGACAAGGGGAATACCTATGTACAAATGCTGGCTACAGCTCAGCATTTAACACCATAGTACCCTCCAAACTCATCATCAACTGGGTCCTGGACTTTGACGGGCCGCCCCCCAGGTGGTGAAAGTAGGAAACAACATCTCCACCCCGCTGATCCTCAACACTGGTGCCGCACAAGGGTACGTTCTGAGCCCTCTCCTGTACTCCCTGTTCACCCACGACTGCATGGCTATGCACGCCTCCAACTCAATCATCAAGTTTGCAGACGACACTACAGTGGTAGGCTTGATTACCAACAACGACGAGACGGCCTACAGGGAGGAGGTGAGGGCCCTCAGAGTGTGGTGTCAGGAAAATAACCTCTCACTCAACGTCATCATCTCCTTTGTTCTGTTCGTGGACTTCAGGAAACAGCAGAGGGAGCACCACCCTATCCACATTGATGGTACAGTAGTGGAGAAGGTGGAAAGTTTTAAGTTCCTGGGCGTACACATCACAGACAATCTGAAATGGTGCACCCACATAGACAGTGTGGTGAAGAAGGCGCAACAGCGCCTCTTCAACCTCAGAAGGCTAAAAAAATGTGGCTTGTCACCCAAAACACTGACAAACTTTTACAGATGCACAATCGAGAACATCCTGTCTGGCTGTATCACCGCCTGGTATGGCAACTGCACCGCCCTCAACAGCAAGGCTCTCCAGAGGGTAGTGCGGTCTGCACAATGCATCACTGGGGGCAAACTATCTACAGTACCCGATGTCACAGGAAGGCCATAAAGATCATCAAGGACAGCAACCACCCGAGCCACTGCCTGTTCATCCCGCTATCATCCAGAAGGCGAGGTCAGTACAGGTGCATCAAAGCAGGGACCAAGAGACTGAAAAACAGCTTCGATCTCAAGGCTGCTGCCAACATACAGACTAAAATCTCTGGCCACTTAAATAAACGGATTTAATAAATGTATCACTAGTCACTTTAAATAATGCCACTTTAATAATGTTTACATCCTACATTACATCCTACATTACTCACCTCATATGTACAGTGGGGCAAAAAAGTATTTAGTCAGCCACCAATTGTGCAAGTTCTCCCACTTAAAAAGATGAGAGGCCTGTAATTGTCATCATAGATAAGAGTGTCTGCTAAATGACTTAAATGTGTAAATGTGTACACTTCAACTATGACAGACAGAATGAGGAAAAAAATCCAGAAAATCACATTGTAGGATTTATAATGAATTTATTTGCAAATTATGGTGGAAAATAAGTATTTGGTCAATAACAAAAGTTTCTCAATACTTTGTGATTTGATTTGATTTACTTTGTTATATACCAGGTCAAATGTTTTCTGTAAGTCTTCACAAGGTTTTCACACACTGTTGCTGGTATTTTGGCCCATTCCTCCATGCAGATCTCCTCTAGAGCAGTGATGTTTTGGGGCTGTTGCTGGGCAACACGGACTTTCAACTCCCTCCAAAGATTTTCTATGGGGTTGAGATCTGGAGACTGGCTAGGCCACTCCAGGACCTTGAAATGCTTCTTACAAAGCCACTCCTTCGTTGCCCGGGCGGTGTGTTTGGGATCATTGTTTGGGATCAATGATACACCAAGTCACTTGGCTCTGTCATAACCTCACATGGTCTCTCCTATCATTGCTATGCAGACGACACACAATTAATCTTCTCCTTTCCCCCTTCTGACGACCAGGTGGCGAATCGCATCTCTGCATGTCTGGCAGACATCAGTGTGGATGACGGATCATCACCTCAAGCTGAACCTCGGCAAGACGGAGCTGCTCTTCCTCCCGGGGAAGGACTGCCCGTTCCATGATCTCGCCATCACGGTTGACAACTCCATTGTGTCCTCGTCCCAGAGCGCTAAGAACCTTGGCGTGATCCTGGACAACACCCTGTCGTTCTCAAATAACATCAAGGCGGTGGCCCGTTCCTGTAGGTTCATGCTCTACAACATCCGCAGAGTACGACCCTGCCTCACACAGGAAGCGGCGCAGGTCCTAATCCAGGCACTTGTCATCTCCCGTCTGGATTACTGCAACTCGCTGTTGGCTGGGCTCCCTGCCTGTGCCATTAAACCCCTACAACTCATCCAGAACGCCGCAGCCCGTCTGGTGTTCAACCTTCCCAAGTTCTCTCACGTCACCCCGCTCCTCCGCTCTCTCCACTGGCTTCCAGTTGAAGCTCGCATCCGCTACAAGACCATGGTGCTTGCCTACGGAGCTGTGAGGGGAACGGCACCTCAGTACCTCCAGGCTCTGATCAGGCCCTACACCCAAACAAGGGCACTGCGTTCATCCACCTCTGGCCTGCTCGCCTCCCTACCACTGAGGAAGTACAGTTCCCGCTCAGCCCAGTCAAAACTGTTCGCTGCTCTGGCCCCAATGGTGGAACAAACTCCCTCACGACGCCAGGACAGCAGAGTCAATCACCACCTTCCGGAGACACCTGAAACCCCACCTCTTTAAGGAATACCTAGGATAGGATAAAGTAATCCTTCTCACCCCCCCCCCTCCCCCCCCTTAAAAGACCTAGATGCACTATTGTAAGGTGAAAGGTGAAAGCACCAATTTGTAAGTCGCTCTGGATAAGAGCGTCTGCTAAATGACTTAAATGTAAATGTAAATGTAAATCAAGACCCAGCCACGTTTCATCTTCAATGCCCTTGCGGATGGAAGGAGGTTTCAACTCAAAATCTCACGATACATGGCCCCATTCATTCTTTCCATTACACGGATCAGTCATCCTGGTCCCTTTGCAGAAAAACAGCCCCAAAGCATGATGTTTCCACCCCCATGCTTCACAGTAGGTATGGTGTTCTTTGGATGCAACTCAGCATTCTTTGTCCTCCAAACACGACGAGTTGAGTTTTTACCAAAAAGTTACATTTTGGTTTCATCTGACCATATGACATTCTCCCAATCTTCTTCTGGGTCATCCAAATGCTCTCTAGCAAACTTCAGATGGTCCTGGACATGTACTGGCTTAAGCAGGGGGACACGTCTGGCACTGCAGGATTTGAGTCCCTGGCTGCGTAGTGTGTTACTGATGGTAGGCTTTGTTACTTTGGTCCTAGCTCTCTGCAGGTCATTCACTAGGTCCCCCCCGTGTGGTTCTGGGATTTTTGCTCACCGTTCTTGTGATCATTTTGACCCCACGGGGTGAGATCTTGCGTGGAGCCCCAGATCGAGGGAGATTAGTGGTCTTGTATGTCTTCCATTTCCTAATAATTGCTCTCACAGTTAATTTCTTCAAACCAAGCTGCTTACCTATTGCAGATTCAGTCTTCCCAGCCTGGTGCAGGTCTACAATTTTGTTTCTGGTGTCCTTTGACAGCTCTTTGGTCTTGGCCATAGTGGAGTTTGGAGTGTGACTGTTTGAGATTGTGGACAGGTGTCTCTTATACTGATAACAAGTTCAAACAGGTGCCATTAATACAGGTAACGAGTGGAGGACAGAGGAGCCTCTTAAAGAAGAAGTTACAGGTCTGTGAGAGCCAGAAATCTTGCTTGTTTGTAGGTGACCAAATACTTATTTTCCACCATAATTTGCAAATAAATTCATTAAAAATCCCAGAATGTGATTTTCTGGATCTTTTTCTCATTTTGTCTGTCATAGTTGAAGTGTACCTATAATGAAAATTACAGGCCTCGCTCATCTTTTTAAGTGGGAGAACTTGCACAATTGGTGGCTGACTAAATACTTTTTTGCCCCACTGTACATACTGTACTCTATCATCTACTGCATCTTGCCTATGCCGCACAGCCATCGCTCATCCATTTATTTATATGTACATTCTTATTCATCCCTTTACATTTGTGTGTATAACGTAGTCGTTGTGAATTTGTTAGATTACTTGTTAAATATTACTGCACTGTCGGAACTAGAAGCACAAGCATTTCACTACACTCGCATTAACATCTGCTAACCATGTGTATGTGACCAATAAGATTTTATTTGATTTCGACAACATGGCAGACAAACCATGGACAGCAGGGATCTGCTGAGGTGAGACATCAGTAACATGTTACTTGATTCCTACATGATGCAGTCATAATGAGAATGTGGGTGTGTCTCGTACCGTAGGCCGCACCCCCAGGAAGCCAGAGCAGTTCTCAGCACCACAGTGGCACGAAGACCTTCTGTTACCCATAAGGTCCAGATTATAGTTAAACGTCAGCTCAGTGCCTACAGAACACACACACAGACGATTATAGTTAAACGTCAGCTCAGTGCCTACAGAAAACACACACAGACGATTATAGTTAAACGTCAGCTCAATGCCTGCAGAAAACACACAGACGATTATAGTTAAACGTCAGCTCAGTGCCTGCAGGAGACACACACAGACGATTATAGTTAAACGTCAGCTCAGTGCCTGCAGGAGACACACACAGACGATTATAGTTAAACGTCAGCTCAGTGCCTACAGAAAACACACACAGACGATTATAGTTAAACGTCAGCTCAATGCCTACAGAAAACACACACAGACGATTATAGTTAAACGTCAGCTCAATGCCTGCAGGAGACAGGAGATCGATCAGAGAGATCAAACAACAAAGATACAGAACGTGTGTGTGCTGCTCTCCTCACCAGCCTCCATGTCACACAGGGTGAAGAGGCCTATGCGTATGTCTCCGTTGACAGTCCATTTCTGTGTCTCACAGTTGGGGCTGCAGCTGTGGTTAATGAAGCGAGAGGAGTTCCCTTTGGGCCCGGCATCTATCACCCGGTCCTGAAGCACACACACACACACACACACACCGTTAGACCCCCCCACACACAGCCAAGAGACGCACACTACTGAACAGTGAGAGAGACAGATTCATACACATACTATGTATTACCGGTCATGAGGTGAAGGTGTCAATTAAAGGAGCCCATTTCAGACTACTGGGACAAAGTCTAAAATGTCATTACCTTGGTGAGAGTGAGCATGTAGAAGTCGGTCACGTGGTTCTCATGAGCGCGTTTGATTCGCTGCTGGCACTCCTCTGAATCTATCACCTCTCCCACGTACTCTGTCACAAAATCTCCCTGCGGAAGAGGCACAGAGCACATACAAAACATAATACATATCAATACTTACAACAAAACACACCTGTGGTGTTATTAATAATCATCTCTGATCTACACATACACAGGCTCGGTTCCATGTTGGTCTTTAGCCCCGTTCCCTAAGCCTGTTCACAGATCTGAAAGGTTTGGATAGGTTCAAACAATATGACAGGCTAGGTGGAACCCTCACAATGCTGCTAATGCCAATCCATTTCAAAGGACACCTAAAGGGTTAGGGTCTAGGGATAGAAACAGAACCAGGTCCCACACTACGTCCACCCCAGTGGCCCTCACTCACCTTCCTGAGGGCCTGGTTGGTCTTGAGGCCCCAGCCGCAACCCTCTGTCTTAATGACCTCTGTCTCAGAGTACAGACGCTTCGAGAAGCATTGGTTCTCACAGCTATCACCTGCTGGACACACCTAGGACAGGAAAACAGGGCTGAATAGGGCTGCACACGCAAACACACACACACAAACACACACACACCAACCTGTGAGTGACACTCATACTGCAGCATGCGGTTGAGACATTGGGAGTCCAGGCTGCAGGGGTGTTGGTCTGTGGGTTTACAGTTGCATCGTGGGATTTCTGACAGGTCGGCTATGTGCACCTGCACCTTTCCCACTGGCTTGTTGGACTGAGAGAGACATGACAACAATGTCACAATGAGATATAAAGAGGTCTCTTTCAGCTCAATCCATTTTGTTCTGCAAAGCAAGACTTTATATGGCAGAAGATTTGTAGGGCAGGGGATGTGTTTGTAAGGCAGGGGATGTGTTTGTAGGGCAGGGGATGTGTTTGTAGGGCAGGGGATGTGTTTGTAGGGCAGGGGATGTGTTTGTAAGGCAGGGGATGTGTTTGTAAGGCAGGGGATGTGTTTGTAAGGCAGGGGATGTGTTTGTAAGGCAGGGGATGTGTTTGTAGGGCAGGGGATGTGTTTGATGTGTTTGTAGGGCAGGGGATGTGTTTGTAGGGCAGGGGATGTGTTTGTAGGGCAGGGGATGTGTTTGTAAGGCAGGGGATGTGTTTGTAAGGCAGGGGATGTGTTTGTAAGGCAGGGGATGTGTTTGTAGGGCAGGGGATGTGTTTGTAGGGCAGGGGATGTGTTTGTAGGGCAGGGGATGTGTTTGTAAGGCAGGGGATGTGTTTGTAGGGCAGGGGATGTGTTTGTAAGGCAGGGGATGTGTTTGTAAGGCAGGGGATGTGTTTGTAGGGCAGGGGATGTGTTTGTAGGGCAGGGGATGTGTTTGTAGGGCAGGGGATGTGTTTGTAAGGCAGGGGATGTGTTTGTAAGGCAGGGGATGTGTTTGTAGGGCAGGGGATGTGTTTGTAGGGCAGGGGATGTGTTTGTAAGGCAGGGGATGTGTTTGGGCAGGGGATGTGTTTGTAAGGAAGGGGATGTGTTTGTAAGGCTTGTAAGGCAGGGGATGTGTTTGTAGGGCAGGGGATGTGTTTGTAGGGCAGGGGATGTGTTTGTAGGGCAGGGGATGTGTTTGTAGGGCAGGGGATGTGTTTGTAGGGCAGGGGATGTGTTTGTAGGGCAGGGGATGTGTTTGTAAGGCAGGGGATGTGTTTGTAAGGCAGGGGATGTGTTTGTAAGGCAGGGGATGTGTTTGTAGGGCAGGGGAGGGCAGGGGATGTGTTTGTAAGGCAGGGGATGTGTTTGTAAGGCAGGGGATGTGTTTGTAGGGCAGGGGATGTGTTTGTAGGGGAGGCAGGGGATGTGTTTGTAGGCAGGCAGGGGATGTGTTTGTAAGGCAGGGGATGTGTTTGTAAGGCAGGGGATGTGTTTGTAAGGCAGGGGATGTGTTTGTAAGGCAGGGGATGTGTTTGTAAGGCAGGGGATGTGTTTGTAAGGCAGGGGATGTGTTTGTAAGGCAGGGGATGTGTAAGGCAGGGATGTATTTGTAAGGCAGGGGATGTGTTTGTAAGGCAGGGGATGTGTTTGTAGGGCAGGGGATGTGTTTGTAGGGCAGGGGATGTGTTTGTAGGGCAGGGGATGTGTTTGTAGGGCAGGGGATGTGTTTGTAAGGCAGGGGATGTGTTTGTAGGGCAGGGGATGTGTTTGTAAGGCAGGGGATGTGTTTGTAGGGCAGGGGATGTGTTTGTAAGGCAGGGGATGTGTTTGTAGGGCAGGGGTGTATCACAGGAGGTTGGTGGCACCTTAATTGGGGAAGACGAGCTCGTGGTTGTGGCTGGAGCGGAATCAGAGGAATGACATCAAATAGATCATACACATGGTTTGATGCAATTCCATTTGCTCCGTTCCAGCCATTATTATGAGCCGTCCTCCCCTCAGCAGCCTCCACTGGGGTGTATATAGTATGACTGGATATATTACCTTGATGAACTTGTATGGTGAGGGTTTGCGTGAGTTGCGTTCCTGCTCCAGGGCCTCCCTGCTCTCCCTCTGAGCCTTGAGCTCCTGGAACCTGCGAGCAGCCTCCTCCAGAGCTGACACACACAGAAGGGATGGAATTACACTGTGCCTGTCTCACACACTCAGGGTCAAGGCATTATCATTTCACTCAAGAACCAATAGTCCATTTCATAGTTTCCCTTGACGATTCCCAATCTATTGTAGCACAGGGCACAGAGCCAAGGTGGCCTCACCTTTCTTGAAGGTCTTGTTGATGTTGATTTGGCCAGTGACAGGGGTTTTGTCATTCTCCACGTAGGGGAACACACGGCCCTGGTTGATCCAGTAGTAGTCATGGGAACCAAAGAAGAAGACGGGGAATTCTCCGATGTCGTGACGGAGCGTCTGGATGTTGGGAGGCACCAGGCGAGGGTTACAGATCTCCGCTGGCCACCACCTGATGGGGACAGACAGGGGACAGCATGGAACATCGGGAAAGAAAGAATGTTACCAGTCCAGAAGTTACAGCTAGCTATGAGTGGTGGGGTGGGTGCAAAGTACGGCCTGCTGGGCACTTCAATCTGGCCCGCGAGACATTAATACCAATTTCTTTTTTTGCCCTTTTTTCTGCCCAATTTCATGGTATCCAATTAGTAGTTACAGTTTTGTCTCATCGCTGCAACTCCCATACGGACTAGGGAGAGGCGAAGGTCGAAGAGCCGTGCGTCCTCCGAAACACGACCCAGCCAAGCCGCACTGCCTCTTGACACAATGCCCGCTTAACCTGGAAGCCAGCCGCACCAATGTGTCGGAGGAAACACCGTACACCTGGTGACCGTGTCAGCGTGCATGCGCCCGGCCCGCCACAGGAGTCGCTAGAGCGCGATGGGCCAAGGAAATATCGGCTTGCCAAACCGTCTCCTAACCCGGACAACGCTGGGCCAATTGTGCGCCGCCTCATGAGTCTCCCAGTCACGGCCAGCTGTGACACAGCCTGGGATCAAACCCGGGTCTGTAGTGATGCCTCAAGCACCTAGATGCAGTTCCTTAGACCGCTGCGCCACTCGGGAGGCCCCCACAAATACATTTTAACAAAAATGCGTCCCTCCGTTGAATTTCAAAATCCCGATGTGGCCCCCGAGCCAAAAGGTTTCCCACTCCTGCTCTAGACAGACTGGTTGCCTCCCACAATGTACCAATGCTCCAGCTTACACGTCTGTAGAAGTTCTGGTGTCCGTTGGGAAGTATCTTCCCTTATTTTTTACATATGTTTACTATACCATTAGTAACCTCCTCTCCAACATATTTTAGGTGTGCGTCAACTCATGCTGCTAACCTGTAGTTTCCCAGTTTGACCCAGACGATCTGTTTGTAGTGGGGTTTCTTTCCTGCCCTACACTCCCTGCAGGACCACGCCCCCTCTGGCATCTCCATCTCCAAACACTCTGGGTGGAACGACGCCGGGCACAATGCACAGCACAGCAGCTTCTCTCCTGCAGGTGTGTGTATGTGTAGAGAGAGAAAAGAGTAGCACAGGGTTAGGGAATGTACTTCCACACCTGGGCACTAGGGGCCACCACACTCTAAGCCTCATCCTTAGGCATGCCAGTCATTCAACCACTTCACTTTACACTGTGAGCAATGCTTTGCCCAAGTAAGTAATATAGTAATCCAGAGAAATAGGTGGAGCCATTGTGACATTGCATCCGCTCGTTTCATGTGTATGAGAAGTGGCTAAGGATAGATATCTCTTGAGTTTTTCCCAAACGAGTCACATTGTTAGAAATTATTCTAACTCCCACAATATAATAAAGATTGCTTTATGTAGATGAAAACTATGCTGTTGTGGACACCATTTTGATAAGCGAAAGCAGTGTTGACATTGCTGTGGTCCTCTGCTTTTACCTCAGCAGTCAGTCATTGATGGTGTAATGGAATGTCTGACAGGCAGGTTTAGAGTACAAGGCCCATTGTACAATCACAACACATGCTATAGCACCCATGATAATAATACATCTGTAAATAAACCATAAATCACAAACTATTACCAAAACAACAGAACGGCACAAAGCTGCCATGCACTCCTGCTTGTAAAGGGGGATGTTTCACTTCCCTGCACCACTGTACTCCACATAGTCTTGGATGGAATCTCATTTAAACCGCATGTGGTTGTGAATGTTTTAAACGTCAAATGGGTAATATCATTGATGAGTAATAATCACATTATATGTCAACTAGAAGGAAGACTGTCAGCATTTTATTCAAACATTGATTTCTTCATCGAATTGATGTGCTTGTGAGGAATAGTATAACTGCTATGAGCTATAATCTATCACAATCAATATTTCTTGGAATAATTAACTCCTTAACAAAGCAATACCTCAAAATGAGACAGTAAACATCCAAGACAGATCGCAGTAAAGTGAGAGCAGCAGATAAATGAGGGACAATTATTTTCATTCAAAAACAGAACTTAGCAGTCATCAAAATAACACCATTAGATTTAGTCTTTCAGATGAAGACAGGATCAAAGTGCTAAAGCAAAGAAGTTGTGTTCCTTCAGCAGCAACAAGCCCTCAGACAGACAGGGCGTAAAATAACTGTGTTTGTGACTTCAGCAGCAACAAGCCCTCAGACAGACAGGGCGTAAAATAACTGTGTTTGTGACTTCAGCAGCAACAAGCCCTCAGACAGACAGGGCGTAAAATAACTGTGTTTGTGACTTCAGCAGCAACAAGCCCTCAGACAGACAGGGCGTAAAATAGCTGTGTTTGTGACTTCAGCAGCAACAAGCCCTCAGACAGACAGGGCGTAAAATAACTGTGTTTGTGACTTCAGCAGCAACAAGCCCTCAGACAGACAGGGCGTAAAATAGCTGTGTTTGTGACTTCAGCAGCAACAAGCCCTCAGACAGACAGGGCGTAAAATAACTGTGTTTGTGACTTCAGCAGCAACAAGCCCTCAGACAGACAGGGCGTAAAATAACTGTTTGTGACTTCAGCAGCAACAAGCCTTCAGACAGGGCGTAAAATAACTGTGTTTGTGACTTCAGCAGTAACAAGCCCTCAGACAGACAGGGCGTAAAATAGCTGTGTTTGTGACTTCAGCAGTAACAAGCCCTCAGACAGACAGGGCGTAAAATAACTGTGTGACTTCAGCAGCAACAAGCCCTCAGACAGACAGGGCATAAAATAACTGTGTTTGTGACTTCAGCAGCAACAAGCCCTCAGACAGACAGGGCGTAAAATAACTGTGTTTGTGACTTCAGCAGCAACAAGCCCTCAGACAGACAGGGCGTAAAATAGCTGTGTTTGTGACTTCAGCAGCAACAAGCCCTCAGACAGACAGGGCGTAAAATAACTGTGTTTGTGACTTCAGCAGCAACAAGCCCTCAGACAGACAGGGCGTAAAATAACTGTTTGTGACTTCAGCAGCAACAAGCCTTCAGACAGGGCGTAAAATAACTGTGTTTGTGACTTCAGCAGTAACAAGCCCTCAGACAGACAGGGCGTAAAATAGCTGTGTTTGTGACTTCAGCAGTAACAAGCCCTCAGACAGACAGGGTGTAAAATAACTGTGTGACTTCAGCAGCAACAAGCCCTCAGACAGACAGGGCATAAAATAACTGTGTTTGTGACTTCAGCAGCAACAAGCCCTCAGACAGACAGGGCGTAAAATAACCGTGTTTGTGACTTCAGCAGCAACAAGCCCTCAGACAGACAGGGTGTAAAATAACCGTGTTTGTGACTTCAGCAGCAACCAGCCCTCAGACAGACAGGGCGTAAAATAACCATGTGTGACTTCAGCAGCAACAAGCCCCTTACAGGATGTACAATAACCTAGTGAGACAGGTCATCACCCTTCCCATTGATGATGATGAAATGGGATGATGTTATGTTACAGTGTGCTATGGTCTGCTTGTACAGATTCTATTTTGGGTTTGTGTGTCCCATTCCATCGTTTCACAGAGACGAGCTGAATGTCTAACACTTTGTTAACGTGGTTCCTGTTGAACCGGTGCATGTTAGGCTCCCTGACAGGTTATTTAAGCCCTGTTGTAACATTAATAGCAGCAGATTGTCTGTTCACACTTTAGAGGCAGAACCAAGCAATAAAGAGGAATAACAAATCAAATGTGGGAAGTCTAGACACATTCAAAACACACATACACACGCACCAGTAGGAAAAGGGAGAGAGAGTAAAACAGTTATGTTACCTTTCCCAATATTCTTTTTGGTAGCTGTCCAAGAAGAGGGAATCATAGGTAATTTCAACTCAGCACGATTTGACTCAGTCAGAAGGTAGTGGGACTTATAGGCATATGAACTTAATATGATGTCAGTAAGGTCCTGCACTAACAGTCCTACACAAGACACACAGGAAGAGATGGGGTGAGCCGCAATCAGACTACAGTACCCATGATTCCACAGGAAAGAAAGAACACATACGCTGTTAGAACACATAAACGAGAGAAAAAAACTGAGTAATAAGTTAAATGAAAGAGTCGTCCAAACAGAATTCTGTAGATATACAGTGCACTTCGCTTATAAGAAATTGAGAATCAACTGCTTTTAGTAACCACGGGGATAAATGTCACTAATACATTCACAAACAGGCAAATGCATCATAAGTGAAGGCTCAATGACATTTTTTCCAAACACAGACAGAGCTCAGTGGACCAGTACTCTCCTCCTCCTGCTGCTGCGGTGGTGTATCTGAGCTCAGCTAAGCCTCTGTGGTCTCAGCGAGAGCATCACACATCAATTATCTCTATGGGAATAAATAAAGTGTTATAGAGTTGAATGATTAGAGAAGACTAGATTAGAGGGGATCAGATTCAGAGAGAGAGACAGAGGGTCACAATTGGCAGGCCATGATCACAGGAACCAACATGAATGGAAGCTCTGGATAACTCTGAGAGGAACAGAAGGAGTTGGTTAAGTTGTAGCTATGGCTCTATTCACTCAAACGCTTGCCTAAGGGGCAGGACAAAGCAACATCCCTCCCCCTGCTGTCCTCCAGAGGGGCTGAATCTGGAAGCTTCCCTTAAAGAGACAGTGGGTCAGGGGCCCTGGTCAATAGTAATGGACTATATAGCGAATAGGATGCCATTTGGGACACAGAAAAAGGTGAGTGAGTCAGGGTGGGTACCCCTACAGGAGGTCTAAAGTGAGAGATAGATCTTACCTCGGGCACAGAGGAAGCACCAGGTCACGTTGACGGGTGAGGAGAGGAGGCCGTTCCTCTTGGTGATGCCATGGCTGCTGCAGATCATGATGTGGTGGGTGAGGACCACACTGCCCGCTGCAACGCAGCTGTCCCCTGTGTGGTACGCCACCGGGCAGCGCAGACATCGCATCATATGTCCTAGGGGGGGGGGAGGAAGGGAGGGAGAGAGAGACTTTAACACCTACAGTATTTGAGAGAGCATTTTAAAAGCCTAACGTGGCTTCCGTTCCTCTCCTTCATCTAGACCAGTGTTCTGCCCCCTACCTTTGGCAGCTTGGTGCAGGTCTCTCTCCAGGCAGCAGGTGGTGCAGGTATGTTGGGGGCAGTGGAACCCCCCGCCCGTACCACCCCCCACAGTACCAGGGAGTTTGTGCACACAGTCATCATGGTAATATCGCCCGCAGCCAACCACAGAGCAGCGCAACACCTCCCCTACCCCAGTCTTACAGCTGAAACACGAGTGAGAGCCTAGAGAGGAGGGAGGTGGCAAAGAGAGGGAGGGAGAGAGTGTGTGTCAGAGACAAAGGGGTGAGATAGAGGTGAGTTCCAGTCGACTTTTCATTCCTCCATCAGAGAAATCTCTCAATGTCTGCACTAGGCTGCTGGGCTGAAATCACACAGAGATTTGTCTGTAGGGTCATTTGCATAATCAGGGCTTGAGCAGTATTTTCTCTGTTCACACTCACACTCATAGCTTCATTAGCATTCACAAAGTAGAAGGATGTGTCTTGGAATAATTTGAATAATCATTTCAGCCATTTCAGCCTAAATGAGACTGTAAAGATGAAAGGAGCAATCAAAGAGAACTTGTCTAATGGTTGTGCAGGTCAATTAATGATTAGGATGTAAATGCATAGTGTATACGTTGTGACATCGTGTCATGTCTCACCGTTTCTACATTCCAGACAGGTAAATGTGCCCTCAGGTAGGAAGGTGAGGCCCAGGCACTCCAGATGGAATAGCCGACAGCAGTCCCCCTCACACGACACCAGACCCTCTCCATACACTTCACAGATCTACACACAGAGGAAGAGTTATCACCAATGGGGTATAAAACCTTTTTTTTGTATCAGCTATTTAAAAAGACACAGAGAGCAGAGAGAGAGAAAAGTAGGAAGAAAGACAGACAATATGACAAGGGGATGGGACAGGAGACCTCTTGGCCTACTGGCCATACAGTGTCCTTCTTGGCCTACCCGGCAGACAGTGTCCCTCTTGGCCTACCTGGCAGACAGTGTCTCTCTTGGCCTACCTGGCAGACAGTGTTTCTCTTGGCCTACCTGGCAGACAGTGTTTCTCTTGGCCTACCTGGCAGACAGTGTCTCTCTTGGCCTACCTGGCAGACAGTGTCTCTCTTAGCTGTGCTGCTTCCTTGTCTGGACAGACTGGAGTCCACTGACTGGCTGTCTGACGCGTCGGCATCTACTGCTGCTGGGCTGTCCAAACTCTTCCCAAACAGACTCTACATAGGAGAGAGAGAGCATGAGTGAGTGAGTGTGTGTATCTGTCTGTGTGTGTGTTTGCGTGTGTGTGTCTGTTTACCTGGGGATCGTTGAGGCCTCTAGAGTCAGAGTCGGATGTGTCTCTGTACTGAGAGGAGGCCATCTCTACGTCTGTGGAGGCTCTGCTGCGTTTCTTCAGAGGCTTACAGGCATCCGAGATCTCACTGGCTCCTACACACCATACCACACGTTAACACACACCTCCACAACACTGCTTCCCCCAACAAGTTAAACAAAGCCAGTATGCTTAGAGCAGGATGGGAAAGAGAGTCATAGGACAGAGCTGGAGTCTACCTTTCTGTGAGCCTGTTCTCAGAGTGGTCTCAGGAGCCATCTCAGCCTGCAGGGAGACAGAGAAAGCGAGAGAGGGATGTTGAAAATATTTATATTGTATTGCAATCCTCCTCTAGAGAACAGAGTGAAAGAACATGCAACACTACAGAGGGGAACAGAACAGTAGGTGGTAGTAGCAGGTTGGTACCTGTTCCTTTTTGGTCTTCTTCTTGGGAACGGCCTCACAGCCTTTCTCTGACTCAGATCTGCTCCTCACTGACCTGCGCTGCTGCTTACGCTCCTGAGAACCTACATGAATGAGACACCTGGTTAAACACCTGGTTAAAGGTCTGATCTGTGGGGAACATATTGGGGAACATATTCACACAAACACAATATTTACATATTCCAGCAGCCATCACCAGAGGACCCAGAAAACGTCCAAACACATGTGCATACACACGCATGCACAAACACTGCTGTAGAAGTGTTATGTACCTGGTGGGGTGCTGTGCTGAGACCCAGGAGAGGAGGTGTGCTGTGCTGCTTCCTGGTCACTTCTCTTCTCCTCCTTCTCCTTTCTCTCCTCTCCCTCATCACCCTCTTCCTCTGGACTGGGTTCTGGCTTAACTCTACAGCCCTGCTGGGAAGAAAAAAAACTCCACTTAGAAATAAATGCTTCAATTCAGTTTAGAGCGACAACAACTTTTAACACCATTGTCAACTAGGATGTCTAGACAAATAGAGAGCACCCACCTCTGGTGAAAAAGATCCCAGGTCGGCCTGCCGGCCCTCTCCCTCCTCCCTCTCCACCTCTCTCTCCCTCTGTGGTGAGGGCAGGGACTTCCTCTGTAGCAGAGGCCACATTTGGTCACACTTGGTGATCTTTACATTCAGTTTCTTCATTGTGATGGAGAGAGGCAGCAGCTTCCTGGCAGCAGCTGTCTTCCAGGCCCGTACCGGGGCACAGGACTCCTGGGTTCCCCCTGCTTCAGACTGGGTCTTCCGGGCTGGGGGGATGGGCTGTCCAGGGTCCCCGCTCTGGTCCTTTTCTCCCTCCGGGATTTTGAGGTCGGCTGGGTTGTCTGCATTAGGAACACTACACTGCCTACGAGGCTGTCTTCTGGCTGGCTCCACCCGGTCTGGTGATGTCACTGCTCCTTCTTCTTTCTTACTGGTTGAGCTGGAGGAGCTTTGGGTGCGGCTGGCAGCCCTGACAGGAGTCTTCTTGGTGGGCGGGGGTGCGTTGGGGTCTGGGTCGACATAGATGAAGGTATAGTTGTCGATGCGTTCCTGCTGCGTCATCAGGAAGGCGTCCTCTGCATGGCCGACGCCCACCTCCCACTGAGCACGCTCTCTCTGGGGGAAGGGCTTCATCAGCTGACACACACACATACACAATTTACATTACATTGCAATCATTTGGAAGATGCTCTTATCCAGTCAGTGCATTCAACTAAGTTTAGTAGGAAAAAAAAACTACATATCAGAATGATTAAAAGTAGACTCTTCTTACATTACATTTCCAAAAGAATGTGGACACCTGCCTGTCGAACATCTCATTCCAAAATCATGGGCCTTAATATGGAGTTGGTCCCCCCCTTTTCTGCTATAACAGCCTCCACTCTTCTGAAGGCTTTCCACTAGATGTTGGAACATTGCTGCGGGGACTTTCTTCCATTCAGTTACAAGAGCTTAAGTGAGGTCAGGCACTGATGTTGGACGATTAGGCCTGTCTCACAGTCGGTGTTCCAATTCATCCCAAAGGTGCTCGATGATGTTGAGGTCAGAGCTCTGTGCAGGCCAGGCAAGTTCTTCCACACCGATCTTGATAAATTATGTATTTTTGTTTATTAAACGGTAAGCAAAAACATTGAATTTGGTCATATGTGGAAATGTGCCTTGCGGAAAGTATTCAGACCCTATTTCCAAATTTTGTTGTTACAGCCTTATTCTAAAATGGATTAAATTGTTTTTTCACCTTATCAATCTACACACAACCGATAATGACAAAGCAAAAACAGGTTTTATTCAATGTTAGCAAATTTCTAAAAAAATAATAAACTGAAATATCACATTTACATAAGTATTCAGACCCTTTACCCTTTACTTTGTTGAAGCACCTTTGGCAGCGATTACCGCCTTGAGTCTTCTTCTAGGGTCACTCCAGAGATGTTCGATTGGGTACAAGTCCGCGTTCTGGCTGGGCCACTCAAGAACATTCAGAGACTTGTCCCGAAGCCACTCTTGTGTTGTCTTGGCTGTGTGCTTAGGGTCTTGACCTGTTGGAAGGTGAACCTTTGCCCCAGTCTGAGGTCCTAAGTGATCTTGAGAAGATTTTCATCAAGGATCTCTCTGTACTTCATCTTTCCTTCGATCCTGACTAGTCTCCCAGTTCTCTCATCTCCACAGAGGAACTCTGGAGCTCTGTCAAAGTAACCATCGGGTTCTTGGTCACCTCCCTGACCAATGCCATTCTCCTGATTGCTCAGTTTGGCCGGCTGTCCAAGAGTCTTGGTGGTTCCAAACTTCTTCCATATAAGAATGATGGAGGCCACTGTGTTCTTGGGGACCTTCAAGGCTGCAGATTTTTTAAACTTGAACCTTCCACAGATTTGTGTCGGAGCACTACGGACCATTTCTTCGACCTCATGGCTTAGTTTTTGCTCTGACATGCACTGTCAACCGTGGGACCTTATATAGACAGGTGTGTGCCTTTCCAAATCATGTCCAATCAATTGAATTTACCACAGGTGGACTCCAATCAAGTTGTAGAAATATCTCAAGGATGATCAATGGAAACAGGATGCAAAGGGTCTGAATACTTGTGTACATAGGTACTGATTTTAATTTTAATACATTTACAAACATTTCGAAAAACCTGTTGGGATATAGCTTTGGGGTATTTTGTGTAGATTGATGAGGAAACACATTTATTTAGCCCATGTTAGAATAAGGCTGTAACGTAACAAAATGTGGAAAAAGTCAAGGGGTCTGAATCCTTTCCAAATGCGCTGTATATTGATTGACACACTCCACTTAACAAAACCATTGCCAAATAATGTCCTGTCACCTGCTATTATAATGAGCCTTGAGTAGGTACCACCCAGCACATCTAGAAGGGAGTGGATTTTATTCTGAACCCCTCTCTTGAGATGACATAGAGCAGGGTTCCCCAACTGGCAAGTTTGTTTAGCAAAAACTAAAAAGATACATATTTATAAGAAATATATTTATTTATTTATTTTTATTGCTGGGCACAAAATACTGTAAAAACACCAGCAAATCAGCTCCAAGTGATTTTATTTTGGAAATCTGTTCCAAAGTATTCCCACACATAGAGATATATGTGATCTTATACAAATGCAAGCAAGGTTTGAAATGATTATGTTTTATCCGCTCAAGAAAAGATCGGCCCACAGTTGAATCTAGTTGATGATCCCTGAAGAGAGGCACCTTCTCAAGTGCCTCTACATCAAGATTTCAATGGTAGAGTTGGACCGCTAGGAGCAAAAAGAGCTAGATTTACTACTAAAAGACCAAAATATATTACTGTCAAAATGATGACCAGAATTGACATGTTTAACAATAACTAATTCTAAAACATAATTTTTTTCCCCTTCTTCATTAAAGTTACTCTTTAAACCAGTGTCCAGAGTGTGAGGAGGGTATACTGTCAGGCCATGCAGTGCTGTGTCTCTACCTTGTGTCTCTCTGCTGTCTTGGTGGTCTTGCGTAGAGTCTCAGCCTGCAGCTCATCAAACTGGTGTTCTCCCTGGTACATGACCACTCTCTTCTCATGGACCCAGGCCCGCTCTGCCACACTGCCAAAGAACTGCACATGGTACTCTCTGTGACCTGGAGGGCCAGGAGGGACACAGCCAGACAGCAGTTAGAGGCTTTTAAACAGTTATGTCTATAAGTGCTGTACTGGAGTGCCAAGTCTAGGTCCAACAGCTTCTATCCCCAAGCCATAAGACTCCTGAACAGCTAATCAAATGGCTACCCAGACTATTTGCATTGCCCCCCGCGCCTTTACGCTGCTGCTATTCTCTGTTATTATCTATGCATAGTCACTTTAACTCTACCTACATGCACATATTACCTCGACTAACCAGTGCCCCTGCATATTGACTCTTTACCGGTACCCCAGGTATATAGCCTCGCTATAGTAATTTTACTGCTGCTCTTTAATTATGTTACTTTTACTTATCTATTTTTTTACTTAACACGCATTTTTCTTAAAACTCCATTGTTGGTTCAGGGCTTGTAAGTAAGCATTTCACTGTTGTATTTGGCGCTTGAGACAAATTAAATTTGATTTTATTTTGATTTGGAAAAGAATGTATACACATTTTATGCTCCATGACATGCTCCATGACAGCAGTGTGTGTGTGTGTGTGTGTGTGTGTGTTTGTTCACCTCGGGTGTTGATGCGTGTGTGGACGTTCATCTGGGGGTCACAGGAGACCATGCAGGGCCACCAGGGGTAGGTACCCACTTTGGCCCACACCAGGTCCCCCACCTCGTGGTTCTTATAGCAACCTGTACCTGTTATCACTGTAGGGTACTGCTTCTGGACCTACAGTACAGGAGGGAGGGAAAACACATACACTCAATTAACAACAGGCAGTCATGCCCTACCTCCAAGACACTTTCTGTAGATTTAAAAGAATCAGATGGGTGTATGCAATCGTCCACTAATCCCTTATTTTCAGATGTCTGAAACTGCTGAAACAGTTACTCTTCGAGTACTGAATAGTGAATTAATCGCACTGGATGACCTCAACCAACAGAGAAGGCGCAAACCAACACTTGCCTTAGGTGCCTTGGGCTCTGCTTTGATGGGGGTCTTCTGTGGCTCCTCAGTCTGCCCCACAGGCAGCTCCCGTGGCTGGCTGGGGGTCTGGGCCTCGGTGTGGGTCTGGGGCTGGGTCTGGATGTCCCTGGCCTGCCCTATAGTTTCCCCCTGTTCCTGCTCCTGGTCTTGCTCCTGCCCTTCTTCTTGCTCCAGCAGCCTGACTGTATTTTTCCTATACTCCTTCTTCATCTCGTGTCTGCTGTGGGTCTGGGAGTCCTCGCTGGCCTGGGACTCCTGCAGCAGGTCTCCACACAGTGCAGACTCAAACAGCTCTCTCCCGTTCTGGTACGTCTTTATGATCTTCAGTTTGATCTCTGGAGAGCTGGTCTTCTTCAGGATCCCGCTGGAGGGAGCAGGGGGGTGTGAGGGGGTGTGAGGAGGAGGTGCTGTCCAGCAGGGAGGGGGAGGGCTGGTGGAGGGCAAGAGTAACGGGGGAGGAGGGGGAGAACGTGGGACATGAGGTGAGGTGGTGGGGGAGGTGGTGTTGGGAGGGCAGGGGCAGAGGGCTGTGAGTGTAGGGATGTGGGTGAGGTTGAGGGTGGTAGTGATGAGGATGGTGGTAATGAGGGTGATGGAGGTGGAGGTGGGGGTGTGGGTGGTGTGAAGGTGGAGGAGGAGACAGAGGGGAGCAGGGTCTCTCTTGGAGGACAGGGGCCCTCAGGACCGTTCCTTCCCCAGGCATGAGGCAGTGCTCTCCGTAGCCCCGGATGGCCCCATAGCCGTTGGCCGAGCCGTTGGGAAACTGGGGGTACATGGAGAACTTGGCCTGGGGCTCGTACAGCCCCAACCCAGGAGGGTAACCGTTGGAGACTGGGGGCATGTC
Organism: Oncorhynchus nerka; assembly: GCF_034236695.1. NCBI lineage: Eukaryota > Metazoa > Chordata > Actinopteri > Salmoniformes > Salmonidae > Oncorhynchus > Oncorhynchus nerka. Next base: position 77,220,840 of record NC_088408.1, read on the forward strand.
CTCGGAAGCCGAGGGCGGGTAGGAGAACTCTGCTTCCAGGGCAGTGTCGTAGGAGGGGCCTCCGCCCTCATCGCTACCGGTGTCGTAGGCGCCCTCCTGACGGATGTTGGCTGAGTCAATGAGCTGAGGGGGTTGCTGAATTGTATTTCCCATGATCCCTTGCATGAAAGAAAAGGAGAAATCCATTGTTGTGCTCCTGCATCCTTAACTGTCCTGTTCTCTGGCTGGACCTGGAAGAGGACAGACACATAGGAGAGGGCTTGATATATTGATATGGGTTAATATGATGTTAGAAAGGATGTGACTGAAAGAACAATCAGATCTACTACTGTGCATCTATCTTTTTTAATCAAGGGTAAGAAATGTTTATCAATCATCCCAGGTAGAGAAATAATGTGACTTACAGTATAAAGAGATAACAGAACTGTCTATATATCTAATCTAATCCTACTGGTAAGGAAAGGCACAGACTGTTCTAATGAGAACTGGTGCGATATTCTCTTGATGCATCGAATAATATAACTGATCTAAATGTTTTCATGTTTGAAATCTCTTTCCCATAATAAGACCTAAGAGTTCCCTGCACAGTGTGCACTGAATGAACAAAAATATGTCTGCTGAACGCTTTGATTTCCCCCATCATTTTAAAGGTGGGCCATCTCTAATTAACGTTAATGTTATAAAGTTGTTATTAGTGTCCTAATCTTAAACACTATTAGTGTCCTGATACTCAACTGGTAAATGTTCACGTACAGATAGATTACCAAAATAATAAAAGTGTAGATCAAGACCATCACGCTATGAGATATAAGTTTTGGGGAACACTGTCTGAATGAGCTAGGCTGCCATAGTCTCAGGGGCCACAGTAACTTTGTGTAATTTCTGTATAATATGAGAGATCCCTGCCAGTAGTGGAGACATCAGAGCCAACCTTTGAGTGCCAAAGAATGCAACTCATCACTCAAACAGCACAGGCACAATTAGCAGTTCTGAACGACTCATAATGATTGCACGGTAGTAGGCAATGTTGTGGTTATTTAAGTTAACCGCTGTTGTAGTTATGGTAGTTTTTCTGACCTTGTGACCTGATCAGGAAAAACCCTCTTATGATTGCCTATACAGTCAGAGTGATAGCATACAGTTTAGGCCAGTTTTTCCTGGTCAGTTCAAGGAGTATAAATAGACTGTGTGTACCTAATAAATGCCTTTGTTTTAGCCTCTGCCAAAATATGAGAAATCCTTAATTTCACTTCTAAAAAAATCATATTGTTTGATCTCAAACCATCATGAATAAATGCAATGTACTATTAATGTGTATGCAGGCCCTACACATTTCACTCAGTCAAACGGCTCTAGATTTGAAAGCATAGCCTAGATGGCCAAGCTCCCATGCCCTGGGTGAGACAGAAGTACAGGGATAATACAGTGATAATTACGGTAATAATACATTGACTCCGAAATTGAACAGTTAAATAAAGTGTCATAACGTTGTTACATGCACAAAATAACCTTGAATCAATGTGTCCTTTTTTTTGGTGTAGACTAAACCTTGATTTGATTGAGATTAAGCAGCCTTTATTGCCATTCACAAGGTGATATAAGGGGAAATTCATTCTCATTAATATGTATCACAGCTACTACTGCTGGATGAGAATATAAAGTAATGTAGATAACGCAGTCCAGCTTTGTATACACGAGTTGATACACTGTAACACTGGGGTCACTTTATTGAAGAAAACGACGCGCACAGACTGAAATATTGTTACATTGTACTGAGTGATGGAACTACATCATTAGCAGCCGTGCTGTGCACTGTTCTGCTGCGATGTTTTTATCTAGCTAGCGTAGTTAGCTCTCATGAACACTGGCAAATGAAATATCGTGTCAATATAAAAACACGTATCTAAAGACGAGACGATGTTCTTGCATTCTGACACGTCCGCAATGTTTACTCTTGTGTGACATTTCAATACGATGCGGAAGACTAGAAACAAGATGGCAAAGGAAGCTATACATTGTTGCCAATATGGCTGCCTTTGCCCCTTTAAATCAAATTGTCTATCGTGATAACACCTCCATCATTCGTTTGAAGAAAATGTTGAAATATAAACCTAAATCCACACGGCGAAAACCTTTGCTAAATGCACAGTTAGGATGTCAGCAAGCTGTTTATCAATGATAAAGATTAGGAGAACGGAAAACGAAAGATGCTGTGAGAGTCGCGAGATGTATTAAAATAAAATGTCAATACCTTCAGCGTGTCCCATTCTAAACACATACACCAGATATCTGCGCTTCCTTGTGCAAATTACAAAAAGGGATAAAATAAAAAATCTTGGGAAAATATTAGAATGCAGGCCTCTCCGTTTCTAACGCAATTCATTAATAGGGGCAATTTACGGTCACTGCTCGGTCCCCATGTCTTGTCTATTTGCTGTAGAACCTAAGGCCTAGTATTTTGCGGAATCTTGGTGGGAATGATCTCGCCCCCTTATGTATTTTCATTTTACTGGCTCCCTCTTCCTTCAGCTGTAACAAAAGCACCCTGCTTTGGGCCTTGTCTGTCTCGCTCAGCGCCAAATCACAAGCTCCCGATTGGCGGGGGTCACACAACCAGGCGCAAACCGGGATGTGTAGTTCTAATCGTTTAGAGAACATCTCAGCAGCAGAATAAAAATACATGTAGCCCTATAAAGAAAACAATGAAAAATAAAATACACCAAAAATGTTGTGTGCATAAATTAGGTCTGGATAGGGTTGGTATAAGCTATGTAAACAGAAAAAAAATGGGCCAGCACAAGTGGCCTAATGTCAAACATCATGTCCTAAATTGATGGTGAAAATATAAATTCCCGTTTAGATATTATCTTAATTGAAATCAAATATTCTCTGAAATAATCCATGTGGAACGATCATGATATGATAGATAGCCCAGCCCATGTAGTATGGCATGAAAGGTTAAGAGGACATAATGGCCCAGGAGGCCTTGACTGCACTCAGCAGATTTAGTAAACCTGACAGATATTAAAACATAGGCTACTGTACCTCAACATAGAAATGTGAGAAAAGCACTAGTGTGCAGGCTATATATTTCATAGTGTCGTCTTATATAATGTATAACTTACTATAATAGCCTACACTAGCCTGTGTGCAAATTGTGAGGCATGCAGTGAGTTCAATATCTATGTACTTTGGTTTGACCATATGTGCCATTTTATAGCACATGCCCACTCTTCAAACCAAATGTTATTTGTCACATGCGCCGAATGCTAACTTTCAAGCCCTTAACCAACAATGCAGTTTTAAGAAAAATAAGAGTCAAGAAAAATCTTGACTAAATAAACTAAAGTAAAAAATAAAATAAAAGAGAAACAATAAAAATAACAATAACGAGGCTATATACAGGGGGTCAATGCAAATAGTCCAGGTAGCCATTTGCCATAACTGTTTAGCGGGCTTGGTGTAGAAGCTCTTAAGAAGCATTTTGGACCTATGCATATTAGAATGTAAAATCATACAATATTTGTTATTATTACTTTATTAATGGTTCAATTTACGTTTGAAGGGAAGCTTCTTTTCAATCAAATGCAGTTAATCAAACCCCGATATGAGTGGGTCTTCCCTTTAAGTGGATTGGTTGCCACTGGGAAAAAATAACTTAATCTATTGGTTCTCAGCCCTGTCAAACAAGCCATTCCTCGCCTGATCTAGTACGTCAACAACAATCATGCTTATGTGAATTGCAATAACCTTTTCAGAGCAGCAGCAAAAAATGGGCGAAGTTGACCAAAAGGGACCTTTTTTCGAAGGAATACTAGTAATAAACCCGTCGTAAATGTGTTTATTATCGTCGCACATCTTCAATCAGCCGACTACTGTGAATGGATTGTACTATTTTGTTATTTTAGATCAGCCTTACGACGCCAAGTCGGCAGCCATAGCAGGACATTTGACATTAGAGGTAAGTTAAGAAACAAACCTCAACGTCAATCGACTTCCAATTTCAACTTGCATTAACATGTTTGCTCAGGTCATCCGATATTTTAGATGTTCCGTTGTCAAACTGTGAAAAGACTGCAGACGTTAGCTATTTAGCTAGCTAGTTTAACGGTCTTCATCCAATCTGCACATACTAGTTAGATAGCTAGCCACACTACTAACATGTTGTTGTTATTAACTAGCTAGCTATGGCGTGAGCATGACAGTGGTTGCGTTTGTGGCCAGAATGATAGTTTAGCAAATTGCCCCGTTCAGGCATCTTTCGAGAGTACGTTAGTAAGCTGGTCGATAGCATGGAGAACTCTCTGTACCTTTAGCTAGTCAAGTTACCAGTACCTAATGGTTGTTCCTATGGCATGTCCTGTTTATGTTCTCATGTGACATAGTCATATGTCTAACTTTACTTACTCATAGCTAATGAAATGATCGCCTAGTATTATTAGACCAATTAATCCACTTATGGAAACACAACATTGCTATCAGCAAAGATGATTGGAGATGTCAATTATTCTGCTAGCATACAGTCAATGCTCTGCATGCCGCGTCCTTTCCACCCGCCTCGCTCTGCTTGCTTCGCACTCCCGCTTCTGGCGATTTTTTTTGTTGATTTATCTGTGCGGTTTGGCCTTCAGCTGCTCGAAATTTGAGACAAAATATCCACAGGAAAGTATTGTTTTCCCGACTTTTTAGATAGCCGGTATATGGTTCGGTTCTGCACCAAAGTAAAATGTGTTCTGTTATATCTCGTCAAAAGCTATTAAACCATGCTATGACAATGAAAATAACATTCTGAATCAGGGGAGGATGGACAACCATACACACTTGTGTATCATTTTAATATTATATATATTTTTTGCAGATTGAAATCCGAATAAAAATATATTTATTGTTCTCCATCCTCCCCTAATTCAGAATATACCATTTTCATTGTCATGGCATACTTGTCAGTTCGCCGGCTTTTCTTGCATAGGAGCAGATGAATACTCTCCCTCGGAGCTCTACAAGTGGAGGTCTCATAATACCCATAAAACCTAGCGGTCAAACAGGGAAATGGTTCGTATTGTTTTTCCACAGGGAATTTGAGAAACACTTAAATTAAGGGCTGTGTTTCTTGTAGGCTTACCATGTCGTGACGTTTTTATAATCTTGTAAATCTTTCTCGGACCAGGTGACTTTTATTAATATATTCAGCTCTATTTACTCGTAAGTTCGATTCGAAAATGCAAATGAGCACGAAAATAGACATCATGCAAGACTACAAATCCCTGCAAGCTCCTGCATGTCATTTCTAGCTGACACCTTTGCCTACAGGTGAACTGCACAAGACAGTTCACAAAATTGTCCATTTAAAGACATTTTGCCAATTAATTAATTACTAAATTTAACTAACATTAGATGTATAAGATATTATGGCATTTGTAGTTATTTATGATAGCCACATTAGCAGCTAATTAGCGTTTCATTTTTGGGGGGGGTAAATACACATGAATATATTGATAAGCGTCACATTGTCCTAGAGAGATTTACACGGATATCAAAACGTTATGCCAGGGTAAGCCTACACAAAACACAGCCCTTATTCGAAGTGTTTCTAAAATCACCTATGGGAAAAATTAATGGTGGGAAAACAATTGGAACCATTTCCTCGTTCGACCGCAAGGTTTTATGGGTATGACTCATACTGTGGTACTTGTCGTGCAGTTAAAGATCCAGGGGATAGCATACAGGGAAGGAGTTTCCATTGACACACTTAACAGCAGGTACCAGTATAGGGAAAGGGGAAGGGGGATACCTAGTCAACTGAAATGTGACTTCTGCTTAGGCCTACATGCACTCAAATAAAACTTGGAGCCAGCCAAGTGATGTCAATTTCGGGATGTGAAACGTGGAACAAATGGACAATTAGTCCACAGAATGACTACACATTTTTCTTATTTTCTTCTCTAAAGATAATTCAAAATTCAAATTCTTCTCTTTTTTTCACAATTAAGTAATTCAAGGATGTGTACGCCACCATCTTGATGCATGTCATGATGACACTTACCTGTCTCGATCAATGTGAGAAGATTTGTAATAGACAAGATATTGGCGTACACAATGTTGGATTACATAATGGAGCAAAACATTTATTTAATTGAATAACGGAGCATTTTCTAAATTTAAACGAACTCCCTGCAACTAGATATTGGCATTAGTTGTCTTCCAAGTCTGGAATTGAAGTATTGGTCAAATGGTCTGTGCTACGCCAAGACATTTAGGGTTGTGCCGATATATGATTCATTCGGATATTGTGATATTTGACATTGACGAGATATTGTGAAGTGCAAGAAGATATATCGTGATGTTCAAGACTATACTCTATTTTAACTTTATAAATCAACTGCAGTTTTATCAGTTAGGCTGTATCAATATGTTGAAAATAATGTCTAAATGAATTAACTAAGCCTTGTAAAAATGATTTGACATACTAAGATTATTTAATACGTTTGTGATTAATTAGAGTATCGTAAATAAGCACAAAAATTGCACAGTTTGGAATTATCTAGTCATTATCGGCGCAAAAACGATTATATCGGATATCGCAACATTTCGAGTAGCATATCGTAGAAGAGGACTCCCCAAATTTCGCCCAACCCTTATGACATTAGCCCGCTACAATCTGCTAACTAGCCTACACACAGTCTTTGAGTCATCGGCCTATCAACACGTATATACTTATCATGCTAAATCTTAGGGATGTGACAAATGGAAAAATGTTCTTAAAGTTTAAACAGACATTTTTTTCTGTTTAGACGATAAGAAACAAATCATAAAATTTCATGTGAATTCACAAGGCAAAAGGGTCCTGCGTATAACCGCTAAGGGGCAATGCAGTTCCATCTACCGCAGTCATGGCTACTCCTTCCCTCCATCCCCGGGTCTCACTGTGCATCCCTTTCAGATTTGGAAAGATGTAGTGGTGGAGCGTCCTCGACTTCTTACACGTCGACTCCTGGTGTCAACTCCCGTTCTGAGTGTCAATATTTGATTCAGCTAGGAATCAACTCCTAAACATCAGTATTTTTGGAACGGAGGAGACTGATTAGTTGCAGTACTTCCGAGAACACAAACACTTGCATATTTCATAGCGAGAGGGGAGGGGCATAGTATAGGCAGGTTTTCCACCAGACAGACAGTCAGAACCATTCACTAGGCCTATCTATCGGTAATCAAAAGCTGTATCTTGCAATGGAATGCTGTATCTTGCAATGTCTTGGATTGGATTGTCCACAACTTCGGTAAAGCAGAGCCTAACATCAGTGAATAGGCTAGGATTTTCCACATAAAACAGACTGAAGACTGAACACACATTCACATTAACGAAAAGAAAGAGCAGACGAGCCAGCGCGAAGGAGGAAGGAAGTAGAGGTCGACCGATTAATCGGAATGGCCGATTAATTAGGGCCGATTTCAAGTTTTCATAACAATCGGAAATTGGTATTTTTGGGTGCCGATTTTTTATTATGATTTTTTATTTAAAAAAAAATGTTTTATACCTTTATTTAACTAGGCAAGTCAGTTAAGAACACATTCTTATTTTCAATGACGGCCTAGGAATGGTGGGTTAACTGCCTTATTCAGGGGCAGAACGACAGAGTTTCACCTTGTCAGCTCGGGGGATCCAATCTTGCAACCTTACAGTTAACTAGTCCAACACAATAACGACCTGCCTCTCTCTCGTTGCACTCCACAAGGAGACTGCCTGTTACGCAAATGCAGTAAGCCAAGGTAAGTTGCTAGCTAGCATTAAATTTATCTTATAAAAACAATCAATCATAATCACTAGTTAACTACACATGGTTGATGATATTACTAGATATTATCTAGCGTGTCCTGCGTTGCATATAAGCTGACTGAGCATACAAGTATCTGACTGAGCGGTGGTAGGCAGAAGCAGGCTCGTAAACATTCATTCATTCGCTCTTCGTTGTGCGTCAAGCATTGCGCTGTTTATAACTTCAAGCCTATCAACTCCCGAGATGAGGCTGGTGTAACCGAAGTGAAATCGCTAGCTAGTTAGCGCGCGCTAACTAGAGGGACAGAAGCTATACTGTTACACTGGCAATACTAAAGTGCCTATAAGAACATCCAATAGTCAAATGTTAATGAAATACAAAGGGTATAGAGGGAAATAGTCCTATAATTCCTATAATAACTACAACCTAAACTTCTTACCTGGAAATATTGAAGACTCATGTTAAAAGGAACCACCAGCTTTCATATGTTCTGAGCAAGGAACTGAAACGTTACCTTTCTTACATCACACATATTGCACTTTCTTCTCCAACACTTTGTTTTTTGCATTATTTAAACCAAATTTCAAGTTTCATTATTTACTTGAGGCTAAATTGATTTTATTGATGTATTATATTAAGTTAAAATAAGTGTTCATTCAGTATTGTTGTAATTGTCATTATTACAACAAAAAAACACAAAAATGGTCGGTATCGGCATTTTTGGTCCTCCAATAATCGGTATCGGTATCGGCGTTGAAAAATTATAATCGGTCGACCTCTAGAAGGAAGGGAGAGAGAGAGAGTGAGGAGGGGGCAGGCAGAAAGAACCATGTGCATATCTTGGTAATGTCTTGGTAATCTGTATCTCGCATATTCACCAAAGTAGCCCAAAGTAGCCTAAACTTTCCCAAGGCCTTTTTAAAGCCTATCATAGTCTATAACACATCAAATAAATAATGTTTTGTGATAACTGCACTGTGATTTAAACATTTTCGGTTAGTGATTTTTTTCTAAACGTTAACGATCCCAATGTTGTTTTAATGTTTAAATGTCACACCCCTACTAAATACATTACAAAGCCATGGAGTTCAAAATTAAATAGCTTGACACTATACATCCATCAGTCCTAGAAAATTGAAAAGTAACATTATTTATTAATTTCACTGATCTTGTTGTTCACCCTTTCAGGAGACCTCGATTTGCCAGTGCAATGGCAGTGTTCAGTCCACAGGTGCTTCTGGCAGTAACAAGATCAAGGTAGGAGACCAGGTCACCTGCTCTACATTAGAAACCATTTAGACCTGCACTAACCTCTACTACACATACAGTGGGGCCACTGTCCGTGTCCACAAGATCCCTGGGTGCTAAATCAGTTGATTAACACTCAGGAAGTCTTTTGGAAGAGTTGAATATGTAAACAAGCTAACTGTCTACTTTACAGCAGTGTGTATGACTGACTGCTGTAGTGAAAGTAAGGATACTTCACATATGACCAGGCAGTCACTGACATACAGATGTATCTGTGTTCTGTCTCCAGGGGATCTTACCTGCTGTCTAAAAGGCACAGCTGCTGTCCCCTCCCTCCACTGCTTACGTCCACCACCACCTGGACCCCGCCAGCCGCCTGTCACCCCTAACCTCCCTCAGGCACTCCAGGTCTGGCTATCCTCAGTGCGTTCGGCTCCATGGCGCCAGACCCCACAGCACCACCCTGCTGTCCAGATCTCTGCACAGCTCCTGTGTCTGGCTGCAGGGCACCAAGGAGGACACCAAAGCCCCCGCCCAGGATGACCCCCCAGGGACCCCCAAGAATGGCCCCTCTGTCCCCTCACCCCAATCTCCAGCCCCTGCTCCCCCCGCTGCCGTCACTGTAGCGGCTGCAGCTGCCCCTACTGTCCAGGTAGTGAGGAAGTCTATTGGCCAGAGGGTAGTGGATGAGCTGAAGCACTACTACAATGGTTTCAGGCTGCTGGGAATCGATACCAAGATCGCAGGGAGGATGGTGTGGAGACTGCTGCATGGACAACTGCTCTCACGCAGGGAGAGGAGACGGGTAAGGCCGGGGGAGTGATACAAATTAACCAATGTTTCATCTAGCTGCTCCATCCCAGATGTTAGCCACCATGGCCCATAACGTCCCACCAATGGACAGCTTAGCTGACAATATCACAAAAACTTTGTGTTTGCCTCAAAGGGGCAGAAGGCCATGTGTTGTAATGGTTCTGGGTGACCAGGTAGCTAGCAACAATGACAAGAAACTGTCATGTTGTGAATCATGTGTCTTGTTTCAGCATGGTTGATCTTGTTGTTGATACCATGTCTTATTTTGAGGTGTTTTGACTGATGTCAAATTTGCTAGCTAGCAAACCAACATCTGTAATGTTGTATTTGAGAGTACTCATTGCGCAACTTCATTTATGTTTTCAATAAACATTGGAGACGAAATATAGTTTACATGTTATAAGCAATCTAAGCCAACCCCACCTGTTTCGCCCTATAGTTGCGTACACGTCGGTTTTGTTGCTAAACAACCAATCCGTCTATTGGTTCCACCGATCTTCTGACCAACACTGGACGAGACTAGAGCTTGGTTAGACTTAATGATGGTGATCAGTATAAAAACATTGATTGAAAGTGCTGAGCTTGGGCGATATACAGTTTATTTAGAAGTACCGGACATATATTTTAAATACAGAGAAGAAAAAAACATTTGTTTTGTTTGTTTTTTGGGGCTCTGGGGGTGAGTGCTACACTACTGATTATAACTAGAAGAATTCTAAGATATGTCATATAAGTTATACCCAGCTCAGGGCTCCAGCTATGCATTTGGTTTACTAACTTGCTAGCTAAGTGGCTAGATGTCAAGATCAAGCTTCTTGGTTCCAGCAGAGACATTCAATCCCCTCCTGGATCAAGATTCCTTGTGCCCCCCCACCAAAACAAATTAAAACGCGCCCCTTATGTGCACTTCCGGTAATACCATATTCCCTGGTATGGTACAGAGATGGTATGAAAATCGGGATACTGCCAAACCCTAGTAAATAACAGGGTGAGTCATAATTTATGCCTGAGGGCAGGATGAGAGAACCGTGAATGCGCCCCAAATGGCACCCTATTCCCTATATAGTGCACTAGTTTTGACTATGGCCTCATAGACCTCTGTTCAAAAGTACTGCACTATATAAGGAATTGGGTCCCATTTGAGATGGGGATTTGATACGTATAACGTGGTGACACAGCTCCATCTTGGGGAATCCAATTCAGAGGGTGTCCTGTTTCTAACAGTGACTGCAGTTGGTTGAAGGGTTCACGGTCTAGACGAGCAGCACTTTCTCTGCTAACTACTACCCTCCATGTTGACGCTCAACACTCCATGACAATAATAACATGATAAGAATTCCCATTAGAATACTAAATCTATGGCTCTGAAGTGGGGTGCTTTTCGTAAATTCGCTCTTGCTATCCTCCGATTTCAGAGCACTCTCATCTGAGTGTGCCAGAGTTTAGAATATTTGAGGAATTTACGAACGCTCAACACTCGTTCGAATATGTCAGCAAATGTTGTCAAAAAAGCGTAATTAAATTGTTGCCAGCAGCACAGTTAGTCACCAACGCTCTAGAGAACATGGAAACAGCCTAACCAGCTCTGCCAGAGTGAGTAAAACGGTCAGGGTGGGATGTTCTCTCATTTGTGTCTGGAAGTAGCTAGCAAGCTAGCCAACCGTAGCCAGTTAACTTGGGTGCTTGACTGCCGTTGTGAGGTCAGAACGCACGGATCAACCCTACTCCTCGGCCAGAGCGTCCAGTGTGAGCTCTGAACGCTCAGAGAGCGAAATGCTCTGAATTTACAAATGGACAATCTGACAACGCTCTGAATTTACGAATGCCCAAAGGGCACTCAGAGCGCACTGGCACTCCAGATTGACTTTACGAATGCCCAAAGGGCACTCAGAGCGCACTGGCACTCCAGATTGACTTTACGAACACACCCATGGTCTTACTGTACATCCTACAGTTACCAAAGAAAGCTTTGGCATACTGTAGTCTCGTGATTCTCATAGATCTGTCTTATGTAACAAGTGCCTTTCAGTTAATTGGAGGCCAGGATTTACAGCAACGTAGTACTTTAGGAGTACCATTAACATTTAACATTAACATTTAAGTCATTTAGCAGACGCTCTTATCCAGAGCGACTTACAAATTGGTGCTTTCACCTTATGACATCCAGTGGAACAGCCACTTTACAATAGTGCATCTAGGTCACCAGGAACCGGAGAATCCTGAAACAATGATCAGCTGATCACCTCAATCTCTGGGAGGTGTTCAGCAGTCAGGCACATAACAGGGAAAGGTGTTACCCATTAAACTTGTTAAACCAGTAACAATGCTGCTCATTTTTGCTTTCAGTTTGAACATGTTGTTTTCTCTCGTTGTGCCTATTGAACGCAACCAAAGGAGTCCACCACATGCTGTGAGGTATTCTAGTTGAACACTCAGGCAATTTTGGAAGCCCTCCTGTTGGCCATAGTGACAAAAGCTAATTTCCCGAATTTCTACACATTTTGCCATGTGGTGAACATAACATTTTGCAGTTTTAAAGCACATTTCCTGCAATTATACACATTTTGCCATGGCTTATGCTATCTGAGTGACTCAAACATTATTACAATATCAATGGGGGCCCAATAACATGGGAAAAAACTCCTGAATGCTGCATCTTTGGAATTTTAGATTGTTTGTCCTGAAAGAGGATCTTATAAAAATATATATTGAGGTACATTTTTCTACCTACTTTATATCTTGTTTTAGTCCTTTAAGTTTACACTGAAAACGGACATAGGTGGCCCGCCCAATACTTTTCAATGCAGAAAAAAAAGTCCTCTGACTTCAGCCTCCAGGTTCATCAGTAAGGCGGATTTAGAAGGATGTATTGACCCTTTTGCCTCAATGATACAGGATAGACACACCAACAGAATTTGTTCTTAACTGACTTGCCTAGTTAAATAAAGGTTTAAAAAAACAGCCCGCCGTGTGACCCATGCTGTGTGAATGCCATGGTAGAGCTTTACTCGGCACCGGATCTATTTTAGAAAGACTCACAGTCCTGGTAGTTTGCCAGAGACTGAGGGACAGAATCCTAACATAGTGTGGGTCAAGGTGGAATCCTTCTTGTCTCATAGCTTAATATGTGACCACAGACATTTGTTTTGGTGACTTGGGAGGTCAAAAGGTCAAAGAACATTTTTGTGAAAAAGTTTTGTTGGTCACATTTAAAAAATGTTTTTGTCAGTCACATTTCTAAATGTTTGGGATCCACTCTGTACATAGGTGTTGTGCACTGCAAAACTCACATTGCATCACTGTATCTTCTATAATGCCAATAAACCATATGGCAATGTTTGGCTTCCAACCTCTGTTAATTCTCTCTTTCTGTCTCTCTCTCTCTCTCTCTGCCGCTCTCTCTTGTTCTCTCTCTCGCTCTGGCTCCTCCTCTCTCTCTCTCTCTCTCTCTCTCTCTCTCTCTCTCTCTCTCGCTGTCCTCTCTCTGTCTCTCTCTCTCACTCTGTCGCTCTCTCTCTCTCTACTCTTGTTCTCTCTCTCTATGTCTCTCTCTTCTCTCTCTCTCTCCTTTCTCTGTCTCTCTCACTCTCTCTTTCCCCCCCTATCTCTTCTCTTGTTCCTCTCCTTTGATGTTGTTACTTATCGTTGTCAGACATGTTACTGTTTGGTTTGCTAAGTGTTGTCTGTGTCTCTCCAGCTGATGAGGACGTGTGCTGACCTTTTCCGCCTGCTACCCTTCATGGTCTTCATCATTGTTCCCTTCATGGAGTTCCTGCTTCCCGTCTTCCTCAAGCTCTTCCCTGAGATGCTGCCCTCCACCTTCGAGACAGAAACCAAGAAGGCACGTTTTTCACGCTGTTACAATGTTAATGACCCTGTTGTATGCTGCTTATCAATGGTCTAAACTTGCTTCCTTGTTTCCTCTCTGGACTGATCTGAAGTCATGATATTTTAGGTGAAAATGGCTGTTTTCCTGTTCTTCCATATCAATGCAGATGAAAGGAGACAAAAGTACACCATTGAGATGCACCCCAGTAGGAGATATCCTTCCATAGACCTGTAGGCCAGTAGAATAAGCAGGGGTGTGTCCCAATAATCTCTCCTTTCTCCCGACGTGTGCACTTGTTCACCTCCCTTCATAGATTTGACAGTGCATTACTGTTCTAAGAAACTCTTTAGCCCATGCCTACACCAATCCAATGTTTTTACATTTGTCAGGAATAGTGAACGAGTGCACACTTCAGGAAGAGAGAGAGATTATTGGGATATACCCCAGGTCTTTGTGTGGGATTAGCCCCAGTAGGCCTGACCTGTCAGGTCTAATGGTCCCTGTCTGCTCATGGCTGAATGGCTCTCAGATATGTCCTCCTGCTCCTGTGCCACAGTGGTGCCTGGCCTGGCCTCTCACATCATGGCCGTTGGGATACCAACAGGAAGCAGTGGTAAAGACCACCATTAGCCAACTTGTGCATTTTGAAGTGGGATTGTTTTCAATTATGAACTGGGTGGTTTGAGCCCTGAATGCTGATTGGATGACAGCCGTGGTATATCAGACCGTATACCATGACAAAACATTTATTTTTACTGCTCTAATTACATTGGTAACCAGTTTATAATAGCAATAAGGCACCTCGGGGGTTGCTAGGTAATGATTAAAAGGGTATATTTAAGCAATAAGGCATGGGGGTGTGGTATATGGCCAATATACCACGGCTAAGGGCTGTGTCTAGGCATTCCACTGCGTCGTGCCTAAGAACAGCCCTTAGCCATGGTATATTGGCCGTATACCACACCCCCATGCCTTATTGCTTAAATATACCCTTTTAAACATTACCTAGCAACTTGATAAAATGCGATTGATGCTCCTTTTTAGAACATTCTAAACCAATTGCTATTAGCTACTGCTAGATTATGCATAAGGACCATTTGAGAAATCTTTATAATAATATAATATTCTCTTTCTCCTATCCTTCTCTCCCTCTCTCTTTCTCCCTTTTCTTTCTCTTTAGGTGGAGAAGCAGAAAAAGGGTCTTGCTGCTAAGCTGGAGCTGGCTAAGTTCCTCCAGGAGACCATAGCAGAGATGGCCAAGAGGAACAAGACTAAGGCTTTGACCGAGGACGAGACACAGCGCTTCTCCACCTACGTACAGAAGGTAATTTAGCCAGGGGGCAAAGGTCACTCATCCAAAGCTCTGATTCATGATTTCATGAGTGTTTCAAATTTTCATCCCGTTGTGTTCGGTAGCCCCTGTCAAAAGGTCTTTCAGACCTGATAACGCTCAAGATGTGATTATACGTCCTAAGCCTCTCTGCATGACTAGAGTCCCAAGACTGCTCTAACTAACCCCTGTCCTCCCTCTGTCATCTCCAGGTTCGTCACACAGGGGAGCAGCCCACCACTAAGGACATTGTCAAGTTCTCCAAACTGTTTGAAGACGAGTTGACGCTGGAGCATCTAGAGCGCCCCCAGCTGGTGGCCCTGTGTAAGCTGCTAGAGCTGCAGCCCATAGGAACTAATAACCTGCTCCGCTTCCAGCTGATGATGCAGCTGAGAACCATCAAAGCAGATGACGAGTTGATAGCCACTGAGGGTGTGCCTGCTATGAGTGTGTCAGAGCTACAGGCAGCATGTCGTAGCAGAGGGATGAGGTCACTGGGTCTGACCACTGACCAGTTACGTCAGCAGATGCAACAGGTCAGACACTCAACCTATCTATCTGCAGATCACCTTGTTAAAGATGCATAACTTCAAGCCAGTAAAGGAATCAATCTATTAATTGTATTATAAGATATGCGTCCCAAATGGCACCCTATTTCTAAGGGAATAGGGTGCCATTTTGGACAACAAACAATTGGCTTCTTCAGTGACCCGCAACCTCTCTCTGTCTGTTCTAGTGGTTGGACCTGCACTTGAAGGAGAACGTTCCTCCCTCTCTGCTGCTGCTCTCCAGAGCCATGTACCTGACTGACGTCAAACCCATCATACCCGTCATACCCCCTGTACCCAAACTAGAGGTAAAACATCATACCCCCTGTACCCAACCTAGAGGTAAGACATCATACCCCTGTACCCAAACTAGAGGTAAGACATCATACCCCTGTACCCAATTAGAGGTAAGACATCATACCCCCTGTACCCAAACTAGAGGTAAGACATCATACCCCCTGTACCCAAACTAGAGGTAAGACATCATACCCCCTGTACCCAAACTAGAGGTAAAACATCATACCCCCTGTACCCAAACTAGAGGTAAGACATCATACCCCTGTACCCAATTAGAGGTAAGACATCATACCCCCTGTACCCAAACTAGAGGTAAGACATCATACCCCCTGTACCCAAACTAGAGGTAAGACATCATACCCCCTGTACCCAAACTAGAGGTAAGACATCATACCCCTGTACCCAACCTAGAGGTAAGACATCATACCCCTGTACCCAATTAGAGGTAAGACATCATACCCCCTGTACCCAAACTAGAGGTAAGACATCATACTCCCTGTACCCAACCTAGAGGTAAGACATCATACCCCCTGTACCCAATTAGAGGTAAGACATCATACCACCTGTACCCAATTAGAGGTAAGACATCATACCCCCTGTACCCAATTAGAGGTAAGACATCATACCCCCTGTACCCAATTAGAGGTAAGACATCATACCCCCTGTACCCAATTAGAGGTAAGACATCATACCCCCTGTACCCAATTAGAGGTAAGACATCATACCCCCTGTACCCAATTAGAGGTAAGACATCATACCCCCTGTACCCAATTAGAGGTAAGACATCATACTCCCTGTACCCAATTATAGGTAAGACATCATACCCCCTGTACCCAATTAGAGGTAAGACATCATACCCCCTGTACCCAATTAGAGGTAAGACATCATACCCCCTGTACCCAATTAGAGGTAAGACATCATACGGTACCCAATTAGAGGTAAGACATCATATCCCCTGTACCCAATTAGAGGTAAGACATCATACCTCCTGTACCCAATTAGAGGTAAGACATCATACCCCCTGTACCCAAACTAGAGGTAAGACATCATACCCCTGTACCCAATTAGAGGTAAGACACCCCCAACCAGCTCAGTTCAGATTGCTGAAATGTCATCTGATTCTAGGTTTGGGATCAAGGTACATTTCTGCCTTCAGTGAGTCCCATAGAAGCACAGGTTTCCCCGAGAACTAAGGCTTGACCATCAGATAATGGAGACCTGCCCACATTCTCATGACTGTAGTGATGTAGAAATGCAGGTCAGCCATGTGAAGTACTGTATGTTCATGCTGCCAACTCTCTAAGGCTGAGTTTTCACAGCCCAATTGTGATATTTTTTCCACTAATTGGTCTTTTGAACTATCACAGCAGCTCTTTTCACATCAGATCTTTTTCAAAACTGATCTGATTGGTCAAAAGACTGTGTAAATGCAGCCTATGAGTCTCTATCACCACAACATTCTCAGGACACTCTGTGGAAGTGTCACGCCCTGACCATAGTTTGCTTTGTATGTTTCTATGTTTTGTTTGGTCAGGGTGTGATCTGAGTGGGCATTCTATGTTGTATGTCTAGTTTGTCTGTTTCTGTGTTTGGCCTGATATGGTTCTCAGAGGCAGGTGTTAGTCATTGTCTCTGATTGGGAACCACATGTAGGTAGCCTGTTTTGTCATTGTGGGTTGTGGGTGATTGTCTATGTTAGTTGCTTGTGTCAGCACAGTTCGTATATAGAGTCACGGTCGTTGTTCATTTGTTTTGTTCAGTTTACTTTGTGTTTTCGTCATCCATTAAAATGATGCATTCACATCACGCTGCTCTTTGGTCCGCTTCTTACGACGACCGTGACACGAAGGCACCACCGTTTCTTACGACGACCGTGACACGAAGGCACCACCGTTTCTTACGACGACCGTGACACGAAGGCACCACCGTTTCTTACGACGACCGTGACACGAAGGCACCACCGTTTCTTACGACGACCGTGACACGAAGGCACCACCGTTTCTTACGACGACCGTGACACGAAGGCACCACCGCTGCTTCCATTACTGGCTTTATCATTCCATTTGTGTTGTGTGTTGCAGAAGGCCACTCCTCCCCCAGCTGAGATCCCAGAGGGAAGCGCAGCTTCCTCCTCAGACTTACTGGTAGACCCAGCTCTGGTCATCAAAGACAGGCCGGTCAGTACACAGACACAAACACAACAACAAGGTTTCTGTTATGAAAATGTGGCGTTTGACCAGCAGCGTTTTAATTTACCGGACATTGGAGAAATGTACCTGACCCATATGCATTGGATGTGTAACCTGATTAGGGCGTTCACCCACAGTGCTCAGAATGACTGAATTCACATTTCGATGGTAATTCATTTTAACAGAACAGTGTGCAGTTCCTTCTTACCGAATACCGATGCCCACATTTACTTCTCCCCAGCCAACAAGATGAGTAATGAACAGGAAAATCACTAGCCTGTGTCAATATACGATTCCCCCATAGTAGAAAAGTTGACCTATTCTATTGGTCAGCTTGTCGAGAAAGAAATAGCATTTACATTTAAGTCATTTAGCAGACGCTCTTATCCAGAGCGACTTACAAATTAGTGCGTTCACCTTATGACATCCAGTGGAACTGCCACTTTACAATTGTGCATCTAAATCTTTTAAGGGGGGTGAGAAGGATTACTTTATCCTATCCTAGGTATTCCTTAAAGAGGTGGGGTTTCAGGTGTCTCCGGAAGGTGGTGATTGACTCCGCTGTCCTGGCGTCGTGAGGGAGTTTGTTCCACCATTGGTTTCAATAGCCTATTCCAAACGGACTCTGGGACAGTTGTGGGACAATAAATCCCAAATTCATACAACCAGTAGGCCTAGGCTACATTAAAGTTGATATAAAACGATTGCTTCTAGATATGGTCTGATTTTGGCTAGGCTACACAGTAAAGGGTATAAAACATGATCACTTTTTTATGGGAGGGAAATGGAATGCAACATGATTGGATCATCACTCACGTTCCATCAAAACACAGTGTTTTCATTGGATAACAAATGCCAAAGATAGAAGGCATACAATATTCCCACAAATCATGAGCCCCTATCATGAGCTCGGTAGCTCTGGTCAAAGACAGACCGGTCAGGAATCTTCTCCAGGATGACCCGTGGAGCAGTATACAGTGTCCTCATGTCTGGTGTGTTTCTGTTCCTCCAGGCGGAGGAGTTGAGAGACAAGGCTGCCATCATCTCAGACAAACCTCCTACCCCTGCCCAGGTCATCCAGGTCAGTCACCTTTGACCCCCAGTCATATACCCACAGGGATTAGTTACTAGATGGAATGGCAGAAAGTGCAGTGCTTCTCTAGCATGGCCAGATAGTGATGACCGTGAGGATAAACCAGTGCGTTTAAGCCCAATACTGTCTCATCTTTCTCACGACATCCTAGTCACACACACACACACACACACACACACACTTGCTCTACGGGAACAAACAAGTGAACCATACAACAATTAACCATTTAGTAGTTAAATTACAGTATGCCCATAACAACAGGTTCCTAAAATATCAAGTCAATAAACATCATGCACTTATGTATGTAAACAAGCTATTTAAAAGTATGTTTATTACATTTCTTAAAGTCCATGTCACCATAATTCAATGAATGCAATTGGTCTCTTTTTCATTGTTTGTTCCTAGAATAACCATTGTCCTCTGACCTGTAGGCTAAAGGAGCAGAGGCGTCCCAGAAGAGCAAGATGAGCGCCAACGGAGTGTGAGGAGGAGCTAACAGTGAGCAGGACTGCAGGGGCTTGACCACACCACAACCCCGTGTCCTCAGGGGTGCGGGGGCTAGATAATCAAGCTAATCGACAACCTAAGGGATCAGTCAACCCAACCACCCATCTACCCTCCTTAACGCCGCCTCCTCCTGATTCTAAGATCCCTTTATAGCCAAAGGGCTCGGTGTCTGATGGAGAGAGGGGTCATAAGGTCATCACATGAGATGTTAATGCCGTCAGACCTGGTGGCACTTTTGCTCTCTTTAATTCTGTCCATGGATCAGAGCCCTCTCCTCTCTGGCTACACCTGGATTGAGGCCGCTGGCAGGCGTTTCAAACGGGACACACACCTCTGCTCTGTCTGTTCAGTCTCTGGTTCTTCTCACCTGCATCTATTTGGTTTCAAGTTCATGCACTCCATCCATTGGGTTTCACACTCAAACTCAACAGGACAATGTAATGTAACGAAAACTCTGAAAAGATTAGGATGGATTAGGATAATTGTTTTGTGATCACAGTAACCCAGTGATGTAACAAATATTATTATTTTTATGTCCTTGAAGAGTGGACACCGGCTGGTTGGTTGGTCTGGTGTAACTTTAGTCTGTTTCACTTCAGATTGTATTTCGACTCATTCATTAGGCGCTGAAGCTGATTCCTCTTGACTAGATACACCTCAAAGACGAAAGCAGTGGGTGGCCGCGGTATGTTAAAGGCTTCCACATGCTTCCCAGACGAAACAGTTCGGTAGAGTATGTGCATATATTATGCTAACATTTTGTGAAGCTTTTGTTCGTTTTGGTCAAGCCGAAGTTCGGAGCCGAAGTCTACACCCCTTCATCGGTGATTGTTCAACAGTAGGGATTCTCCGATAAAGTCTTTGTTGTCAATCAACTGGAGACGACTCATCTTCATTACATTTTTCTCATAAAGACATACTGCGCCAAACATCTTAGTTAGATGTACAATTCCGCAACTAAGATCTCTTGGGCAAAAACGTCAAAATGAATGACAGGTTTCTTGAGTTATCTTAGATTAATTCTGACTTTTGAGGAAGTGTACAGTCATTTTGAGACTGGCTACGGCGTTTGATGCTTTTTTTCTTGTTTGTTGTTTTTCAAGCAAGTGTATTTTAAGGGAGTATGTAAGCACATTCGTTCGGTTAGGCGCCAGCTGAGCTGAAGCATGCTGACGCCTTTAGGGGTCACCACCTTGGTGTCGAGAAACGGTGGTGATTCAACATGTAGAGTTGTTGTGAAGTGAACAGAAAATTAAGAGCGACATTTTGGTCAGAGGTGATTGGACGGCCACCCGCTGCTTTGAAAAGGTGTGTTTTGTCTCTTCGAGTTGGCTGAATCACCTCCAGATCAGACTAACAAAAACCACCACCTCTTCCTCTTGTATATTTGTAAATACCCTGTACAATGTTCATTGTCTGGTAGAAAAGGTACAACTGCTCTGTCCAGTTGGTTTGCCACTCCCTCAAGCTCTCTCAAAACTTAAGAGTTCTATGAACTTTTGCCCTCCTAATATTTTGTTGTTTGTTGAATATTTAAATCTTAAGACTGGGCAACACTTCACTTTAACTTGCCTTTATGCCATGAAGTAACTCTCTAACTACCCTGGAAACCAGATTGTAATTGTTCAGATGTAAATGGTAATTGCAGATAAGGTACAAAACACTAATGTCTAAAGTAAGGACATTTTACAAATTATGTCCATATAGTTACAGTGTAGTTGCATTTAATTACACCAGAAAATGTAACACGTGGTATCTATGCAATTTATTGTGAAGTGTCACCCTATGACTGAATGAAGTGGCATTGTGTAGTTGATTGCAGCTGTAAATAGTACATGAAAACGGATTATTTTTGATTGTAAGAGTGCGAGAGAGATCACTCATTAACACAGAAGAGGCTGTAGTTGCGCCTAATAAAGCCCGAGTAGGTGTGGTGTATATGGCCAATATACCACGGCTAAGGGCTTTTCTTAAGCATGACGCAACGCACAGCCCTTTGCCGTGGTATATAAGCCATATATCACAAACCCCCAAGGAACCTTATTGCTATTAACTGGTTACCAATGTATGTGGAGCGGTAAAAACAAATATTTTGTCATACCCGTGGTATACGGTGTGATATACCACGGCTTTCAGCCAATCAGCATTCAAGGCTCAACCACCCAGTTTAAAACTTGATTCTAAAAACAACCTCCAATCTGTGGACAATTAGCTTTTCTAATGGAATATACAGTGTATATATTGTGTTAATGCTATGATAGTACCACCGTTTATTTACACATTTAAAAAGAAAGATAATACTTGACTGCTATTGGATATGATCCATACCCACTGTTCCAACAATACGAATGAAATATCTACAGAGAAATCTCAAATAATGAATTTGAGCGAAAATGCAAAATTTGCGAACTGTTAAAGGATTGCACTAGTGTTACATTTTATTTTAGAATGTGATTCTCAAAGAGCTTAAATGCCTAGTACATACCCTGCTTACATATAGAGTTAATACAACCATGTGAACGAGAAGGTATTTGGAAGGTTTACCATATAAACATATGTGTACTCTACTGTATATGCTTTATGCTTCAGTGTGTGAGAGTGTGCGTTTGGTGTTGGCTTAGCATTGAGGAAAAACCTTAAATTAGGGGATTACCTTTTTATGAACCTCTCCCACAACTCACCAACCAAATTACATTGTTTCATCATAGTGCATCTTCCTCTCCTCCCTATCACCGATCTGTATGTGAGTGGATAATCGAAAGCAAGATGTCCACCCTTCTGCTTTGACCAATCCAACCTTCTCAGATCTGTTATTACTTCAAGGGAGTACTATGGGACCTGGGACACTTCTTTCCATCCCAACAGTTGATTTTTTTACTTGGTTTAAGGATTGTTTAGAAAATGAATTTACAGGCAGAAGGTCTGTAACGAGGTGCTTTGTTACCTATGCTCTCTGTGGAGTGTCTCCTCTGCCCCTTACCCACGGGCTCTCATGGAAGATGTTTACACTGTGTTCCAATTCCCCTGCCTTGATTCCTTACCTTGTCTCCTATCCTTCATGTCTATACATGGCTGAATGGAATCCACTGTATTGCTTACGCTGCTACCTTTTTAGGTCCTTTTGGATCAATGATCATGAAGGAAATTAGATTAGGAAAGGAATGTGGGAGAGAATTAGGACACAGACTTAGAGACAAACGTAAACACCTGTATGAACCCTCTCACTCACATGCCCAATTCCAAACCCTTACCCCTAGACACTTGTTGGTACAAGCAATATAGTGAACATCACACCTAGGTGGAGCAGCACCACATTGCTAAGCGGTCGGTGTGTAGGATTAGGGGTTAGAGTTTGGTGTGGAGTTGGGTAACATGAACTTACTCCCAAAGGTATTTCTCATTGTCACACAGACCTGCCGAGAAAGACAGACATTGTGGTATTTCAGTGTGTTGCTGTTGATAATTTGTGGTGAAATTGAGAGTTGATTTGGTCAGGAGAACTTTAATGGAACAGTAACTTATCCAATCATTTGATGGCAGATGTGGTCAATGGTCCTACAGTAAGACTTGGGCTTGAATCAACTTAATATAATATTTGATACGCATTACTAGAACTAGCCCACATAAGTCATCCATTGATATCATTGGGAGATTTGTTTAATGGTTTGCGTGATGGACACATAACTGAGGTTAGGATTCAGCCTTTCACTCCTTGGACCTACACTGGGGGTATAAGGATGAGTGGAAATGCGCTTTTCAAATGTGTCCACAGGTATTGCACTGTATCATGTATTGATATGACTACTACAGACAGTACAAGACCGTGAGGCTGTGTGGAGTTTATACCTTCTGAATGATTGACGTCTGCACCTTTTGTCATAATGGATTCCATATAAAGCTCATAGATAGAGAACATACTCTTCTTAAACTTGTTTTCCTTGAAATTCCCTAATTTCTCTTCAAACAAGGCTTCTTTTTTCATAGTTTATTATTTCGTTTGGCAGAACTTATTTGTGTTACTAATATTAGCTAGCCTTGTGCAAACTCTGGACGTTATGACTATGACCTTGCAGGAGAGTGTTTGTGACTGATGGATGTTGATCAGGGACGGCCATCCTGCCTAAAGAGCTACTGGGTATGCAGGCTTTTGATCCAGGCCAGCTCTACCATACCTGATTTAGCTAATCAAGGTTCTGATGATCAGCCGATGAGTAGAATGAGGTGTGTGTAAGAGCAGGAATAGAGCAAAAGCTTGCATAACCAGTAGCTATCTGGGAAGAGGGATGGCTACCTCTGAAATAGAGGTTACCCCTAACCACAGATCTAGAATCACCTATCCCTAACAATAACCATTTGGGAGACGAAAACGTATCTGACCCTGTATCAGTGGTTATGGACAACCTCTACCTCCCCCTTTGGTGGCTTTCCTTGTGTAACAGACATTCTACCTCTCATGTTTACCCTCCTGTCCACTCTGTAATGGAGGTCAGAAGACACTCAACCATGTACAACATTGCTACATTATTTAACCTGCATTGAAACAATACATCATTCTACAGTGTCAAATGTCTGCTTGGGAGATGAAGTTCAGCATTACATTTATAAAAACCCTTTACACTTGAGTCCTGTGTCTTTATTTTTGGCAACAAACTTTTGCTACTACAGATGTCTGGCACTATGGATATCTGGCCCAGCTACTGACAGGCTAGGAGGTGCTTACATACATAAAGCTTCAGCATCTAAACTCAGCAAAAAAAGAAACATCCTCTCACTGTCAACTGTGTTTATTTTCAGCCAACCTAACATGTGTAAATATTTGTATGAACATAACAAGATTCAACAACTGAGACATAAACTGAACAAGTTCCACAGACATGTGACTAACAGAAATTGAATAATGTGTCCCGGAACAAAGAGGGGGTCAAAATCAAAAGTAACAGTCAATATCTGGTGTGGCCACCAGCTGCATTAAGTATTGCAGTGCATCTACTCCTCATGGACTGCACCAGATTTGCTAGTTCTTGCTGTGAGATGTTACCCCACTCTTCCACCAAGGCACCTGTTAGTTCCCAGACATTTCTGGGGGGGAATGGCCCTAGCCCTCACCCTCCGATCCAACAGGTCCCAGACGTGCTCAATGGGATTGAGATCCGGGCTCTTCGCTGGCCATGACAGAACACTGACATTCCTGTCTTGCAGGAAATCACGCACAGAACGAGCAGTATGGCTGGTGGCATTGTCATGCTGGAGGGTATGTCAGGATGAGCCTGTGCATGTGCGTATTTAAATAGACAGCAATGTTGTTGTGTAAATATTGATTTGAGGTAAGATTCATCTTGTAACTATGGTAACACCACATATTAACATCCATATTAACCTTCCTGTATTAACATTAGCTGGGGGATTGGAGGGTACCATTGTGAAATAGAACAGTCAACAAGTATGCATGACAAGGAATGTGATCTTATTTTATTGACTGTGGGTTGTATTTTTTTTAGTCTAATACAATACTAATACCTGTACAATTCTACCCGGCTGTAGCTTGTAAGACTACTGATAACACTATTCTAACAGCCTCTTTCATACATTACTACAGTGGAGAAAGAAAATCCATTTGACAAACATTGCTAGCTTGATTTCACTTTTGTATGGAAGTGCTAAAAGTTTGGTCGTATGCTCCGATGAGGTCAGAAGACTGAAATGTTAAACCAAAAAAAGGTGGAGAAACAGCTGAAAGTAAGCAGTAAGAGCTTCTTCAGAATCTTCTTTAGAAACTGACACATTTGCCAGAGATGTGCTTGCATCCCTTGTCCTTCACCCACTGATATCCTATTAAATGGATGGCTCTCAGGTTATTTGAACCAATCATCCTGTATCGGGGCTTGGTGTCGTCTTTATCTCTTATGTGTCTTTAACGTTGTGGTTATTTCGTCTGACACTATTCAGTGGATTTATTGATTTGATTTTGTTTGCTTTGTTTTGGTGTTATACTGTATGTCAAGTAAGCTGCATGTGCTCAAAGATACTTGCGAAAAGCTGATTTCTTCCTCTGCTCTGACTCCGAGTGCCCTCTTTCCCCTTGATAGTGTCTTGCTTCTCTCGCTCCCCTCTCTGGGGTGGTGACTGTAGATTGTACTGTAAATGCTCTTACTGTCTAGGCCAACCAGGCTTTTGAACCAGGCCTTTGGCCCTACAAGCCAAAGGATATGGATTCAGACAAACACTGTCCACTTTAAAGTCAGGGTCTTAGTCAATTTGGTACCTGGTAAAACCAAGGTCAACTATAATGATACAAGTTGAACTCTAATGTTAGATGGATGTTCTAACCAGATATATGGAGAGAAGTGACTGGATTGAAGTCTAAATTGTTATATTGTGTGTGTTGGGATGTATTCATTGAATGTTTAACGGTCATAAAGTTTGAATCCTCTTGGACTATATTGGATATAAACATTCCTTGTTTACCACGTCACAAACTATTTCTGCATTGTCACAGGCCTTGAATGTATGGGCGTGCATTCTGTGTTTATGTAAATACTTCTACTTGTTTGTTTCCTTTCTTCTTCTGAAATCTGTCTGTTTTCATTTTCACTCCCCTTAAGGCTCAGTAGGACAGTCCTTATTCAAGGCTTTCTTCAGCACTCATGTATGAGTTTTTTTTTCTTTTTTTCCCTGCTGGTCTGTATCCTGGGGCGTGTTCAGCAGGACACAACGTTTTGGAAAGTTCAGATAGTAATATGTAGAATAAACATTCCTCTCTGACATCAAATTAGATGGAATCACAACCTTTTTTAACCTTTATTTAACTTGGCAAGTCAGTTAAGAACAAATTCTTATTTGTGTAAGGCCAAGGAATAATGTTGACTCTATTCATGGAACGTTTGGCTACTGAACGTGGCCCAGGTTTATGTCTGCGTGGTTTGGCTCAAGTATCTTGTTATGACTGCTCTGTGAACAGATTGTTGTGCTTCAGAGTGCTGGCAAATTATGACATTTTATGAACAACACTTACCTGCGCTTTTACCAATGTCCCTGTTTGTCTTCAGTAAATAATTATTTCTCTAACCTCAGTTATTTTCTATTCTTTGAATGACATATTTCACCCATATTCTATCTGATAGCAGGAAACCATTCAGATACCATGGTTCTCTTCATTGCTGCAGAAATGAGAAATGTAACTTAAACATGAATTTGATTCTATTAATAAACTGTGGGTTATAACTATAAATGTTCAGAAATGTAACACTCATTGCACAGCCTCATTCCAATCCAAACAGGGCTTCACATGTGGTTCAAAAGATGGTCACATCCCACTCAGGTTTTACTTTACAAAATGAATGTTCGGGACTTGTTTCTTCTCCCTCTTTTTAACAGCTTTCATATTGGATGTGGGAAGACGAATACATTTGTACTACATTTACATTACATTTAAGTCATTTAGCAGACGCTCTTATCCAGAGCGACTTACAAATTGGTGCATTCACAAATTGGTGCATTCACTACTAAAAGTCTTACCTCAGAGAATCAAAAATATGTTTTTTTCTGTAGGATGTCTTATCATTTTCTATTTGTTTTATGTGTTTTAATGTCTGTTTTGATTAATGAGTAGCCTTGGCTATAATACAGAAACAGAATGACTCTTGTTAGGCCTTCATCTATTTTAATGGACACCATGTGATACACTGGGGATGTAACCATAACTCGAGCCTGCACAGTGTTTCTTGTTGCTTGATAGCTTAGAACTTGGTCCGGAAATGAAGCATGGCTATTAAAAGTGAAGGAACAGAAATTACATTTACATTTACATTTAAGTCATTTAGCAGACGCTCTTATCCAGAGCGACTTACAAATTGGTGCATTCACCTTATGACCTCCAGTGGAACAGTAGTGCATCTAAATCTTTTCAGGGGGAGGGGGGGTGAGAGGGATTACTTTATCCTATCCTAGGTATTCCTTAAAGAGGTGGGGTTTCAGGTGTCTCCGGAAGGTGGTGATTGACTCCGCTGTCCTGGCGTCGTGAGGGAGTTTGTTCCACCATTGGGGGGCCAGAGCAATAAGGGGAGGGGGAAAGAGGGAAAATGGAGAGGAAAAAGTTAACCCCTTTATTTGCATATTAGGATGCCTTAACATTCTGGTGATCCATTTATCATGCTCTCTTGTTCTGAGAGAAAATACAGTTGAGAAAAGTTCTCTCTACAGTTCTCACTTTATTTTCTGCAATAATCATGATCAACATTATTAATATAACAAGTCAATAAATATCAACATACTGTTCCTCCAGATGATCAGGGCAGTAGCAAGTAGCACATTGTAGGTCTACCATCCATAATTGCATGAGTGAGATAGACTTGTTAGGAGGATCATTTCCATAATGAAACAGACCTATGGGGTTAACTAACAGGTAACCAGTATTCTTCCAGTTCTCTCATGTCTCCACCTGGTGATGAAGTGACTGTATTACAGCCTGCCAGCCAGGAGATCTTCCACAGTAACAGGATCAAATCAAATTTATTTATATAGCCCTTTGTACATCAGCTGATATCTCAAAGTGCTGCACAGAAACCCAGCCTAAAACCCCAAACAGCAAGCAATGCAGGTGTAGTGGCTAGGAAAAACTCCCTAGAAAGGCCAAAACCTTGGAAGAAACCTAGAGAGGAACCAGGCTATGTGGGGTGGCCAGTCCTCTTATGGCTGTGCCGGGTGGAGATTATAACAGAACATGGCCAAGATGTTCAAATGTTCATAAATGTCCAGCATGGTCCAATAATAATAAGGCAGGACAGTTGAAACTGGAGCAGCAGCACGGCCAGGTGGACTGGGGACAGCAAGGAGTCATCATGTCAGGTAGTCCTGAGGCATGGTCCTAGGGCTCAGGTCCTCAGAGAGAGAAAGAAAGACGGAAAGAGAGAATGAGAGAGAGCATACTTAAATTCACACAGGACACCGAATAGGACAGGAGAAGTACTCCAGATATAACAAACTGACCCTAGCCCCCCGACACAAACTACTGCAGCATAAATACTGGAGGCTGAGACAGGAGGGGTCAGGAGACACTGTGGCCCCATCCGAGGACACCCCCGGACAGGGCCAAACAGGAAGGATATAACCCCACCCACTTTGCCAAAGCACAGCCCCCACACCACTAGAGGGATATCTTCAACCACCAACTCACCATCCTGAGACAAGGCTGAGTATAGCCCACAATGATCTCCACCACGGCACAACCCAAGGGGGGGGCGCCAACCCAGACAGGATGATCACGTCAGTGACTCAACCCACTCAGGTGACGCACCCCTCCCAGGGACGGTATGAGAGAGCCCCAGTAAGCCAGTGACTCAGCCCCTGTAATAGGCTTAGAGGCAGAGAATCCCAGTGGAAAGAGGGGAACCGGCCAGGCAGAGACAGCAAGGGCGGTTCGTTTCTCCAGAGCCTTTCCTTTCACCTTCCCACTCCTGGGCCAGACTACACTCAATCATATGACCCACTGAAGAGATGAGTCTTCAGTAAAGACTTAAAGGTTGAGACCGAGTTTGCGTCTCTGACATGGGTAGGGAAACCGTTCCATAAAAATGGAGCTCTATAGGAGAAAGCCCTGCCTCCAGCTGTTTGCTTAGAAATTCTAGGGACAATTAGGAGGCTTGCGTCTTGTGACCGTAGCGTACGTGTAGGTATGTAGGGCAGGACCAAATCAGAGAGATAGGTAGGAGCAAGCCCATGTAATGCTTTGTAGGTTAGCAGTAAAACCTTGAAATCAGCCCTTGCTTTGACAGGAAGCCAGTGTAAGGAGGCTAGCACTGGAGTAATATGATTTTAAAAATTCTAGCAGCCGTATTTAGCACTAACTGAAGGTTATTTAGTGCTTTATCCGGGTAGCCGGAAAGTAGAGCATTGCAGTAGTCTAACCTAGAAGTCACAAAAGCATGGATTAATTTTTCGGCATCATTTTTGGACAGAAAGTTTCTGATTTTTGCAATGTTACGTAGATGGAAAAAAGCTGTCCTTGAAATGGTCTTGATATGTTCTTCAAAAGAGAGATCAGGGTCCAGAGTAACGCCGAGGTCCTTCACAGTTTTATTTGAGACGACTGTACAACCTTTAAGATTAATTGTCAGATTAAACAGAAGATCTCTTTGTTTCTTGGGACCTAGAACAAGCATCTCTGTTTTGTCAGAGTTTAAAAGTAGAAAGTTTGCAGCCATCCACTTCCTTATGTCTGAAACACATGCTTCTAGCGAGGGCAATTTTGGGGCTTCACCATGTTTCATTGAAATGTACAGCTGTGTGTCATCCGCATAGCAGTGAAAGTTAACATTATGTTTTCGAATGACATCCCCAAGAGGTAAAATATATAGTGAAAACAATAGTGATCCTAAAACTGGAACCTTGAGGAACACCAAAATGTACAGTTGATTTGTCAGAGGACAAACCATTCACAGAGACAAACTGATATCTTTCCGATAGATAAGATCTAAACCAGGCCAGAACTTGTCCGTGTAGACCAATTTGGGTTTCCAATCTCTCCAAAAGAATGTGGTGATCGATGGTATGGAAGATTCGATATAGGCCGATAGTTTTTTATATTTTCTGGGTCAAGGTTTGGCTTTTTCAAGAGAGGCTTTATTACTGACACTTTTAGTGATCACACAATGAGTGTTTAGTCATGGGACATCCTATTATTGACTGCTGACCAACATACCTGGCACATGTTAACATATGTGTCATAACAATAGCATTGCAGCCCAATGATACTCTGGGCAGTCTAAAACCCTTTACCATGACAATGAATACCTCCACTGTGTGAATCGGGTTCCTAATCTTATTTTTAACGGAGATCCACTTCAATGAATACAGTCATTCACAGATTCCCAAGAACAGATTTCAGATTCTAGAATCCAATCTGCCTTCAAGAACCATCCTTGATTGACTGTTGGTTGTTGTACAGGTACTGACATGACTTTTAATGTTTAGTCTGTCATCAAAAGCCTCATCTAAATATTACTTCTATCTGAACTGACCCATTCTCATTTTAATGAGCTGATGGTAGTTCCTCTTCACATTCTGATTATAGTCAAGGTCATAAATGGATACATTTATATCTCTGTCTCTCATGTCTTTATTGGAATAACCCCACAGGAAAAATACAACAAATGACACCAAAACAAAAACTTTTTGGATCATACTAGAATTTATACACTCCACCACACACACAGCCTATTTAATAAAGTAAGAAAAATAATGGAAACAAAATAAAATTCATAGAATTGTACAATATACAGAATTTACAAATCCAAATCAAAACGCTGCCAGTGTTCTACCAGGTGTTGAAATAAGTTAAACCTCGGGACTATTTCAAATAAAGATTTACCTTTATACTGTATGTCCACAGCATGGCAATATTACAGTGTTGATAGCAACCATGGTAAAGAAAATATAAAGTAAATCATGTGTTATTGAGGTAGTGAGTGCTCGACTGGAAGGTAAATGATCACACTAGATATTTGTATGTTGTTTAAGTATGTCTCAGAAAACAAATGTTGTGCAAATAGTTAGTTGACAAAGAATCTGCATCAGTGTGTTTCTGGATCAGGGAGCTATACAGGAAGTGTATTTGCTCCACTACACCTGTAAATCTAATTAGATGGAATCACAACCTGTGAGATTAGTGTTCAGTCATGGTTTGGGACTCAATACCCAAGGTCTTGGTCTGGGTCTGGGGTCAGAATCTAGTCTTGGTCTCAAGAGTCTTTATATACACATGGTCTTGGTCTATCTTTAGTTGTGACTCTATCCCTCTCTTTCTGTTCACTATATCTCTACATCACTCCCATCCAGTGCCCCATCACCAGTGACATTAGTGACCCAATGATGACGATGATGCTGTTATAGATGGGCCCGCTGGATGCTCCATAGTAGTACTCCATATCCCCAGAGCCCTCTGGTCCCTCATAGCCACCAGGCCTGGGGCCATACCCTCCACCTCTGGGGTAGCCCCCATAGCCTCCTCCATAGCCTCCATAACCCCCCCCATAACCACCTCCATACCCCCCATATCCTCCTCCATAGCCAGGACGACTCAGGGCACTGCCCAGCATTGCTCCCCCCACGGCACCAGCAGCAGCAGCCCCTGCCATCTTCCCCACACTGGAGCCTCCACTCTGGGCAGGCATTGGTCGGTATGCCGGTCCGCTCGAGGATGGCATTGGTCGGTATCCCGTGCCTCCACCTTGACGAGGGTAACCGCTACCTCCACGTCTACTACCTCCCCACCCCCCACCGCCACTACGTCCGAAGCTCCCACCACGACGAGCCTCTAAGGTGGGGCATAGGGTTGCTAGGAGAAATAGGCAGGTTGCCACGGTGAGGAGAAGTCTCTGTTGGCCAACCATCATAGTTCCCTGTGAAGACAAGAACATGAAGAGTTTGTGATGAATATATCCCACATTTCTACACTAGTGCTGGGTCATTACCAAGATGAGAACAAGACATGAACATAAGCATGATCTGTGATTAGTGTGAGACCCCCCCAGTGACATAATGCCTGCATTCATCAGCTTGTCTGGAAAATCTGTCCAGTGATTAGTATGGTGGAACACAATGTACACACACACAGGTTTAATATGGTAGAACACAACGCACACACACACTAATGTTCTCGTCACTGCAGGCTTTGCAAATTGCTTAGTAAGGGTTATTTTTACGCTAGAGACAAATTAACAGCGAGCTGGCCCTGCTAATCCAGCTTTGTCAGAGAATTGTTACACAAGAGCCGTGAGAAGTCAACACCATAGCATCGATAGGATCTAACAAGTCAACTTAAGATTTCTGGCTTCAGTGCATTAAGAAGCCAGGATATAAACTCAGGTTGGTATGAACTCTGGTTCTAGTCTGTCAGAGGAAGATCTATGAAAAAAACAACAAGTGGAATGAAGGGAGACTTTTTCCAGTCAACTTTGTCTCTAAAACCTTTATCAGTGCGAGTTGACAATAATCCTTGTCAATCCCCTTGTTTTGTGTTTCAAAACCCAGGAGATATATTTTCTACTAGGTCAGGGATGACCACTAGACCAATGCCATAACAGATTCACTTCATAAGGACCATGTCATCATCTCAATAATCATCACACGGTTTTACTTCATGTCCATAATCTGTCTCTCTACTTTCTCTATCTCCCTCTAATCTCTCTTCTGTCTCTGTCACTCTTACTCAGACCTCTTTACCACCGTAATCAATGTCCTCCTTAAGATTGTCTGTCTGTCCTCCTCTCTCCCCATCATCATCACACAGCATTACAGTGTAATCTGTGTCCTTGGCTCAGAAGCTATACATATCAATAGTCTTTTGGCTTTAGAATAATCCCACACAGTAGCTTTCCAGTTTCCAAGATGACCTACTGTGTTACGTAGAGAGTTCTAGAACGTCCCTCCTGGTTAATTCAGAACACAAGAGCTCTAGAACTTTACTGCTGGTTCATTCAGAACACAGAGTTCTAGAACTATCCTCCTGGTCCATTCAGAACTTTTGGTAACTGTGTAGGCATGCTGTAAATGTCTATGTAAAACTTATCCAACGGACATTTGACCCCTATAGAATGAGTTACACGTGCAATACAACTGGGTCAAATGGCAATTAACACTAATGACACACTTGATGCACCTGCATTAAATAATGACATGCATCTTGGTATTTGTATTTTCAAATACCAGATAACAGTTACAGTATGCTACATCATCAACAACAGATTGAAATATCTTCAGAAATGATAGGATGATGACAGTAATGGAAATTCCCTGCAAACACTGAGCAAAAAGCGGTAGTGAGGGTTGAAACTCTTACCTGTAGAAGTTGGCGAAGAGCTTAAGAAAATCACAGACAGGTCAGAGGATGTCCGTTGCTAGTCCTGTTGTCCTCTTGGCTCAATCCTGTGTGTGTGATGGTAGGTGACTGTCGGGTCTCTTTAACCTCCAGACGATTTCAGCCATGTAGAGGGGATCAATCTCTACTCATTGGCTGAGCAGGATAAATAATGATGCTCCTCCCTGCTAACACTGTAGTGTTCCGATAAGCCCCTGCCCCACCAACACTGTACAGACAGAAATACCTGCACACTTCGATAACCTGTGTGTGTGTGTGTGTTCAGCTTGCAGTTAGTGTGAACCTCAAAGTCCACCAAAACAACCAACAGAAATACTCCAGAGTTATGTCATACAGATTTAAATGACATTATATGATGTTCAATGTAAGATACAGTATATAAAATGGCATCAGATCCTATCTTTACATATTATCATTGATTCAACAAGTATTATACAACCAGGATGACATGGTTTCCACCCACTGACCCAGAAAAGGATAGACCAAATCGGCTTCAAGATAACTCTTTATTAAATAATAACAATTATTGTAAAAATACTCCATTTCCAAATAGTGGCATGTCTTTGACTTTGAAGAGGGTGTCCTCAAAAAAAGGAGCGCTCAGTCAGAATGCAACATTACAACAGCTAAAATATCATGAAATAAATGTGTCAGTCTTGAAAGAGCAATAGAAATTGAAATGACAAACATATATGCATGCACGCACACAAGCGCTCACAAACAATATACAGCAACCTTTTAAAAGCTGAGGGAAGATTTCCACTACCGGTCAAAAGTTTTAGAACACCTACTCATTCAAGGTTTTTTATTTATTTAGACTATTTTCTACATTGTATAATAATAGTGAAGACATCAAAACTATGAAATACACATGGAATCATGTAGTAACCAAAAGTGTTGAATCAAAAAATGTTATATTCAAGATTCTTCAAATAGCCACCCTTTGCCTTGATGACAGCTTTACACACTGTTGGCATTCTCTCAACCAGCTTCATGAGGTAGTCACCTGGAATGCATTTCAATTAACAGGTGTGCCTTCTTAAAGTTATTTTGTGGAATTTCTGATTGGCTCAAAACTTAATGCGTTTGAGCCAATCAGTTGTGTTGCGACAAGGTAGGGGGGTATACAGAAGAGAGCCCTATTTGGTAAAATACCAAATCCATATTATGGCAAGAACAGCTCAAATAAGCACAGAGAAATGACAGTCCATCATTACTTTAAGACATGAAGGTCAGTCAAACCTGAACATTTCAAGAACTTTGAAAGTTTCTTCAAGTGCAGTTGCAAAAACCATCAAGCGCTATGATGAAACTGGCACTCATGAGGATCACCATAGGAATGGAAGACTCAGAGTTACCTCTGTAGCAGAGGATAAGTTCATTAGTTACCAGCCTCAGAAATTACAGCCCAAATAAATGCCTCACAGAGTTCAAGTAACAGACACATCTCAACATCAACTGTTCAGAGGGGACTGTGTGAATCAGGCCTTCATGGTCGAATTGCTGCAAAGAAACCACTACTAAAAGGACAACAATAATAATAAGAAACACGAGCAACGGACATTAGACCAGTGGAAATTTGTCCTTTGGTCTGGTGTCTAAATGGGAGATTTTTGGTTTCAACCGCCATGTCTTGTGAGATGCGGTGTGGGTGAACGCATGATCTCGCACGTGTATTTCCCACAGTAAAGCATGGAGGAGGAGGTGTTATTGTGTGGGGGTGCTTTGATGGTGACACTGATTTATTTAGAATTCAAGGCACATTTAATCAGTATGGCTACAACAGCATTTTAGAGCGATATGCCATCCCATCTGGTTTGGGCTTAGTGGAGTATAATTTGTTTTTCAACAGAACAATGACCCAACACACCTCCAGACTGTGTAAGGGCTATTCTACCAAGAAGGAGAGTGATGGAGTGCTGCATCAGATGACCTGGCCTCCACAACCCCCGACCTCAACCAAATTGAGATGGTTTAGGATGAGTTGGAACGCAGAGTGAAAGAAAAGCAGTCAAGTGCTCAGCATATGTGGGAACTCCTTCAAGACGGTTGGAAAAGCATTCCAGGTGAAGCTGGTTGAGATAATGCCAAGAGTGTGCAAAGCTGTCATCAAGGCAAAGGGTGGCTATTTGAAGAATCTCAAATCTAAAATATATTTTGATTTGTTTAACACTTTTTTGGTTACTACATGATTCCAATTCTTTACTACATGATTCCATGTGTTATTTCATAGTATTGATGTCTTAAATATTATTCTACAATATAGAAAATAGTAAAAATAAATAAATTTAAAAAACCTTGAATAAGTAGGTGTTCTAAAACATTTGACCAGTAGTGTAGGTGTAACAGAATTGATGTACCACATCTCAAAGTCCTGTATGCAGTCATACACACACACACATATCAATATATGTATGTGACAAATAACATTTGATTTGATTTGATCTACAAGGCAACTAAGTACTGCTTTAGATATGCGTGCACACACACACACAACATTCCCTCGTTTGAGCTATTGTAGTTGATTCATCATCTACATAAGTCACAATCTTAAGGAACTCTGGTCCTCTCTCTGTTTTGTGCTTCAGTCTCCAGGTGTTTGTAGACACACAGGTCATATCACACTATGGGATTATAACCCTAGCAAGCGAGGCTAACATTCTTAACGGAGTTGCCAAGTTAAATAAAGGTGAAAAAAACAGTTCTGACTGACAGCGTCATTGCGTTTTGGTACACCAGAAGTACATTCATTTCCAATGGAACACAGCGTTTGCCTTGCAGCATTGTGTTGCAGAGGCAGTTTCTGTGTTCTGTGTGGTGCAGATGTTGGATAAATCAAACGTATGCATCAAATTGTATGAGTAGACTTGACAGAAATAGTAGCAAAAGGTGAATGAACGTTTGTTGCACACATCTCACACATCGGATTACATAATGAAAAAAGTTTGACTGCAGAATTTCTTACGCAGCATTGATGCAATGACGCTGACGGTCTGATCGAGGCATAACACACAGGTAACAGAAATGTTAGGTGGAGGTTTCAGATTAACTGTGGACAATCATGAAGTTACATTACAGTTACAGACTCACTAGAGCTGATCATAAAGAGAGTCCTGCAACACACTGGGGACAGGCACGTTTCAACATCACATACTGTCACAGGACAGGAGTCATTCAACTCCCTCACTGACTGGCTGAGAAACTCATCTAGCGTGTGATGTCACTGAGTCTGAGGTATGTTCTGGTTTTGAGAGAGATGTAAAAGGTGAGACAAGTTTAGTTATCTGCAGGTGGCAAAATTGTTGAAAGGAAAATTAGAGGGAAAGAGAGCGAGAGATCGAGTGCTGTCTAGCTCAAAAGAACTAAGAAAGCTAGTTTTGTGCTTTAAATTCTTGTGCATCCGAGTGATATGATAGAACATGGGGCAGGCTCAATGCTCCATACAGGCCCCCATATGAAAAGTGCCAGCCTTTACCTTCCCCACAAACCATTATTATTGCTGACATGGTACAGTTATGCAGATAACACTACCGAGGGGCAGGTATGTTAGAAAGGGATTGGGACGGAAAAGAGGATACCCACTGGGCAAAAACCGATTGAATCAATGTTGTTTCCACGTCATTTCAACCCAAATCAACTTGATGAGGTTGAATTACAGTGGAAAACCAACTGGATTTGCAAAAAGTAATCAATGTAAGGGCATTTAGTATTTTTTTCAACCACTTATCATTTTTTTTTTTAAATTTCAAGTTGAATTCACCTTAGTTGACAACTCAATCAGAAGTAAATCAAAACTAGAAGCTGAACAGACTTATGTGCCCAGTGGGCATGTACTGTCTGTAAGTGGTATGGACAGAAACAGCAGGAATCAGGAAAGAGGGTGGCATGCTTCACAATGTGTACACTGTCCCTACGGAGGTCTTGTGTACACTGTCCCTACGGAGGTCTTGTGTACACTGTCCCTACGGAGGTCTTGTGTACACTGTCCCTACGGAGGTCTTGTGTACACTGTCCCTACGGAGGTCTTGTGTACACTGTCCCTACGGAGGTCTTGTGTACACTGTCCCTACGGAGGTCTTGTGTACACTGTCCCTACGGAGGTCTTGTGTACACTGTCCCTACGGAGGTCTTGTGTACACTGTCCCTACGGAGGTCTTGTGTACACTGTCCCTACGGAGGTCTTGTGTACACTGTCCCTACGGAGGTCTTGTGTACACTGTCCCTACGGAGGTCTTGAAAGATAATAAGGCGAGGTTGAAATGGGTGCCTCTCCTCTGGATGGTTCTTGATCACTCCTGTTTTGTGCTTGGGACGGAGTCAGGGGTGAGGAGGGGTAGCTGAACAGGTCTGCGAGATCTTGGGAAGGTTTTGTGAAGATGTGGTTGTCCCTCCCTAAACCAGGTCACATACAGGTGGTCCCCTCAGGAAGACAATGCAACTGCTTCTCTATGATACACCGCAGATATGCATACCTATACACACAGAGAGAGAGAGAGAGACAGAGAGAGATATAGATAGAGAGAATGAGACATTAACACATAGTACATTGGGGAGACACCATAGACACAGCTATTGGGAGAAGTAGATGTTGCCACTGCAGAGACTTTGCCAATACTGCACCTGCTCCTGAGTTTCTGCACCTCCCGGTCCTCTTCCTCCATCAGCTTGGTGATGAAACTCTGCAGCACTGGCATCTCAAACTTAATATACTGTGCCACCTGGTGGGGAGGAGGGAGAAATTCAGTTACAAACACAGACCTGACCTGGACCCAGACCCTCAACTATTATGAAATCACAATACTGTAGTAGTAATAATAATAACAACAACATAAAGGAGGTCATAAATAGTCATAACAGCTTATGTCAGTTTTTGGCCATTGACTACACTGTCAAGCCAGTGTCAAGCCATTGTTGAGGACAGCTAATTGGCTTGGCTGGCAGCCCCCCAAGCAGCTTCACTTAAGTAAATGATGGTTTTGCTAGTCTAGTGCATAAATAGACCACTGCAAGTTCTATTGAACTGAGCCCTTTTGTAATTGAAAAGGGGATGAACAGAACATTCCATTCAGAGGATGTGATTTAGTTTAGGGGCACTAAGAAGTAGTGAATGATTTATCAGTTGTATAGTGGGTGGGGAGTAATTTGGCAGTTACACATCAGCAGTCTTACGTCATAGGTGACTTCCTCTCCCAGGTCCTGCTCCATCAGGAAGATTCTGCTGACCTGTTCACATGGACCCTGAAGCACACGCAACACCAGGGGGTAGTCACTGCGCTTCAGCTTCACACGCTCTGAAAGAAAAAACATTGTCAGACCTTTACTGCATTACAACAGGTGTACTTAAGTTATGTTAGAAGATTGCCATGTTTTTCCATAGAGCTGCAGCACTCTTGCGCGCGCGCGCACACACACACACACACACACGATAAACACAAACTGATTACATGGACCCTGTGAAACAGAGAAAGTGCTTCAGCTTTAAACTCTGTGACAGACACGCAACCACACAACAACACACAAACTCACTCACCCCCGCTGGTGTGTACAAGATACAGCGCAAAGTCATCTGGGCTGTTCTCAATCTTAAACTTGTTAAGTAGCACTCGCAGCACCTGAGGCGTGGTCATACAACTGTTGATCCGCACGTTAGTCACTGAACCATACGCTGGAGTAAAGACTGCAGTCTGAAGGGGCGATGGGGGCCGCATAATTATGAGAGGGTGAGAGGATTGAGTGAGAGAGAGAGACAGGATTAGTTTATTTGTGGTAGTATGTTGTCATTGTATTCGTGTTTAGCTGCAGTATTATAGTGTGTGTGTGTGTGTGTTGTCATGACATTGGCCTGTGGGTAAGGTTTATGACCCCCCCATAAATACCTTTCTCCCTTCCCTCTCTCTCTGACTCTACTGAATGACTTGAATAGCCTTTGTTAAACATAGAGAGTCTGGGAACATCAAACAAGTGGGGGAAAGGAACCATATTCCGGTAATAGAACCAGTTGAAAATAGGCATGGGTACTTAATGAATATGATCTCAGTTCGGTTGTTATCTTAGACATTATGACTGATGACAGGACGACATAAACTGTATCTGGGAATGTCTACACATTCTAGTTATCAGATTCACATGGAATTGTTGTGCAATTTAAATACAATACTATTTGTGAAAAGATTACATGTAATTTTAGCTTCCAAATGAGAGATTTGGGTTTTCATAAAGTTAGAGCTCTGCTCAATCAGTGGCCCGCCCCTGTGAAGAGACATGGGCTATAAACTATGAAACACACCCTTCTCTCCCTCCACTATATAAGCCCTTGACGAAAATGTAACCTCCTGTTCTGAGGATGATAAGACGACGGTCCATACGTTGAAAAGGACTAACATGTCAACTACAGAACTAAGCCAACCTCAGTGTGAGCTTTGGTTGTGAATGGTATAAATTTGAACTCTTATTCACTAAAGAAGTGAGACATCCTAGCCGTTGAGTTAGCAACAGCAGCTGTAAACATGAGCTAAGAAAGGAAGGACGACGTATCCAGTCTAACACACAATGACAATACTACAACATATCCAATTTACCACCAGTAACATTCTTCCGAGGACAGGAAGATCTCTGTTGGCCAGCATCTACGACCAACCTACCGAAGCGCAGCTCAGAGTAAATTTATTGCATTTTCCTTTTCCAGATGGGCGGTAATTTAGAATGCAAAAGATACTGTATTTACGACAGCAGAGCTTCTCTCTTTGTTCCTCAGTCTTCCCGCTCTTTCACTCAAACCCAACCCCCCTTTCTTTGTGTAAACAGCTGTCATATCTGTTCCGTCCGCTAGGGACGTTTTCCTTTATGACATAATTTGTAATCAAGGTATGATTCCTTCTGTGTATATGTAATTCTGTGTGATTAGTTAGGTATGTAGTAAATAAATAATAAACCCAATTTTGTATTGCTGATTCAACCAGGGTTAGCCAGGGTTCGTGAAGACAACCAAGAATTCTACGACGTTCAGATGAGACTGAAATAAGGTGACGATTAATATTGACTGCTATTGATGTAAAATATTACTAGGTCTTTCAGAGTTTATTCGGAAGATAACAGCTCTATAAACACTCTTTCGTGGTGCCCCGACTTTCTAGTTAATTACATTTACATGATTAGCTCAATCAGGTAATATTAATTACAGAGAAAGGATTTTATAGAATAGCATGTCATATCACTTAATCCGGCATAGCCAAAGACACGACAGTGTGTACCTTGTGATTGTAGAAGTGTCCGTTGATGGAGAAGCGGTGTCGTCGTAACCTTCTCTGGTCACTAGGTGACCGGCGCTGGCCCCGTCTCAGAACCCCTGCATCGCTCTTCGTCCTCAGCAGCTGGGCGGAGCTCTCATATTCCTCTGTCCAATCAGAGCACAGATATAGGAGAAAGGGGAGGAGTCAGACAATAAAGCTCCTATGAACTTCCCAGAATGTTCTAAAAATGTATTGTTGAACAGACATGGCTATCTGATGTTGGATAAATACTTGGGTTTTCCATAATAACAAGCTGAAGGTTTTCAGACTACTCTTCTATAAGACCCACCTTCTTCCTCATCCTCCTTCACAATGGTGTCCTCTGATTGGCTTTCGTGCTCTGTCACTTCTATGGTGGGCGGGATCTGCTGGGTACCTTCATTGCTACTGACATAAGGCAAACATGAATATTCCAATATTTAATTGGCTGACCTTATTTATGAAACATTATCTTCTCTTCAAAGTTATACTACATCAGTGTGTAAATGACACAGGCAGAGGAACAGTAAAATATGGTTTCTATGTAATCTGATTGGTGAATATAATGTATGTTCAGAGTAAACTAAAAACCCAGAATATAGGTCATAATAAAGAAATAACAGTATGGCCACAGGACAAACATTCACCAAACCAAACTCTGTAAAATGTCAACCACATGCCCACTGCCACAGACACACTATCCTGGTCAGACAAAATTAAATAAATATGCTTGGCCATTGATGAGTATGACATTTTAGGATAATCATTAGGTTGTAGCAATACTTCATTATCAGTCAAGTTATTATTTTTGCACCCCCCTCCCCCCTTTGCCCTCAGAACAGCCTCAACTTGTCAGGGCATGGGCTCTACAAGGTGCCAAAACGTTCCACAGAGATTCTGGCCCATGTTGACTCCAATGCTTCCCACAGTTGTGTCAAGTTGGCTGGATGTCCTTTGGATGGTGGACCATTCTTGATACACATGGGAAACAGTTGAGCATGAAAAACACAGCAGCGTTGCAGTTCATGACACAAACCGATGCGCCTGGCACCTACTACCATACCCAGAAAAGGATTATGGCTTTCACCTGGTCAGTCTATGCCATGGAAAGAGCAGGTGTTCTTAATGTTTTGTATACTCAGTGTATACTTTTCATACATACTGTAAGTAGTACATGTTTCTATATGTTGCCTTCTCTGTCTTGTTGGTATGGTAATAAGAGCTCACTCCCTACCTCTGATTATCCAGGGCACAGCCGGAGTGCCAGGAGGTAGAGGAGGGAGGAGGCCTGATTCGCTCGTGATCGTCCTGCATCTGCAATCTAATAGGTCGACGCAGGCCCCAGGAGATATTCAACAAACCCTCCACGATCAGCTCCCCTTCCTCCTGTAAAGACAGAGTCACCATGATCAATACACACACACAAAAACACTGACAGTTATTACCCTTTTGAGGCAGGGTGAATTACTGAGTCAGTGATGGGTAAATTGAACAGCAAAGGTTTGAAAGAGACAGAAAAATAAACAAAGTGGAGGAAAAGAAAAAGCATACATGCAATAAAGAGCTGAAATAGGAGGGTGCTGCTACTACACCAATTATAACAGTGATTAGCAACAATGGAAAGACTCTCGCTCTTACTCTCATTCACACGCATATAAACGATGGCGCCAGAGGGGAGGGCTGCCGTCTTATCGGCTCTTAACCAACCATGCTATTTTGTTTTTGTATTTTCACGTTGTTCGTAACTTGTTTTGTACATAATGTTGCTGCTACCGTCTATTTTGACCGAAAATAGCTTCTGGACATCAGAACTGCGATTGCTCACCTCAAACTGGACGAAGAGCTCTTCTTCAATGAGTCGGATGGGAGGGATATACTACTACAGACAACCGACCAGGCCCAGATCCCCGTGATTCGCTGGAGAAGGAAACTGAGATTTTGTGGAAAAAGATCCGGGTGCCTTGTTAGGATCAGGCGACGAGTGGCTAATCTACCCTTGCCTTCCGACCTGCAAGCTAATGTTCATCGCTGGAAAATAAATGGGACGAGCTAAAAGCACGTACTGTATATCCTACCAAAGGGACATTAAAAACTGTAATATCTTATGTTTCACCGAGTCGTGGCTGAACAACGCCATTAAGAACATTCAGCTGGTGGGTTATACACTCCATTTGGAGGACAGAACAGCAGCCTCTGGTAAGACACGGGGCGGGGGCCTATGTATATATGTAAACAACAGCTGGTGCACGATATCTAAGGAAGTCTCAAGGTTTTGCTCACCTAAGGTAGAGTATCTCATGATAAGCTGTCTACCTAGAGAGTTTTCATCTGTATTTTTCATCGCTGTCTACATACCACCACAGACCGATGCTGGCACTATCCAGAGGCGGCGCTCCTAGTGGCCAAGGACTTTAATTAATGCAGGGAAATTTAAATCAGTTTTACCTAATTTCTATCAGCATGTTAAACGTGCAGAGGAAAGAAAATTCTAGACCACATTTACTCCACACACAGAGACACGTACAAAGCTGTCCCTCACCCTCCATTTGGCAAATCTGACCATAATTCTATCCTCCTGATTCCTGCTTACAAGCTAAAACTAAAGCAGGAAGCACCAGTGACTCTGCCTATAAAAAAGTGGTCAGATGAAACAGATGCTAAACTACAGGACTGCTTTGCTAGCACAGCCTGGAATATGTTCCCGGATTCTTCCGATGGCATTGAGGAGTACACCACATCAGTACTCCGAGCATGCGCTGACCAACTGGCAAGTACCTTCACTGACATTTTCAACCTCTCCCTATCTGAGTCTGTAATACCAACATGTTTCAAGCAGACCACCATATTCTCTGTGCCCATGAACACTAAGGTAACCTGCTTAAATGACTACCGACCCGTAGCACTCACGTCTGTATCCATGAAATGTTTTGAAAGGCATGGCTCACATCAACACTATTATCCCAGAAACCCTAGGCCCACTCCAATTTGCATACCGCACCAACAGATCCACAGATGATGCAATCTCTATTGCACTCCACACTGCCCTTTCACACCTAGACAAAAGGAACACCTACAGTTGAAGTCGGAAGTTTACATACAGTTAGGTTGGAGTCATCAAAACTCGTTTTTCAATCACTCTACAAATTTCTTGTTAACTAACTATTGTTTTAGCAAGACGGTGAGGACATCTACTTTGTGCATGACGCAATTAATTTTTCCAACAATTGTTTAGAGACAGATTATTTCACTTATAATACACTGTATCACAATTCTAGTGGGTCAGAACTTCCTGCCATCCAGGACCTCTATACCAGGCGGTATCAGATATCTCTGTCAGCCCTAAAAATGGTCAAATACTCCAGCCACCCTGGTCATAGACTGTTCTCTCTGCTAGCGCACAACAAGTTGTACCGGAGCGCCAAGTCTAGGTCCAAGAGGCTCCTAAATAGCTTCTAACCCCAAACCATAAACTGAACAGCTAATCAAATGGCTACCCAGATTATTTGCATTGCCCCCCCCCCCCCCAGGACGCTGCTGCTACTCTCTGTTATTATTATTATTATCTATGTATAGTCACTTTAATAACTCTACCTACATGTACATATTCCCTC
This sequence comes from Oncorhynchus nerka, assembly GCF_034236695.1. NCBI lineage: Eukaryota > Metazoa > Chordata > Actinopteri > Salmoniformes > Salmonidae > Oncorhynchus > Oncorhynchus nerka. The sequence continues at coordinate 77,265,221 of NC_088408.1, forward strand.
AATTACCTCGACACCGGTGCACCCGCACATTGACATTGACTCTACCGGTACCCCCTGTATATAGCCTTCCTATTGTTATTTACTGTTGCTCTTTAATGATTTGTTATTCTTATCTCTTACTTTAAAATATATATATATTTTTTTTTCTTAAAACTGCATTGTTGGTTAAGGGCTTGTAAGTAAGCATTTCACAAGGTCTACACGTGTTGTATTCGGCGCATGTGACAAATACAATTTGATTTACACCAACACACACGCACTACCGATACCTCTCTGTGTCTCAACTGCAGGTTCTGTCCATCATAATAGAGGTTGTAGGTTTTGAGGTGGGACAGGACTGTTGCCCTGAAGACAGAAAGACAACTTTAATGACAACAATCAATTCATTTACACACATTTTATTATTGCATACATCCGTGTGTATGTGTCTGTGTGCATCTGTGGTGGATGTGTGTGCATGCCTTACTTGCTGATGAACTTTTTGTCTCCGATCTGAACCCCGTTCTGAACGTTATCCATTCTCAGTCAGCATGAGAGGAGCTGGAGAGAGAGAGAGAGAGAGAGAGAGAGAGAGAGACAGTGAGAGAGAGAGAGACAGAGAGAGAGGGCTAGACAGAGACAGAGATCAGAAATCATATTCAGATGTTTTTACAGGAGGTTGATGAGTACCAGTCTAGGGATGAAGCAGAGAGAGGACATGGGAAAGGAAGGGAGATAATAGGGGGGAGTGGAATTCAACATGAATGTGGATAGATTTTGGAGAACAAGGATGCAATAGAGAGAGAGAGATTGACTGATGAGTCTCATGACACCTCATGATCAACCAGAGGCAGCAATTCAACCGAGCATCACCATGGAGACACACCACATTGCCACAGAGACAGGAGGTGGGTGGGGAGGAAGAGTAGGAATATGATTGAAGGAAGAATAAAACATTCAAAAATGATTGGAAAATAATAAATATATACCCTCAGATAGACAGGCAGGTAGGGAAATACAACAATCACTGGATTTCATACATCTAGTCTGTCATCAAGTCACTCAACATTGTTAAAAGTGGAACTGACAGCATTTTAGCGATATTAAATATTGTTAAAAATCCGTTCATATACACCCCCAGGAAGATTGACACTTAAAAAAAAAAAAAAATCTGACAAGCGAGCACTTAGATGATAACTTTCACATTTTCATAAATTATAAGAATGTTTGGGAATTATGTACAGTTGTAGTCATAAATGTACATACACTTAGGTTGGAGTTATTAAAAGTCGTTTTACAACCACTCCACAAATTTCTTATTAACAAACTATAGTTTTGGCAAGTCGGTGAGGACATCTCCTTTGTGCATGACACAAGTATTTTTTCCAACAATTGTTTACAGACAGATTATTTCACTTATAAACTCACTGTATCACAATTCCAGTGAGTCAGAAGTTTACATACACTAAGTTTACTGTGCCTTTAAACAACTTGGAATATTCCAGATAACGATGTCATGGCTTTAGAAGCTTCTGATAGGCTAATAGGCATCATGAGTCAATTAAAGGTGTTCCTGTGGATGTATTTCAAGGCCTACTTTCAAACTCAGTGCCTCTTTGCTTGACATCATGGGAAAATCAAAAGAAATCAGCCAAGACCTCAGAAAAAAACCTCCAGAAGTCTGGTTCATCCTTGGGAGCAATTTCCAAATGCCTGAAGGTAACACGTTCATCTGTACAAATAATAGTACGCAAGTATAAAACCCATGGGACCACGCAGCCGTCATACCGCTCAGGAAGGAGACGCGTTCTGTCTCCTAGAGATGAACATACTTTGGTGCGAAAAATGAAAATCAATCCCAGAACAACAGCAAAGGACCTTGTGAAGATGCTGGAGGAAACGGATACAAAAGTATATATATCCACAGTAAAAAGAGTCCTATATCGACATAACCTGAAAGGCCGCTCAGCAAGGAAGAAGCCACTGCTCCAAAACCGCCATAAAAAAGACAGACTACAGTTTGTAACTGCACATGGGGACAAAGATGGTACTTTTTGGACAAATGTCCTCTGGTCTGATGAAACAGGAATAGAACTATTTGGCCGTAATGACCATCGTTATGTTTGGAGGAAAAGGGGGGATGCTTGCAAGCCGAAGAACACCATCCCAACCGTGAAGCAGGGTGTGGCATCATCATGTTGTGGGGGTGCTTTGCTCCAAGAGTGTGCAAAGCTGTCATCAAGGCAAAGGGTGTCTATTTGAAGAATCTCAAATCTCAAATCTATTTTGATTTGTTTAACACTTTTTTGGTTACTACATGATTCCATATGTGTTATTTCATAGTACTGATGTCTACAATGTAGAAAATAGTCAAAATAAAGAAAAACCCTTGAATGAATAGTTCTAAAACTAGTAGTTTTAGTTTTATTTTTTACCCCCTTTTTCTCCCCAATGTCGTGGTATCGCTGGTAGTTACTGTCTTGTCTCATCGCTACAACTCCCACAACAACTCGGGAGAGGCGAAGGTCGAGAGCCATGCGTCCTCCGAAACACAACCCAACCAAGCCGCACTGCTTCTTAACACAGCGCGCATCTAACCCGGAAGCCAGCCCCACCAATGTGTCGGAGGAAACACCGTACACCTAGCGACCTGGTCATCGTGCACTGCGCCCGGCCCGCCACAGGAGTCGCTAGTGCGCGATGAGACAAGGATATCCCTGCAGGCCAAACCCTCCCTAACCCGGATGACGCGAGGCCAATTGTGCGCAGCCCCATGGGCCTCCCGGTCGCGGCCGGCTGAGACAGAGTCTGGGCTCGAACGCAGAGTCTCTGGTGACACAGCTAGCACTTCCTTAGACCACTGCGCCACCCTGGATGCCAGGTTCTAAAACTTTTCACCGGTAGTGTAGATTGCATTGATTTTAGCATTGGCAAATTGGCTTAGTCTCGTAGTGAGGTTCATAAACATATTTTTGGGAATTCTGAAATGTATTAGAATAAATTTCCATACCATAAAACTAGCTAGCCAACTATGGGTAACTGTAGCTCGTTATCTACCTGACAGGAGTGCTAGTTAGCTAGGTTAGCTTGCGACACATTAATAGCTTTAGGATGATTGTTTTTAAGCTCAATTTCAAGATTTCCACCAAGCACGTTGCCTCTCTAATCATTACTCTCCCTCGCTTGGTCAAGGGACATTTAAGGTACATTTGGATGTGACGATGTAAAATGTCATTCAAGGGTTGAGGGTTTAGGGCCGAGGGCTGTCTACTTTGAATTTGGACTGCAGCCTCTGTCTCTGACTGACTGAAACAGGAACAGGAACAGTCAGTGTGAGATGGAGCAAGACAGCTGTGCTACACAATCTCTCTCTCTTCCTCTTTTCCTCTTCCTCTCTCCATCTGTCTAAAACACACACCACACACAGAAAATCCCTAACACACATGGAAAGCTCTGTGGTGACCATCACACACACGCACACACAGATGTTGGACTTTTAATTTAACATGGCATGCTGCCAGCATACTCCTAGGTTTCCTTCCTGCCAGGCTGAAAGAGAGAGAAAGAGAGAGAGAGAGAGAGAGAGAGTGTGTGTGAGTGAGTGAGAGCGAGAGAGGGGGCAGCAGAGAAGTGAAGGACAAGAACAGGTGCAAGGCACGATGGAGTCACATGGGGCACCCTCCATACCAAATCATTTCAGTTGTATTAACACACATATTCAACACCCTCTGACACGCAGGCACACACGTACGTCACACGTACGCACACACAGTGTCTCTGCCTTGTCCTTCTCCTTGGCAGACCTCCTCATTCAAAACTAGCTTTTAATAACATACACTCTAAACACACAATGTTATGCTATCCAGTACCCATTGTATATTTCCACTTGGCTACTTCCCCATCTCTGCAGTGAAACATTACTGAAATATCTGCCAATAACAGATACATCCAACATAAACATTTGTGTTTGTGTGTGTATGGGTGTGTGCGTGCGTGTATGTAGAAAGCTGCTGTGTGGCTTACCGTACTGAGAGCTGTGTGACCCTGTCAGGCCAGGAAAGAGACAGAGAGATCGGCTACTAACACCAGTAGCACAAACACACGATATGTTAGTCCTCAGGGTCCAGTTGACCTGAAGCTGGCTCGGCTTGAGCCGGTGAAGCTACTCTTTCCTTTCTGTGGAGGAGAGAGAGTGTTCAGCACTAAGCCTGTCTCTTCAGACTTCAGTGGCTGGTTATCCAGGGGAGTTACCCAAGGCCTCAGTCTAAGGCTTCTGTGTGTTTGTAGGGGAGAGGCGATGGAGAGAGCACCAGGGAGAGAAAGGGGCGGTCGAAGGGGCTGGTTTAAAGGAAGTGCTCCCCTTCCGCTAATGTCTTCCTCCTTTAGAGCCTCAGTCACAGCGGAAACTGATGCTGCCGCTCTGACATGAGACTTCCTCAATTCAAACTACAGACATGAAATATGATATCTCTCCCCCACATACACATGGACAAATACACCAACGCACACACACACACACCTTCTCTCTGAAAGGCTCACAAGTTCGATGGGGAAGAGGTCAGAGCTCTGTGCAGGCCAGTCAAGTTCCTCCACACCGATCTCAACAAACCATTTCTGTATGGACCTCGCTTTGTGCACAGGGGCATTGTCATGCTGAAACAGGAGAGGGCCTTCCCAAAACTGTTTCCACAAATGTGGAAGTACAGAATTGTCTAGAATGTAATTGTATGCTGTAGTGTTAAGAATTCCCTTCCCTGGAACTAAGGGGCCCGAACCATGAAAAACAGCCCCAGACCATTATTCCTCCTACTAAACTTTAGAGTTGGCACTAGGCATTCAGGCAGGTAGCGTTCTCCTGGCATCCACCAAAACCAGATTCGTCCATCGGACTGCCAGATGGTGATATGTGATTCAACACTCTAGAGAACGCTTTTCCACTGCTCCAGAGTCCAATGGCGGCTAGCTTTACACCACTCCGGCCGATGCTTGGCATTGCGCATGGTTATCTTAGGCTTGTGTGCGGCTGCTCGGCAATGGAAACCCATATCATGAAGCTCCAGACAAACAGTTCTTGTGCGGATGTTACTTCTAGAGGCAGTTTGGAACTAGCCATGATTGGCTGAGATAATGGATGGTCTGGACATGCCGAGAGATGAGTTAGGATTGATCTGCCATGTAGCACGCTTTTGTCTATAACATGAGCTGCTCAATATGTGTAGGTAATTCTTTCTAACGCAGCTTTTTTGAAAGGTATCACGAAGAACTACAAAAGTCTTGCTAAAGTTCTCCACTTTCTGGAGGACCGAGTTTTGAACAGTGGAATGCCCGGTGGAAGCACAGTATGATAGCTAATGAGATGGAATAAAATTCTACCGTTTGATTGCAAATATAAAACACCTGTCTCTGCATTACATCTTCAAACTAAAGGCAACCATAGCATCCGTGACAGAGGGAGAAGCGTTTATCCAAGTATACGGGTAAGAGAGTCTAGCTATCTACATTTTCAGATATTATGTTGAAAATTTAGTCAGAAAGTCATTTTCATTGCAAGTTAAAGCGTACCGTTAGCTAGCTAGCTAATGTTAGCTGGCTGTCTCGCTAGCTAATGTTAGCTGGCTGTCTCACTAGCTAACGTTACAAATAATATTACTACACAGATCACATGTGTATCTCAGAGCCATTTGCATTGTTAGTTATTGTCTAATATTAGCACATACTTCCGGCGCCGACAGAGATGGCCGCCTCGCTTCGCGTTCCTAGGAAACTATGCAGTTTTTTTTTTTTTTTACGTGTTATTTCTTACATTAGTACCCCAGGTCATCTTAGGTTTCATTACATACAGTCGAGAAGAACTACTGAATATAAGATCAGCGTCAACTCACCATCAGTACGACCAAGAATATGTTTTTCGCGACGCGGATCCTGTGTTCTGTATTTCAAACAGGACAACGGAATGGATCCCATGCAGCGACCCAATAAAACGACTCCGAAAAAGAGGGAAACGAGGCGGTCTTCTGGTCAGACGCCGGAGACGGGCACACCGTGCACCACTCCCTAGCATTCTTCTTGCCAATGTCCAGTCTCTTAACAACAAGGTTGATGAAATCCGAGCAAGGGTAGCATTCCAGAGGGACATCAGAGACTGTAACGTTCTTTGCTTCACGGAAACATGGCTCACTGGAGAGACGCTATCCGAGGCGGTGCAGCCAACGGGTTTCTCCACGCATCGCGCCGACAGAAATAAACATCTTTCTGGTAAGAAGAGGGGCAGGGGCGTATGCCTTATGGCGAACGAGACATGGTGTGATGAAAGAAACATACAGGAACTCAAATCCTTCTGTTCACCTGATTTAGAATTCCTCACAATCAAATGTAGACCGCATTATCTACCAAGAGAATTCTCTTCGATTATAATCACAGCCGTAAATAATCCCCCCCCAAGCAGACACATCGATGGCTCTGAACGAACTTTATTTAACTCTTTGCAAACTGGAAACCATTTATCCGGAGGCTGCATTCATTGTAGCTGGGGATTTTAACAAGGCTAATCTGAAAACAAGACTCTCTAAATTTTATCAGCATATCGACTGCGCAACCAGTGGTGGAAAAACCTTGGATCATTGTTACTCTAACTTCCGCGACGCATATAAGGCCCTGCCCCGCCCCCCTTTCGGAAAAGCTGACCACGACTCCATTTTGTTGATCCCTGCCTACAGACAGAAACTAAAACAAGAGGCTCCCACGCTGAGGTCTGTCCAACGCTGGTCCGACCAAGCTGACTCCACACTCCAAGACTGCTTCCATCACGTGGACTGGGATATGTTTCGTATTGCGTCAGATAACAATATTGCCGAATACGCTGATTCGGTGTGCGAGTTCATTCGAACGTGCGTTGAAGATGTCGTTCCCATAGCAACGATTAAAACATTCCCTAACCAGAAACCGTGGATTGATGGCAGCATTCGCGTGAAACTGAAAGCGCGAACCACTGCTTTTAATCAGGGCAAGGTGTCTGGTAACATGACCGAATACAAACAGTGCAGCTATTCCCTCCGCAAGGCTATCAAACAAGCTAAGCGTCAGTACAGAGACAAAGTAGAATCTCAATTCAACGGCTCAGACACAAGAGGCATGTGGCAGGGCCTACAGTCAATCACGGACTACAAGAAGAAATCCAGCCCAGTCACGGACCAGGATGTCTTGCTCCCAGGCAGACTAAATAACGTTTTTGCCCGCTTTGAGGACAATACAGTGCCACTGACACAGCCTGCAACGAAAACATGCGGTCTCTCCTTCACTGCAGCCGAGGTGAGTAAGACATTTAAACGTGTTAACCCTCGCAAGGCTGCAGGCCCAGACGGCATCCCCAGCCGCGCCCTCAGAGCATGCGCAGACCAGCTGGCCGGTGTGTTTACGGACATATTCAATCAATCCCTATACCAGTCTGCTGTTCCCACATGCTTCAAGAGGGCCACCATTGTTCCTGTTCCCAAGAAAGCTAAGGTAACTGAGCTAAACGACTACCGCCCCGTAGCACTCACTTCCGTCATCATGAAGTGCTTTGAGAGACTAGTCAAGGACCATATCACCTCCACCCTACCTGACACCCTAGACCACATATGTCAGAGTCAAGGCCCGCGGGCCACATCCGGCCCGCAAGAAGGTTTTTTACGGCCCCTGGGATGATCTTGATTTATTATTAGAACCGGCCCGCAGCAAGCCGGCAGCCCGCAGATCTTTTACACGCACCAATACTACATTTCCCACAATGCAAAGGTGACGCACCGAGCAGTAGGCTGCTTCATTTCAATATTTATTGGCACAGCAGTCGTCAGCATCACAGTAAAATTAACTTTCAGATACCCATCAAAAATGGCAAAACGGAAGGTGGATACTGAGAACCGGGGGTTTCAAACAAGGTGGGAGTCGGAGTATATGTTCACGAAGGTAGCTGGAAAACCTGTGTGTCTTCTGTGTGGAGAAAGTGTGGCGGTACTGAAAGAGTATAATCTGAGACGACATTATGAAACGAAACACGCGGACAAAAACAAGAATATGGACATGGAACAAAGGCTACAAAAGGCAGAGGAATTAAAACGAGGCCTCAAATCTCGACAGGCTCTGTTCAAAAAAGCCAAATCACAAGGCCAGGCTGCTGTCAAGGCCAGTTTTATTTTGGCAGAAGAGATCGCTAAATCAGCCCGGCCATTTACGGAGGGGATTTCATCAAAAACTGCATGATTAAAGTTTGTGACGAAGTTTGCCCAGAAAAAAGGCAACTCTTTTTAAATGTGAGTCTGAGCAGAAACACCATTGCCGAGAGAGTAGACCAGTTGTCCATCAATCTAAAAGAGCAGCTTGTGAAAAAGGGAAAAGATTTTATTGCATATTCCTTGGCTGTGGATGAGAGCACCGACATTTCTGACATTGCCCAGTTGTCAATTTTCATCCGCGGAGTGGACTCCAACCTAAGCGTGACAGAGGAGTTTTTGGCTTTACGTCCTATGCATGGCACAACTACGGGGCATGATTTGTATGAAGAGGTGTCAAGATGTGTAAATGAGATGGAGCTGCCTTGGGAAAACTCGTGGGTTTGACAACCGACGGAGCACCTGCGATGTGTGGACACAGGAGCGGACTGGTGGCGAAGATACGGGAAAAGATGCAAGAGGAAAACGCGACAGGTGAGCTGACAGCTTATCATTGTATCATACACCAGGAAGCGTTGTGCGGTAAAGCCTTGAAAATGGAGCATGTAATGAGCATCATCACGCGCACAGTTAACTTTATCAGAGCCAAAGGTTTGAATCACCGCCAGTTCAAGGCATTTCTGACGGAGTTAGAAACGGAGCATGGTGATTTGCCTTATCACACAGAGGTGCGATGGCTAAGCCAGGAAAGGTGCTTCAAAGATGTTTCGAGCTTCGTGAGGAGATTTGTCTGTTCTTGGACAGCAAAGGGAAAGACACAACACAACTCCGAGACGAAATGTTTCTGTGTGAAATGGCTTTTCTGTGTGACATTACGAGTCATCTGAATGCAATAAACTTGCAGCTGCAGGGTCGGGATCGTGTCATCTCTGATATGTACAGTACAGTGAAGGCATTTAAAACCAAACTGACTCTGTGGGAGACGCAGATGCGGAAAGAAAATTTGAGCCACTTTCCCAGCTGCCAGACCATGAAAGAGAAGCTCTCTACCAGTGCGTTCCCGAGCACACAGTTGGCTGATAAAATAGGTATGCTTGCCGCTGACTTCGGACGCCGATTTGCTGACTTTGAAGCACAAAAAAGCAGGTTGGAACTGCTCGGTAACCCATTTGCTGTTGACGTGGAAAGCTCACCACCAAACCTCCAAATGGAGTTGATTGACCTCCAATGCAATGATGCACTGAGGGCAAAATATGCGGCAGTGGGTGCTGCGGAGTTCGCCCGTTTCCTCCCGGCACAATGCCCCAGCTGCGCATCCAGGCTGCTCAAACGTTGTCTATGTTTGGCAGCACATACCTGTGTGAACAACTGTTTTCTTTGATGAACCTGAACAAAACATCACACAGAAGTCGACTTACTGCTGAACACCTCCACTCAATTCTGAGGATTTCTTCAGCTCAGAGCCTTACCCGAACATTGATGAACTTGTGGAAAAGATGGGACACCACCAAGTATCACCCTCAACCTCAAACAAGTGAACATTACTGTGCAATCACATATTTAGAGTTTTTACTCAGTTCAAGTTTAAAAGTTAAAATTTAATATTTGTTTTCACTGCATGTTACTTCTCCTTAAACAAAGTGTTGTTTTTGATTAATAGATTTTTGCACTTTATTTTTTTGTATTTCAATCCAATTATATTTTAAAAATATTTCAGTTGAGTGGATGATAGAAAATTGCTATTATTGTTTTTTCTTTGAAGTAAATTTAGCCCACTTTTGCTAAAATAGAAAATATAGTCTACTGATGGTGCCTTGAATACCGGTTTCTTTCATTTAATGTTCATGTTATGGGGATATTTATATAAAGGAAATTTGTCTTTTGTGTCTGTTGAAAATTAAAGATTACTGACAGAGCCATAAGAAAATATTGCTTTATTTATCTGATCATATTGTAATATATTTGTTAGGTTTTCAGTAGGTTCAATTAGGTTCACTAGACTATATGCGTCATTTAAAAATTTTTCAATGAACATTCGAACAGTCCGGCCCTCGTCTTGTAGCTGATTTTTTTATTTGGCCCTCCGTCCATTTGACTTTGACACCCCTGCCCTAGACCCACTCCAATTTGCTTACCGCCCAAATAGGTCCACAGACGATGCAATCTCAACCACACTGCACACTGCCCTAACCCACCTGGACAAGAGGAATACCTATATGAGAATGCTGTTCATCGACTACAGCTCGGCATTCAACACCATAGTACCCTCCAAGCTCGTCATCAAGCTCGAGACCCTGGGTCTCGACCCCGCCCTGTGCAACTGGGTACTGGACTTCCTGACGGGCCGCCCCCAGGTGGTGAGGGTAGGCAACAACATCTCCTCCCCGCTGATCCTCAACACTGGGGCCCCACAAGGGTGCGTTCTGAGCCCTCTCCTGTACTCCCTGTTCACCCACGACTGCGTGGCCACGCACGCCTCCAACTCAATCATCAAGTTTGCGGACGACACAACAGTGGTAGGCTTGATTACCAACAACGACGAGACGGCCTACAGGGAGGAGGTGAGGGCCCTCGGAGTGTGGTGTCAGGAAAATAACCTCACACTCAACGTCAACAAAAACTAAGGAGATGATTGTGGACTTCAGGAAACAGCAGAGGGAACACCCCCCTATCCACATCGATGGAACAGTAGTGGAGAGGGTAGCAAGTTTTAAGTTCCTCGGCATACACATCACAGACAAACTGAACTGGTCCACTCACACAGACAGCATCGTGAAGAAGGCGCAGCAACGCCTCTTCAACCTCAGGAGGCTGAAGAAATTCGTCTTGTCACCAAAAGCACTCACAAACTTCTACAGATGCACAATCGAGAGCATCCTGGCGGGCTGTATCACCGCCTGGTATGGCAACTGCTCCGCCCTCAACCGTAAGGCTCTCCAGAGGGTAGTGAGGTCTGCACAACGCATCACCGGGGGCAAACTACCTGCCCTCCAGGACACCTACACCACCCGATGTTACAGGAAGGCCATAAAGATCATCAAGGACATCAACCACCCGAGCCACTGCCTGTTCACCCCGCTATCATCCAGAAGGCGAGGTCAGTACAGGTGCATCAAAGCTGGGACCGAGAGACTGAAAAACAGCTTCTATCCCAAGGCCATCAGACTGTTAAACAGCCACCACTAACATTGAGTGGCCGCTGCCAACACACTTACACTGACACTGACTCAACTCCAGCCACTTTAATAATGGGAATTGATGGGAAATTATGTAAATATATCACTAGCCACTTTAAACAATGCTACCTTATATAATGTTACTTACCCTACATTATTCATCTCATATGCATACGTATATACTGTACCCTATATCATCGACTGCACCCTTATGTAATACATGTATCACTAGCCACTCTAACTATGCCACTTTGTTTACATACTCATCTCATATGTATATACTGTACTCGATACCATCTACTGTATCTTGCCTATGCTGCTCTGTACCATCACTCATTCATATATCCTTATGTACATATTCTTTATCCCCTTACACTGTGTATAAGACAGTAGTTTTGGAATTGTTAGTTAGATTACTTGTTGGTTATTACTGCATTGTCGGAACTAGAAGCACAAGCATTTCGCTACACTCGCATTAACATCTGCTAACCATGTGTATGTGACAAATAAAATTTGATTTAGCTAGCCAGCTAACGTTGAACCTAGTTGGTTAGCTTTAGCTACCTGTAGATTCATGCAAGGAAGTAACATTATGAGTTGGGATTATGGTTAATTGTTTAGCAGCTCCATGTCTAAACAAAAGACTACGCAAGCAACCATTTTCCTGTAATAATGAATAGAAATTAGGTAAAGTTAGGACATTGTCAGCTATATGATATGGTCTTTATTTGAACTGGCTAATTTAATGTTAGCTATCTAGCTAACAAGCGAGAATCAAAACAAAACTTTGTTTAGAAAGTTGGTTTTATTTGCCTGGTTTGCTAGATTGACATATACTAAATTCTATTTTAAACATATGGGTTCATTGGTGTTAAAATACACCAGTTATGCTATTTTGGACCAGCAGGCTGCTGATGTCATGCAGCCTGTCGTTTTGATGTCGGATGACAATAGAATGTTCACGATGTCACTGTGACAACTGTATACATACATGTTGACAGACATAGTATAAACCAGCCTTTAGTCTTGAAATCTTTGGTTGTTTAGCACACTAGCGTACTCACTTGATTTAGCACATGGCCTCATTGAATCCTTAAAGAGATGGGTGGGACTAAGGCTTAAGAGGGTGTGAACAATGGTGAATGGGTGTAGACAAAGAAGAGCTCTCTAGTAAGTGTATCGAAACATTCAAAAGGTCCATTTTCTCAAAAGTGGGGTTACATGTTTATCAACTTTCAAAGCATAATTACTTTCCCGTTGTCCCTCAACTGTAGTGTACGATTGACCATTTACTAGCTCTTAGTCTACTTAAATCCAATGTAAAAATCACCATTTGAAATTTTGCTACATAAGACCGAATCGAGGTGGTTGGTCACATACAGTGCATATTAGGCCATGCCAGGCCTATACACACGCACACCACAATAATACCCAGACCGGGGATGGGCGGCTCAGTCCTTGAGAGCCGAATTGTGCTGGGCCAAGCAAACAGTCCCAGTGATGACAGATTACTGGTATGTCATTTAAGTCTGGACTGTGGCCCAAGAAACCGCTAGAGGTTTTGATGGGTCAAGGCACGAACATGTGGGAACCCCTGGTCTAGCCTGGCAGTTCCACATGAATGATGATGTAATTTAGGAAACCCAGACCTAAAATCTTGCGTAACAGCATCACCTAATTGATGTTACTGTCAACGAAAGATTAATAATGATGTGGCTACACTCTAATTCTGATCGGTCTCAATTGAGTGTCTGCTGCCTGCAAAAAACACATCATGCCTGTTGTTTTGAGGGGGGAAACGACTGTCCGTATCTAAAAAGAGACATTTACCCAGGCTGGCTCGGGCCGCGGCTCTGCGTTCTGTCACTGTGTTTTGTTCTGCATTCCAGCTTGGATGATGGATTTGGGGAGAATGAGCCCTGTTCTGTTCTGGACAGGGGTCCAAATACAGCCTCCAGCCTTCCCCTCCCTCTGCATTCCCTTGAATTCTCTACTGACTCATATACAACCACAGCAGCCAAGCCAGTCTCTCTCCCTCCCTATGCCTCCACCCCTCAACCAAGCCAGTCTTTCTCCTTCCCTACGCCTCTACCAGAGATGACCTAGTCTAAGCATAGCGCTCTCTCTTCCTCCCTCTTTCCATACAACTCTATTCAATAAGCTTAATAGCCATGGAAAAGAGGTGCAAATATTGGCAAAGCAGAACCGTTTTAGTTCACTAATATCAGATGTCTTTCGACCCCCCCTCCCCTCCTCTCTCTGTCACTCTTTCTACAGTGCTAGACTTATTATCTCCTGGGCTATTGCTTTCTTGTTGTAACATATCTATTCACATTAATGTTGTAATTTCAATTAGTTTTCCTCTTCATCTAAACGTGTTTTCCTCCATCCCTTTCACTTCCTCTCTGTCTCATCTTCCTGGACTGGCACCCATCCACCTCTATTAAAACTCCTGACCATGATTTCCGGACTTCTCTCTCCCTCTCACATTCACAAACACATTTTTTGATCTCTTGCTCTGTGCCTCTGTCCTTGGTGAACTGCTTTCTTGTGGGATGAATGCAGGTCCAAACCTCCACTTCCCCCTTCCTCCCTCCCTCTCAACCCCAACTTTGCCTCCGCACTATTGTTCACATTGTCATAGCAACCCTAAAAACATCTGAGGTCTAACAACCAAATCTATTACAGAGTGACAAATATTGTCTGTGTGTGTGTGTATCCCTGCCCATTCAATGTCTCTCACCATTGTGGTGAAATTAGATTTTACATGACCATAGGAAGCATTATATCCTATTAATTAGGAGTCATTAAGGTACAGGCCAATACATTATGAATTCCCTCACAACTTAGTGGGAAAAATATGACCACATGCTTGAACATCCACAATCTGAGAGGGTAAGTCTCCGGGTACTCCCACAGTAGTGTGTGTGTGTTGAGAGGAATCTTAAATATCTTGATACTTATGTCATCTATCCAGATTCCAGACTGACAAGATAATATTTTATAGACTACACTGTATAGGAAGAGGCCCGAGATGGTTAACATAATAAAACCCTGAAAAACGTTTATAACAGTGTTATTTGGTACTGTGTGTGGAGGGCGAATAGTGTTGCACTATCAATGGGATAACATGTTTTTACTATAGCCTCTGACTATCAATTATATCAGATTACTTCGAAAATGTCTGTTTCGTTGGATCTTGACGGTGCTCTAAAACTATAGCTGGCGACATTGTAGCCCATTTCTATGTGTATACAAATAACAAAGTGCTTGCCTTGAGTTTATCGATCGCTACACAGGAATGGCAGACTCATATCGTTTTACATATATCCTACTTACGGACGGAAGGAGCTGCTAGACAGTCTGATGATTTCCCGAACCTCTTCAGGCTTTATGTATTGTTAACGAACGATAAACTGGGGTTGGTTCTTCTCTGCCACGTTGGGGGCTCGGGCGGGATATAGTCGTTAACCGTGCGTTGCCTAGTCTGCTCGGTTCGCCCTATCCGCGCATCGGAAACAATCGGAGCATACAAGCACTGGGGGTTTGCGTGCCTGGCGTGCGCGCAACGAGAGGAGATCCCCATCTGTTGTAGAGGACCTCTGGCACCGAACCCGGTAACCAATCAGTGCGCGACCTGCCGCCCCTTTGTTCGCTCTGACTGCTTGCTCTCGGAATAGGTGAATAGAATAGGAGGGGGAATCCCGAAAACAATGCATCCCCAAAAAACGCATGCATAATAGATAACTAACCCTTTGCGCATATTCAAGGGGAAACGAACTGAATTAGGTCTAGGTCAAGTTATCCCTAAATAAATGTTAATGTGCTATGATTGATGTGTCATATGGGATTGTATGGTAATCACTTATTTCTCAACATTTTGACAATATTATATTTTTAAAGTAGGAGACATTAGTGGTGCTCTCCTCTCTGCTCTGTGTCCCACTGTAATCTCTTCGGTAACATCTGCTCTTTGCGCTAGTCAGCTCCAGGGCTTAATATCTGACGTCAATGAATAGAGAATGGCTGAGTGCGTGATATTACCAGACAGCAATATGCTTAATCTCTCTGCCATGAACACTCCCTGTCAGACAGAGAAAGAGGGAGACAGAACAATCTAAAAATCTTTACCAATTAACTATTGAGACTAGATATGTGGTTGTTGTGCAGTAGGCCTGTCTTTAAAATTAGAGTAGAATAAAAAAAGGTTGAAACATAATCTATTTCAGTTCTACTAACAAAAAAGACAAAAGACATGATTGATTCTGTAACATCTTATTAAATAGCTTTAGGAACAAAGAATAACATTTTGTTGCTACTGTTAGTATACACAATGCCTGGTCCAGAAGTTTCTTAGCACATTGTACTCAATTCAATATATATTTATACATCTGTTTAAAGTCAGCTCCCGCAATTTGTACTGATACTGTATTAACTTGATAACAGGAAGCAATGTTAGAAAAATACAATATGAAAAAATGTCCAGCTAGCAAAAGTATTCCACCAAACTACAGATTTGAAATAGAAAAAAATGTATTTTCTTGTGTTTATTAAATAAAAATGTAACAAAAATGGTGCGCATTGCAGCATGACAATTTAAGATTAAAAAGGCATGATTTATTTTCTTACAAACATCTTTGTAAAAACAAATTATGTATAAAAAAAAACAAGAAAACATTGGAAAAGATAACACGAGACAAAAAGCATATTCTTCAGGTAGCTTCCCCTTCAAAATAACTGAAAGGGATAGATTTCTTTGTGTCATACACCTCCTGACCTTGAGTGAGAAAGCACATGCAGAGGTGAGGCATTGGCTCAAATGAGGTGAGCTATGGGCTGAAGCTCAAATGACACCCTACTCCCCTAGTGCGCTACTTTCCAGAGTGAGTGGTGCTCTACATGGGAAATAGTAAACCATTTCAGATGTACCCCTGGTTTATATTGTAGTTATATTTAACAGTTTTAGGGGTATAATTCAGTTTTTTGAAAGTTTTTTTACTATCCATGCTGTGAGAAGAATCTATCGGCACCAAGGAGGTCCATGCAATACAAACTAAAGATATCAAAGTCAAAACAAGCTAAGTACCGATCAGCACTTTGGGTGAAAAATGCCCTTTGACAACAATCTAGGAACAGTCTACCCGCCCCAAATCCTAACCCTAACCATTAGTCTGGAGGAATGCAAAACTGACCTTAGATCACTGAACCTTGCCCTGGATCCACAGACTCTTAGTGGCCAACCAGTGTCTATTCCTGCATTCAACATCACCATTTCAATAGAGAATACAGGTACACTAAAACAGAGAGGACACTTACACCATATTTGCACTGCAGGTGTGGAGGGGAATCTCTGCTAGTTGCATTAGTGTGTGGTGACGTCATAGAAATTGCATTATAGAATATGCATGTGTGTACAAAGTTATTTCACCACAAGTGGCAGAATACACCCCTCCTGTCCCACTCCCCATCTCCAGATATTAGCTTTAAATCTGCAACACAAAAAATCTCTTCAACCTCGGTTCTTCCTTGTATGCAAATGTTCAGCTCACTCAAGTAGTGTTCTGATTATGAGGGGGGGTCCCTGAAATTTGGCATCACAAAAGGGGTTCCAAGACCTAAAAAGTTTGAGAACCCCTGTTCTAGACTGCCCTCTCTTCAACCTCTTCCCTCTCACCCTGGGTCCCTAACTGAGCCATGTCCAGTTCAAAAGGTTTTTCATAAAAATACAACATGCATGGAATGACTTCTTGTAAGAGAACCATGTGTGATTATATGATCTTAGTAAGAATGTTGCTTTTCTCTGTTCAGGTTCTAAAGAGTACACGCTGGAGCCTCTCCCTTCACAGAGCTTGTTGTACAAGTTGTCCTTAGGCACAGATATAGGACCAGTCACAACAAATTCTAACCACACTCATTAAGGGAGAAAACACAAAACTGATCTGTGATCAGTATCCAGAGGTAACTTCAACCTGCTGCCTGTGGGGACTAACAATATCAGTATCTCAGTGGAAAATCGGAATAACATTCTAATAGGGCCAGTAAACTAACAAGTAAACTCAAAACTAATGTCTTTCTGACAATGTGCATATGGCACACAAATTGGCTTCACATACATCCCACTAAACAGACTCTTACTAATCATAAATAAATAAATAAAACATGAGAAATCCAAGTCAATCTGAAATGTTACTTAAAATGGTTTACATTTCTACATGTCTGAACCAGTGACTATCGCCACTCATTGTTTTGGTGCAGCAAAGAGAAGAGTAAGAGAAATAGTTGATGAAAAAGAATGAAGAAAGGACAGGTGCTTCTTTTGCATTTTGGTTCTGCAAAGATCACAATCATTATGCATATCTGTGCATCTTTTTAAGTCAACTATGTTTTGTAGGCTTATAATAGAGAACAATACTGGCCAGGAGGAGTCCCAATTCAACCCTACCCCAACAATCAACCATGGCTTTTCTATAGATGACGGCTCAGACAGTAAAACACAGCGCTCCAGGCCAGACACACATAGCAGAGGTTCCAGAGGGTCATCTCCATGTCAATCACACTCATTGTGTCGCAAATGGCACTCTATTCTCTATGTAGTACAGTGCACTATATAGGGAATAGGGTGCCATTTCTGACGCACCCCCAGTTTTTGAATTCTTGACTTGAACTTGACCCCAGCTCTGAAACATGTGAACACACACAGTCAGGGAGCACTACCTGGCAATAGTATTGAGTGATATTTACTGGTCCACTGAATGTGTAGTCAGTCATTAGAGGACATTCAACTTGTGAGGTGTGACCTGTACTGTATGTTACAGGAACTATAAATAAAGTTGTATTTGAAGTTGAGGTGCAGGTTCCTACAGTTGATGTGAGGATGGAAGAAGGGAGGGTGAGGCAAGTGAGTGATGTAGAGGGGATTGGGGGTCGGCACATAGAACCAAACACGTGAACAATGCCAACAACACGAATAATGACACCAGTAACAATCATAATAATAGTAGAACAATAGACAGAATCAATAGGTGCAGGACAAGATTGTAGTCTGTGAGCCATTGTGAACAAATACCCCCAGGACACTCCTATCAACATCATCAAATACACTCTCTACCCCACAACCATTAAACTTTGAAGACTATGCTATGGTCTCTGTAAATCAAATAATGTGTTCACTTGAACAGAACAGTAGTGTAGACCTCTGACACCTGTATCAGAGTAGGACAGAGCAGAGGGAAGGAGAGCCTATAGCGATCAGGGAGAGGATTGGTACCATAAAAATCACCTCTTTTCTCTCACCATTTCTCACTTTGTCAGGCATCTGGGTACAAAAGATTTCAAAGCATCTTTCTGGTAATTTCCATAGCTAAATCTGTGGAGCGTCTCTCCATTTCCTTCCTTTGTAAACCATGCACTGGTGTGACTCTGCATGTAAGCCTTTATCATAGCATGATCCTCACTTAGGCTGTGGCCTGGGCAGTGGTCACACCACCTATATGACCATGAATGTGCTCACAAACACTACAGAACACTAGACTAAGTATGAATCGAACACAATAACAAAATGAAGAACATCAGTGAAATAGAAAAAGGTCTGCATTTCAAAAACAACGTTGTGATCACACAACTAGCTAACCAAGTGCATTCTGCTTCGCGCTAAATCGGTGTAGCCTCTCTAAACAAAGTACAAACGTGAAAAAGTTTTTGAAAGTGTCCTTATGAACTGCTCATGAACATTGTTAAACTATTACATTGTATAGTCTGTTTTTCATGATTTATGATTATAGGTCCTTACAGGTAATACATGTTAATAAATGTTACATTTCAATAAAACTTACATTGACTTGTAAGCAGTTAATACTAGTTATATTATGCAATAATGGCTTATAAGCAGTTTATAAGTCAACCTTCAAATGCTGTATTAACTCCAGTTGTAATAACAGCAGCTGGTTGAGGGTGTATGCGTTCAGGAGAGAGCTGCATTTGTTAACGATGCTAAAGATAATACTGACACAGTAAGGCTTGCAAGCTGACTGGGTGAACATCAACAGTCCCAGTCTTAAATCAAGACCTCATCCACAGCCCTAGCTCTTACCCCTGGCCTAAACACTTCTTCATGGCACCTGCTGGATTGAAAGAAACAGACCCGTGTAATCAGTGGTACTAGCTTCAATTATCCCTTTAGAGGGCTAGAATGAGCTTTTACCAGGATACTGACATCCATTCTCCTTCAGATCTATGAGAGGTCATTTAGAAATGTCTACGGCTAGGGCACTAGGAAAAGTGTCTAGGACTAGGGCACTAGGAAAAGTGTCTAGGACTAGGGCACTAGGAAAAGTGTCTAGGACTAGGGCACTAGGAAAAGTGTCTAGGACTAGGGCACTAGGAAAAGTGTCTAGGACTAGGGCACTAGGAAAAGTGTCTAGGACTAGGGCACTAGGAAAAGTGTCTAGGCCTGGGGCACTAGGAAAAGTGTCTAGGCCTGGGGCACTAGGAAAAGTGTCTAGGACTAGGGCACTAGGAAAAGTGTCTAGGACTAGGGCACTAGGAAAAGTGTCTAGGACTAGGGCACTAGGAAAAGTGTCTAGGACTAGGGCACTAGGAAAAGTGTCTAGGGCTACGGGACTGAGAGCCCATCGTCCAGTGGATGACATTGTCTGATCTGTTGTGTTTGAAGTGTGGCCGTGTTATGTGGGTAGAAGCCAATTAGAGAAGCAGTTTTCAACTAACATTCGGTGCATTAACTCTTCGCACTAATAGTGCGAAATGAAGATCAATCATTTTGCATGGCTAAGGTTTGCCATTTGACAAGCCACTTGCATCTACACTATCTGCATGCAATTAAGCTTGTGCTCGCTAGTGTGCGTGTGTAAATGTAGTGTGCAGGCAAATTATTAGTTTAATGTGAATTTGCATCAAGCCTCTCCAACTTTAATTCAGTTCCCTTTCAACAGGACTACATTTCCCATAACCACCGGGGGCAGTGTAGGTTTGCTAAACAGGGCTGACTGACTAGCTTCGTCTGATTCTCATTGGGTCTGTAAGGTGTCAACGATTCAGCTTAAAAACATTTGTTGTAAATGAGATACTTTCCATCTCTGTCCTTAAACAGGGAATGCGCCAGTGCAAGTGACACACACAACCCCATCACAATGTCATGGGTTGGCATACACACACACACAAATGCACGCGGAGCACCTGGGAGTGTAATATATTAAGAGTATTTTGGTTCAACGGCTGAGAAGAAACCTTTTATTTCTTGGAATTAATGTAGACAGGTTGACCTTGAAAATAAGTGCTTGAACTTAAGGACCCAGTAGAAATAGTGTATTGGGAAGACAGGGACCTCAATAAAGGGGCTGTCTAATACACTGCTCTTATGCACACATACTAGGTAGAGACGAGAGCCAGAGAGTGTTGCAACTCCACCTGAACCCTCCTCTATAAGGACATTATAACACGCTAATGTCACCTGTTATAACATGCTAATAACAGCATGGATAGGGCATAAACAGGGAGTTCTACAGACACACAGACATACAAGACAGGGTTGAGCATGTCACACTGCACTGACACATCCCAAAAACCTCCACCCCTCCCTTCCATCCCGCTCCTCCCTTCCACGGTTCCAAGCTCCATCCCTTCCCCCTCCCCTCCAGCCCGTTCCTACCCGTCTGCTATACCCCGCTCTCCCCTGGTTCTGTGACTCTCTCCGTCTCTGCTCCCTTTCCTGCCTCCCCCCGTCCACCCCTACGTCTGCAGGCCTTGCGGATCGCGCTCCACTGGTAGCCGCTGAAGGTAGGGCTGATGGGGAAGTATTGGAAGACTGTGTGACGACGCAGGAAGTCCATGCCAAACGGGAGGTCGTAGGTTCTCATTCCCTCCAGCTCCGCAGCACTGGGTCCCGACCCTCGCTTCAACTTCCCGATCCCTCGCTCCTCCCTGGTACCTGACAAGAGGAAAGGAGAGACAAAGGAGAAAGAAAAGAGGAAGACAGGAGGAAGAGGGTTGAGCAATTGGAGAAGGCAACAGTTTGTGATATCCTTGTCCTATCTGTAAATAAAATCACAAGGGATATATAGTGTTTTAACTAACAGCGACAGTGTTTTAACTAACAGCGTCAGTCCAGTCTACTCAACAGGGATAGTGTTATAATTAACACTAGCTTAAGGATCCGCCCCCTTTTTTCAATTTGCGCTTAAAATGACATACCCAAATCTAACTGCCTGTAGCTCAGGCCTTGAAGCAAGGATATGCATATTCTTGGCACCATTTGAAAGTAAACACGTTGAAGTTTGTGGAAATGTGAAAGGAATGTAGGAGAACTTAACACAAATGATCTGGTAAAAGATAAAGAAAAATCCAACTGTTCTTTTGTATTTTTTTTTGTACCATCATCTTTGAAATGCAAGACCATAAAGTATTATTCCAGTCCAGGTGCAATTTAGATTTGCCACAAGATGGCAGTATGTGCAACATGTTTGACTGATCCAATGAACCATTGAATTTCTGTTCAAAATGATGTATTAAGACTGTCCAAATGTGCCTAATTTGTTTATTAATAACTTTCATGCTCAAAATTGTGCACTCTCCTCAAACAATAGCATGGTATTCTTTCACTAATAGCTACTGTAAATTGGACAGCGCAGTTCGATTAACAAGTATTGAAGCTTTCTGCCTCATGCTAATCGCATTAGCCTACGTTAGCTCAACCATCCTGTGGAAGGGACAACGATCCTGAAGAAGTTTTAACTAACAGCGACAGTCCAGTCTACTCAGCAGGGATAGTGTTATAATTAACAGTGATAGCACAGTCTACTCAGCAGCAATAGTGTTATAACTAACATTGAGTGTGATAGCAGTCTACTCACCAGGGATAGTGTTATCCAGCACAAATGCCACTGACCCCCCTACGAACATGGCTGTGGTCAGGAGCACGTTCAACACCTGATCTAGCGACACTATACCTGAGAGACAGAGAAAGGGTTCAGAGAGCTAGCCAGTTATTTTATAATGTGTGAGAACACTGAAGGAGTAGGCCATTGAGCTAATTATGTGGTGCACTCTAACTTGTCTTCCACTCACCAGTGACCAGAGGGTTCTGTTTGAGATAGCTGGGCAGCACCAGGCCAAAGAAGATTGAGAAGCCCAAAACAAAGAGGTTCCTGGAGGAGTTGAGGTCTACAAACTGCAGGTTGGACAGTCCCACAGCTGTGATCATTCCAAACAGGGTACAGAACAGCGCCCCCAGGACAGGGTCAGGCAGGGAGGCAAACAACGCACTGAATTTACCCACCAACCCTAGCAGCAGCATCATAGCAGCACCGTACTGGATCACACGCCGACTGCCTACCTGGAGGACCAATCAGAGAGCAGCAGGGAGTGAGAGAACGAATCAAAGAATATCAGGAAGAATAAAACTGTCCCACTCTACAGAGCTAATAAGATCCAAGCAAATTACTAGTCAGTGAGGGAGTTTTTTTATTCTGACATGGGATGAACCGTCAATAGCCTGTCACATCGGGCGAAAGCAGGGATGGAGCTGCACTTTTCTCAAATGGAACAGTAATCTGCGCCGCTCCGTCATGATGTCAACAAGGCAGCATGGTGCATCGTCCAGAAACAAACATCTCTTTTCTGTAAAATGTATGTTTGAATTTTCAAACGAATTGGGAAGGCTGATGGTGTTTTTATCAGGAATCATTTTTGCATGGGAAAACACAGAATCCTACTAAGTACTACAGATGGTTAATTAAGTCACTTTTGTTTTGAGCCAACATAGCTGTCCGGTTAAAAATCAAATGCCTACACGAACGAGATGAATTGAACCCCCTCTCAATTAAAACATAAATATGTAATATTTGTATAGAACTCGCAGAGGGACTCTGTTGATGTGTGATGGTTACCTTAGTGATGCCCAGCACGCCTATATTAGGACTGGAGGAAGTAGAGCCGTTTCCTGTCCCCATCAGCCCATCCAACACGCAGGACAGACCTTCCATAAATATACCCCTAGAGAAAGAAAAACAGAAAAAAAGTTTTTGTATCTGTTTTGGAAGGTAGTTACAGGTACACACACGGATCTCAAGTCATGATTCAAACCATTGTCTGCTCGATTTAACCAGATTTATGCTACTTTTATGGAAAACTTTTCTATGATGTGTATTAGGCAAGGACCTATGCGAGCAAGGTCAGGTACCTGTTGATGGCGTGAACAGGGGGTGGGGGGGCACAGGAGAGTCGGGCACAGGCATAGTAGTCCCCGATAGACTCGATGATGCTAGCGACCACGGCACTGAACATACCGATCACCCCTGCTGCTGTTACCGTAGGAACACCCCACTGAACTATGGGTAAAAACACAAACTCAACACACAACATTCTAGATTTGAGGAAGCTACAAACCTGTTGAATGCTCTTATCAAGAGTTTGGACTTAGCTAGGGGCAAGGTTGAACAACATAAAAGGGGTAACTCACAGGGGTAGGGGATCTTGAACCAAGGTGCAGCTGCCAGTATCCCCTGGCGTGCGTCAGTGCGGGCGTAGTAACCGTACTTGTCTTTCTCCGGCGGGAAAACGTTGGTTACAGTGAAGATGAAACAGATCAGCCATGACACCAGGATGGCCATGATGATCTGAGGGGGAGGGTTAAATATGACCGTCAAATCACAGAAAAACACATACAGTATGTCCTGGTGAGTTACACTGAAGAGCACCATAATAACTGTAGCGGAGTGATGATGATGATGACTTTATTCAAGTATGGGAGAGTTGTGAGGTCACCAGTTCAACAGTAAAGAGCAGCTTCATAAATAGTTGACATTTGGTGGAACGCTGCTTCAGGGTGCTTTTAAAATTGTATCATAATTTGAAAAACTCAATTTCTCCCACATTCTTAAGTAAATAGTAACAGAAGAGTGAAACTTTAAATGAGACAGGGCGAGAGCGTGATGAAGATGACTTTATTAGAGTGAAGTCACCATTGCAAGCAAAGAATCCTTTCCAGTGTCTACTGTTATATTACAGCAGCAGATATATCATGACATCAAATGACCAGCAGGGGGAGAGAGACACACCATATGAGACAATAATTTCAGATCATAAGAGGAATGGGGAGGGAGGAGACAGGGGAGTAGGGCTGGGCGATATGGCCAAAATCTCATATCCCGATACAGCTCATTTTCTGTAAATTCAATGAATAAATAGTTTATATAAAATGACCACATGTAAAGTCCTATTTCGTACTACATGTTGAATTAAAATCAAATAAAAAAGGTACTTACTCATTTGATTATTTCTCCTTTCATTTAGAACCTTTGTGCAAATGTTCAATTAAGCATGTAACAAAATATAACATTTTAATCTAGACAATCTAAAAAGGTAAATAGAAAACACTTCAACTATAGTTGCAAACAAAATAAATATATTTTCGGGGGCTTGCCTGTTTTGCATGTTATTTTGGCATTAATACGAGTCCCATATCAATTTGCATTTGGTACCTTGGGTAGAGTGTTAGCACCAACTCACAAAACCCTCACGAAACCCCCATTTTTCGACAGTGTAAATTGGGGCCATGTCTTTGCAGATGTAAGTTGTCACGGCAGATGTTATCTCCTTCCATCTTCGTGATTCTTTGCCATTTGGTGTGCCGCGGGCCAAAGCCTCTTGCAACGTCTGAGTCGGGTTTGTTTTGAGCACTCGACTGTACTTTTTTAGGTCTCATCCGTAGACTCACTCCGTACTGTTTCACATGATTCTTGCGTAGGTGGTAAAAGCGATTAGTGGTGTTTGAGCCTGTTGTCTGGACCGGCCGGCGGCATATTTTGCAGAGGACGGTTTTCTGGTCAGTGTCAGACTTTTCATAACCAAACCACGTCCATGCGACCGAAAGGCACGAGTGGAAGAACGCAAAGCGTAGTCCAATTGACGAAAAATATTGCCGTAAAGAGTGTGATTTGCTACAACGAAATAAACGATAAGAGCATAATATGAAACGATAGGAAAAATGTCTATCGTCACATGATATAAAGTTGAAGTCAGAACTTTACATACACTTAGGTTGGAGTCATTAAAACTCATTTTTCAACCCCTCCACATATTTATTGTTAACAAACTATAGCTTTGGCTATTCGGGTTAGGACATCTACTTTGTGCATGACAAGTAATTTTTCCAACAATTGTTCAGACAGATTATTTCACTGTATCACAATTCCAGTGGGTCAGAAGTTTACAAACTAAATTGACTAAATTGACTGTGCCTTTAAACAGCTTGGAAAATTCCAGAAACAATTTTCATGGCTTTAGAAGCTTCTGATAGGCTAATTGACATAATTTGAGTCAATTTGGAGATGTACCTATGGATGTATTTCAAGGCCTCTTTGCTTGACATCATGGGAAAATCAAAAGAAATCAGCCAAGACCCCAGGAAAAAAATGGTAGACCTCAAGTCTGGTTCATCCTTGGGAGCAATTTCCAAATGCCTGAAGGTACCATGTTCATCTGTACAAACAATAGAACGCAAGTATAAACCCCATGGGACCATGCAGCGTCATACCACTCAGGAATGAGACTCGTTCTGTCTCCTAGAGATGAATGTACTTGGGTGCAAAACGTGCAAATCAATCCCAGAACAGCAAAGGACCTTGTGAAGATGCTGGAGGAAAAAGGTACAAAAGTATCTATATCCACAGTAAAAATGAGTCCTATATCGACAAACTGAAAGGCTGCTCAGCAAGGAAGCCACTGCTACAAAACCGCCATAAAAAAGCCAGACTACAGTCTGCAACTGCACATGGGGACAAAGATGCTACTTTTTGGAGAAATATCCTCTGGTCTGATGAAATAGAAATAGAACGGTTTGGCCATAATGACCATTGTTATGTTTGGAGGAAAAAGGGGGAGGCTTGCAAGCCAAAGAACACCATCCCAACCGTGAAGCACGGGGGTGGCAGCATCATGTTGTGGGGGTGTTTTGCTGCAGGAGGGACTGGTGCACTTCACAAAATAGATGGCGTCATGAGGAAGGAAAACTATGTGGATATATTGAAGCAACATCTCAAAACATCAGTCAGGAAGTTAAAGCTTAGTCACAAAATGTGTCTTCCAAATGGACAATGACCCCCAAGCATACTTCAAAAGTTGTGGCAAAATGGCTTAAGCACAACAAAGTCAAGGTATTGGAGTGGCCATCACAAAGCCCTGACCTCAAATCCTATAGAAAAGTTGTGGATAGAACAGAAAAAGCGTATATGCGAGCAAGGAGGCCTCCAAACCTGACTCAGTTACACCAGCTCTGTCAGGAGGAATGGGCCAAAATTCACCCAATTTATTGTGGGAAGCTTGTGGAAGGCTACCTGAAACGTTTGACCCAAGTTAAACAATTTAAAGGCAATGCTACCAAATACTAATTGAGTGTATGGTAACTTCTGACCCACTGGGAATATGATGAAAGAAAAAAGCTGAAATAATTTTTTTTTTTAAATCACTATTATTCTGACATTCGACATTCAACATTAAAATAAAGTGGTGATCCTAACTGACCTAAGACAGGCAATTTTTACTAGGATTAAATGTCAGGAATTGTAAAAAACTGAGTTTATATGCATTTGGCTAAGCCTTCAACTGTATATATCGTCATGTCGCCCAGCCCTACAGGGGAGGTGAATAATATTAGAAAGCAGGACTCAACAAGTAATGGGAGGATGGAAGAGTGTGTGCCCATTGATCTGACCTCACTTGATCCGTGACAGGTCAGATCGAAGAGCACACTGTTCCGGGAGAAGTGATGTGTGTCTAGGTGTGTGTGTTTGTGCGCCCCTGCTAGTGAATTTCTCAATTGTTCTGTGGGCATCTCTGTGTGTGTGTGCGCGAGGGTACTCACGGGGAACATCTTGAAGAGCTGTAATCTATAAGAGGTCCATCCTTTCTTAGCCTTGTAGATGGGCAGAGGAAGCTGTACATTCCTCGCATACTGAGAGAACAACAACACCAGGAATATAGTCCTACAGACAGACACAGAGAGTGGGAGACAGACAAGTAAGAAATACAGCAGCCAAGGGTCTGTAGAACGGTTAAACATTTGTAAAAAGAAGCAATAACCCTCCTATAAAGACTGCCATAAAGACATCTGGATCCAAAGGTTTCATTCTCAAAAAGGGACACAATAAAATCAATTAATTGACAACTCAATGAAGTTAGACGGTTCACTTTTTCCAAATTTTGTTACAATACTGCCTTATTCTAAAATTTTGTTTTTTTCCCCCTCATCAATCTACACACACGACCCCATAATGACTAAGCAAAAACTGTTTTTATTTTATTTAAATTTTTGGTAATTGATAAAAGAAAATGTATAAACTGAAATATCACATTTACATAAGTATTCAGACCCTTTACTCAGTACTTTGTTGAAGCACCTTTGACAGCGATTACAGCCTAGAGTCTTCTTGGGTTTGACTCTACAAGCCTGGCACATCTGTATTTGTGGAGTTTCTCCCAGTCTTCTCTGCAGATCCTCTAAAGCTCTGTCAGGTTGGAAGGGGAGCGTTGCTGCACAGCTATTTTCAGGTCTCTCCAGAGACTCTCCAGTTTGATCGGGTTCAAGTCCGGGCTCTGGCTGGGCCACTCAAGGACATTCAGAGACTTGTCCAGAAGACACTCCTGCGTTGGCTTAGCTGTGTGCTTAGGGTCGTTGTCCTGTTGGAAGGTGAACCTTCGCCACAGTCTGAGCTCCTGAGCGCTCTGGAGCAGATTTTCACCAAGGATCTTTTTGTACTACATCTTTCCCTTGATCCTGACTAGTCTCCCAGTCCCTGCCGCTAAAAAACATCCCCACAGCATGATGCTGCCACCACCATGTTTCACCAGGTTTCCTCCAGATGTGATGCTTGGCATTCAGGCCATAGATTTACATTTTGGTTTCATCAAATCAGAAAATCTTGTTTCTCATGGTCAGAGTCCTTTAGGTGACTTTTGGCAAACTCCAAGCGGGCCGTCATGTACCTTTTACTGAGGAGTGGCTTGCGTCTGGCCACTCTATCACATAAAAAGGCATGATTGGTGGAGTGCTGCAGGGCTGGTTGTCCTTCTGGAAGGTTCTCCCATCTCCAGAGGAACTCTGACAGAGTGACCATCGGGTTCTTGGTCACTTCCCTGACCAAGGCCCTTCTCCCCTGACTGCTCAGTTTGGCCGAACGGCCAACTCAAGGAAGAGTATTGGTGGTTCCAAACTTCTTCAATTTAAGAATGATGGAGGCCACTGTGATCTTGGGGACCTTCAATGCTGCAGAAATGTTTTGGCAGCCTTCCCCAGATCTGTGCCTCGACACTGTCTTGGCGCTCTACAGACAATTCCTTCTTGGCTTTTGCTCTGTCAACAGTGGTACCTTTCCAAATCATGTCCAATCAATTTAATTTACCACCGGTGGACTCTAATCAAGTTGAAAAACATCTAAAGGAAGATCAATGGAAACAGGCTGCACCTGAGCTCAATTTCAAATGTCATAGCAAATGGTCTGAATACTTATGCACATAAGGTATTATTTCTATAAAAAAATTATACATTTGCCAAAATTTCTAAAAACTTGTTTTCGCTTTGTTATTATGGGGTATTGTGTGTGGACTGATGAAAAACAAATATTTTATACATTTTAGAATAAGGCTGTAACGCAACTACATTTGGAAAAAGGGAAGGGAAATACTTCCCGAATGAACTGTATGTGATGCTGTGCTGTTTGAGATGAGTTGCAAGACAAATTTCCCAAAATATAAAATAAATGAATGAATAACTGAACTTAAGACAGAAACAGTTACCAGCAGACACAGCTCTGCTGAACCTCCTGACTCAGAGCTCTCTGTCTGGAGTAGCACTGTGTTCCCACCTCCATTCTGCAGGGCAGCGGTGTCAACTGGGAATGGTTTCTGATTGGCTGTGTAATGGGCAGTTACGGTAATTGATTGGTTAAGGATGCCTCTGGGGGCGGGAATCAGTCTACTAGTATAACACAAGATAGAGAAGATAGCATTTTATTGTCGGGATTTGACAGAAATGTGCCTTGCATCATAAGACAACAGACAGTATAGTAAACTTAGAGGGCTGGGAACTATACAGGGGACTAATCAGTCAGGAAAGCCTAGAATCAGTGTACTACTCACAGCATGGCGATGCCCCAGTGTTTCCCTGCTCTCTCCCTGCAGCCTGGAAGCCAGAAAGGCCGATGAGGGCCACGGTTGGGGTGATGGTCAGAGGGCCGATGTATTTCAACAGGAGTCCTGGAAGCCCCAGGAAGCCGATACACACCTCTATCAGAGACGACACAATGATAGCCCCCTGGATCTGTGTGTGTGGGGGGGGGGGGGGGGGCAAAGAGGGAGAGATTAGTACAACTTGTAATGTAATTTCATAATAAAGTACTTTATGTGCCAAAGTCCCAAATTAAATGGATATACGCAGTTATCATTACCATTTAGAGAAGTGATCATAGAGAGGAAGTTATCTTTATTTTTCCTTTATTAGAGCAATCACAACACCTGGAACAAGTCTGTAAAATGAATGACTGTTTAATGAAATTATTACTCCCCCTCAAGCCTATCAATGTCCATGTCTCTAATTCTATTCATCGTGACATCGTCATTAAGTTATCCCCTCACACATACACACACGTGTCAAAACAGGGTTACCAAACCCACTTACACAAGCCTTATAAAAGGTTAATGGGAGTTAACCGCCTCTGTCATACTCTCTGCGCGCGCACACACACAAAGGCTGAGTCACAGCAACAGGCCTTAACAAGCATCATCAATTAGAACTCCTTCTACTTTACGTTTTAGTCTGTGACTAGGTGCAGCTGATGGGCTAACATGGGCTTGAACAACACTGACACAGAACACAGGAGTAGACCTCTCTCTGTACACTAATGCAAGGTAATGGTTTGGGTACTTTAAAAATATCTCCCATGTCACCCCCTCCATCTC
Organism: Oncorhynchus nerka; assembly: GCF_034236695.1. Classification (NCBI taxonomy): domain Eukaryota; kingdom Metazoa; phylum Chordata; class Actinopteri; order Salmoniformes; family Salmonidae; genus Oncorhynchus; species Oncorhynchus nerka. The sequence continues at coordinate 77,295,492 of NC_088408.1, forward strand.
TCATTTCAGTGCTCCTCCCCCTCTCACCTCTCGTATTCGGGGATGCCAGATGTGTTCAGTGTTGAACAGCTCGGTTTCGTTGAACATGGGCGGAACCACTGAGGGACAGAAATAATGGAGAAAGATAGAGGAAAAGAAAACAGAGAAATAGAAAGAAGAGAGAAGGATGATTAAACACATTTATCGAGTGTGCAAAGCTGTCATCAAGGCAAAGGATGGCTACTTTGAAGAATCTCAAATCAAATATATTTAGATTTATTTAACACTTTATTGGTTACTACCCGATTCCATATACAGTGGGGCAAAAAAGTATTTAGTCAGTCACCAATTGTGCAAGTTCTCCCACTTAAAAAGATGAGGCCTGTAATTTTCATAGGTACACTTCAACTATGACAAACAAAATGAGAATTTTTTTCTCCAGAAAATCACATTGTAGGATTTTTAATGAATTTATTTGTAAATTATGGTGGAAAATAAGTATTTGGTCAATAACAAAGGTGTATCTCAATACTTTGTTATATACCCTTTGTTGGCAATGACAGAGGTCAAATGTTTTCTGTAAGTCTTCACAAGGTTTTCACACTGTTCCTGGTATTTTGGCCCATTCCTCCATGCAGAGCTCCTCTAGAGCAGTGATGTTTTGGGGCTGTTGCTGGGCAACACGGACTTTCAACTTCCTCCAAAGATTTTCTATGGGGTTGAGATCTGGAGACTGGCTAGGCCACTCCGGGACCTTGAAATGCTTCTTACGAAGCCACTCCTTCGTTGCCCGGGCGGTGTGTTTGGGATCATTGTCATGCTGAAAGACCCAGCCACGTTTCATCTTCAATGCCCTTGCTGATGGAAGGAGGTTCTAATATCTTTGATATTGTTGCATGTAGCGTTTATATATATTTTTCAGTATATATTTAACAAAATCTAAACCACCGACAAGTGAAATACAATGTTTTTCCAAAACACTGACATTAACACACCTTGGCCCCAAACCTGGAAGCCTAATCTGATGTCAACCTGAGAAACTCATCCGATGCCAGCTGAGGTTCCAGTCAGCTCTACTGATGCCAGCTCACGTGAGCAGGAAAGTGAGGGTGAGAACAGGTCATAGTGAAGGTACTTGTGGTGTGTGTACTCACCGGTGTATGCATTTGTGTGTGTGTTTACCTGTAGCGTTGCACTTCCACTTGTCTAGTGACAGGATTGCTCTGGCGGGAGCCAGGAAGGCAAATGCACTTGCCTGGAACAGAGGAAGCCTGGAACAACGCAGCACAATTACTCTATTAGCAAGAATACACACATTCCTCCAATACACTCTACCTCACTGCTCAGTAGGGAACTTTTCACTCTATTCACATTGTACAAATTGTTACTTGACATAGTATATTCTGTTTCTCTCTTCTGTATATCACGTCCACACATGTAAAATCCCTGATCTATCACTAAGTCGATCCAGTCAGTTGATGGAAACATTGCTAGTGTCAGTCAGTGGTAAAACAGTGTAAAGTCAGTCATCATAGCATGATGGTTATGTGATGATTATGCCAGTGTTATGTGGCCTTTATAGCTGTGGGTTCCAGTGGCGCAAGCAACCGTTCTCCTGTTTGTCCGCTAGATGTCACTAGTGAACACTGAGCAGCAGGGTCTACCCTGGTTTGGCAACAGTAACAGCCTGGACACTGACAGAGCTGCGCTGTTTGAACGGAGCAGGTGCTGGCTGATAATTGGCATTGATTTGAATGCTGGTCAGTGTGCAGTGACACACCATCATTAACTCTGATGACCAACCAGATTAAATCGATCAATGTGTACTGCAGCGGACCCAGGTCACTGGTGTAAAAGGCTAACACCCTATGTATCGCACCAATGGGGTTAACCCACTTGGTGTGAATTGAAACATGGCTCCTATAGCAAGGATCACTACACTGCCCCGTTCAAACATCCTCGTGTCGACTACTCAGCCCCCTCACACAGCTAGGTCATGTGTTCCGCTGGCCTCACAGGTGTTATCGCTCTTCTGACACGAATGTAGCGAACGGTGGGGCAGGGAAGCGAACCCGGGTCGCTGGCATGAAAGGCAAAACACCCTACGCACCTTTAAAAGGCTGCTTTGTATTTGAATGTTTGCTCTAAAATGAAATATCACTACCATTATTGATATAATAATAGATTAGAACGAAACATGGGCCATTTGAGTGTCAGCGTCACTGACGTGTGTGTGGGGGGTGAGAGACCGAGAGATCATGACAAATACACAGACGCCAATTTACCCAGCAGCACTCATCTACCGCAGAGGGTCACATGTTGTCCGCAGGTGGGACCAGCTGTGCACGCAATGACACGTAAACACACAAAATCACCTTTCCTAGAGTGTTTGTGATCTGACCTCACTTAGCACCATGACTCAAACACAGCCACTAGCACTCCTCTCCTCTCCATTCCCCTTTCCATCCATTCATCTTCCTCTATACATCCCTTCACCCTCTCTCCCTCAGCCCCACCCTCTCCTTATGCTTCAGTCCACATCAACTCCCTACCTCTCATCCAGCTCTCCAGCCCTCTACCTCATCCATCTCTCCCTATTTTCCAGCCCTCTACCACAGTGCTCATTGCTTCCCTCCCTCCACTCCCACCTTATCCATGTTGCCAGGGTGACACAGATAGCTGTGATTTGTGACACAAAGATGATGGTCATTAGTGAAAAGATGGACATTATAGTGACTTTGGATGAGTCGGCAAGCAGCCGGTGTGTGAGTGTGTTGTCAGCGAGACATGATGGAGCAGAGAACAGATATCTCACTAACAATTTCTAAAATTCTTCTTTGAGTTCAAAGTTCTAAGGTTTACTACAGGGCACACAGAAAAACAACAACTGTGACTGGTGCATGATCTTACCATCTGTGTGAGTGCTATGTAGAGGCTAGTCCTCTGTGTGTGAGACAGTGCTGTGCATGCTTCTCTGTGTGACCAGTCCTAATTGCAGGACTAAAGACAGGAGAATTGGCCACAGCTAAAATTACATCGACCCATTTTTCACAGTAGTCCTATGTGGCAGAATGCCTTGTTTCTCCCTGAGCGGAGTGTGTGTGTGCCAGGCAAACACAGATCCTCCATTACCGCTGGTCTGTGTGTGTACGCGTGTGGGTGAGTGAGTGTGGGTGTTTGTCTGCAGTTATTTTCAAGGCTGTACCTGACTGTTAGACAAAACACTAATGGCTAAAAAGTAAAAATACTGCTTCGTTCTCTCCTTTCAAAAAGAAATCACTCAAGGCCATGAGACTAGGAGAGTACTTTCTGTGTGTGTGTCCAGTGTGTGTATGTGTGTGTACAGTGATTTCCCGTCAATGCTGCTGTATCCGGGCCATGAGACAGACAGGCAGACTGCACAAACACAATTACAAACAACAGACAGACTACAATGACGTGGCATGGCATCGAGCATCACATTCACGTTTGGTAGCAATAATAACCATGGCAACAAATATGAAACCTGGCTGTGGCATTTCTAAAGGATATCATATTTCTAGAAAGGGATAGAGGGGGAGAAAATGTGGGCAAGAGTAGTAAAATGTTAACCTCTAACCACAATGAGAGTGAGAAAGACATTAAAGAAGAAAAAAAATAACAATGAAAGAATGAAAGAGAGTTTCCTGTAGAGAGAGGTAGAGGAGAGAAAAGGAGCAGGAAAGAGTTTCCTGTAGAGCAAGGTAATACTTATGGCTTTATCAAGGCTTGGTTCAGCACCTAGACCCAGTTGATTCTGCCTGCCACCTGGGGGATGGGGTGTATGAGTGCAGCATAGTGCATAATTATGCTCCTAGCACCAACATACCTACCCTATTTCATAATACACTCCTTAACCACACTGTGTAGAATGTGAAGCAATGGAGGTCTCCTCCCAGTCTCGATTATTGTTAAAACCAAACAGTCCAACTCATCCCAAACCATCTCAATTGGGGTTGAGGTCAGGTGATTGTGGAGGCCATGTCATCTGATGCAGCACTCAATCACTCTCCTTCTTAGTCAAATAGCCCTTACACAGCCTGGAAGTGTGTTTTGGGTCATAGTCCCACTAAGCCCAAACCAGATGGGATGATACCTCACATGGTCTCTCCTATCATTGCTATGCAGACGACACACAATTAATCTTCTCCTTTCCCCCTTCTGATGACCAGGTGGCGAATCGCATCTCTGCATGTCTGGCAGACATATCAGTGTGGATGACGGATCACCACCTCAAGCTGAACCTCGGCAAGACGGAGCTGCTCTTCCTCCCGGGGAAGGACTGCCCATTCCATGATCTCGCCATCACGGTTGACAACTCCATTGTGTCCTCCTCCCAGAGCGCTAAGAACCTTGGCGTGATCCTGGACAACACCCTGTCGTTCTCAACTAACATCAAGGCGGTGGCCCGTTCTTGTAGGTTCATGCTCTACAACATCCGCAGAGTACGACCCTGCCTCACACAGGAAGCAGCGCAGGTCCTAATCCAGGCACTTGTCATCTCCCGTCTGGATTACTGCAACTCGCTGTTGGCTGGGCTCCCTGCCTGTGCCATTAAACCCCTACAACTCATCCAGAACGCCGCAGCCCGTCTGGTGTTCAACCTTCCCAAGTTCTCTCACGTCACCCCGCTCCTCCGCTCTCTCCACTGGCTTCCAGTTGAAGCTCGCATCCGCTACAAGACCATGGTGCTTGCCTACGGAGCTGTGAGGGGAACAGCACCTCAGTACCTCCAGGCTCTGATCAGGCCCTACACCCAAACAAGGGCACTGCGTTCATCCACCTCTGGCCTGCTCGCCTCCCTACCACTGAGGAAGTACAGTTCCCGCGCAGCCCAGTCAAAACTGTTCGCTGCTCTGGCCCCCCAATGGTGGAACAAACTCCCTCACGACGCCAGGACAGCGGAGTCAATCACCACCTTCCGGAGACACCTGAAACCCCACCTCTTTCAGGAATACCTAGGATAGGATAAAGTAATCCTTCTCACCCCCCTTAAAAGATGTAGATGCACCATTGTAAAGTGGCTGTTCCACTGGATGTCTTAAGGTGAACGCACCAATTTGTAAGTCGCTCTGGATAAGAGCGTCTGCTAAATGACTTAAATGTAAATGTAAATGACGTGTCGCTGCAGAATGCTGTGATCGCCATACTGGTTAAGTGTGCCTTGAATTCTAAACAAATCACAGTGTCAGTGTCACCAGCAAAGCACCCCCACACCATCACACCACCTCCTCCATGCTTTGTGGTGGGAACCACACACGTGGAGGTCATTCGTTCACATACTCTAAGTCTCACAAAGACATGGCAGTTGGAACCAAAAATCTCAACCACGAAGGCCTGAATCACACAGTTTCCTCTGAACAGTTGATGTTGAGATGTGTCTCGTTACTTGAACTCTGTGAAGCATTTATTTGGGGCTGCAATTTGATGTCCAGTTAACTCTAATTGATCATCCTCTGCAGCAGAGGTAACTCTGGGTCTTCCTTTCCTGTGGTGGTCCTCAGAGTCAGTATCATCATAGTGCTTGATGGTTTTTGCAACTGCATTTGAAGAAACTTTCAAAGTTCTTGACATTTTCCAGATTGACTGACCTTCATGTCTTAAAGTAATGATGGACTGTCGTTTCTCTTTGCGTACTTGAGCTGATCTTGCCATAATATGGACTTGGTATTTTACCAAATAGGGCTATCTTCTGTATACCACCCCTACCATGTCACAACACAATAGGTGTGCCTTGTTGAACTTAACAAGGCACACCTGTTAATTGACATGCATTCCAGGTGACTACCTCATAACGCTGGTTGAGAGAATGCCAAGAGTGTGCAAAGCTGTCATTAAGGCAAAGGGTGGCAATTTGAAGAATCTCAAATATATTTTGATTTGTTTGTGTGTTATGTGTGTTATTTCATAGTGTTGTCTTCACTATTATTATACAATGTAGAAAATAGTAAAAAAAACCAAAAAAAAACCTTGAATGAGTAAGTTGCCCAAACTTTTGACTGGTACTGTATCTGTGTGTATATATATATGTATGTACAGTTGAAGTTGAAGTTTACATACACCTTAGCCAAATACATTTAAACTCAGTTTCACAATTCCTGACATTTAATCCTAATAAAAATTCCCTGTCTTAGGTCAGTTAGGATCAAAACTTTATTTTAAGAATGTGAAATGTCAGAATAGTAGAGATAATTATTTATTTCAGCTTTTATTTCTTTCACATTCCCAGTGGGTCAGAAGTTGACATACATTCAATTAGTATTTGGTAGCATTGCCTTTAAATTGTTTAACTTGGGTCAAAGTTTCTGGTAGCCTTCCACAAGCTTCCCACAAAGTTGGGTGAATTTTGGCCCATTCCTCCTGACAGAGCTGGTGTAACCGAGTCAGGTTTGTCGGCCTCCTAACTCGCACACGCCTTTTCAGCTCTGCTCACAAATTTTCAATAGGATTGAGGTCACGGATTTGTGATGGCCACTCCAATACCTTGACTTTGTTGTGCTTAAGCCATTTTGCCAAAACTTTGGAAGTATGCTTGGGGGTCATTGTCCATTTGGAAGACCCATTTGCGACCAAGCTTTAACTTCCTGACTGATGTCTTGAGATGTCGCTTCAATATATCCACATAATTTTCCTTCCTCATGACACCATCTATTTTGTGAAGTGCACCAGTCCCTCCTGCAGCGAAGCACCCCCACAACATGATGCTGCCACCCCCGTGCTTCACGATTGGGATGGTGTTCAGCGTGCAAGCCTCCCCCTTTATTCTCCAAACATAACGATGGTAATTTCTCAAAAAATTACGATCTTTTTCCCCATGTGCAGTTGCAGACCGTAGTCTGGCTTTTTTATGGCGGTTGTGGAGCAGTGGCTTCTTCCTTGCTGAGCGGTCTGTCAGGTTATGTCGATATAGGACTCGTTTTACTGTAGATATAGATACTTTTGTACCAGTTTCCTCCAGCATCTTCACAAGGTCCTTTGCTGTTGATCTGGGATTGATTTGCACTTTTTGCACCCAAGTACGTTCATCTCTAGGAGACAGAACGAGTCTCCTTCCTGAGTGGTATGACGCTGCATGGTCCCATGGGGTTTATACTTGCGTACTATTGTTTGTACAGATGAACATGGTACCTTCAGGCATTTGGAAATTGCTCCCAAGGATGAACCAGACTTGAGGTCTACCATTTTCTTCCTGAGGTTTTGGCTGATTTCTTTTGATTTTCCCATGATGTCAAGCAAAGAGGCACAGAGTTTGAAGGTAGGCCTTGAGATACATCCATAGGTACACCTCCAATTGACTCAAATGATGTCAATTAGCCTATCAGAAGCTTCTAAAGCCATGACATTGTTTCTGGAATTTTCCAAGCTGTTTAAAGGCACAGTCAACTTTGTGTGTGTGTTGTGTGTGTGTGTGTAAACTTCTGACCCACTGGAATTGTGATACAGTGAATTATACATTAAATAATCTGACTGTAAACAATTGTTGGAAAAATTACTTGTGTCATGCACAAAGTAGATGTCCTAACCGACTTGCCAAAACTATAATTTGTTAACAAGAAATTTGTGGAGTGGTTGAAAAACAAGTTAATGACTCCAACCTAAGTGTATGTATACTTCCGACTTCAACTATATGTATGTATGCATGCATGCAGGTATGTATGTGTGTGTGTGTACCTGCAGCCCAGTGTAGTCTGTAGCAGGGTGGTAATTCCCACACAGAAGAAGATAGTTCCTATGAGCTGACTGGTAGCCCACTGGTCAAACCCTACACACATGGCTTCAGCTAGCAGGAACGGCACCGCGATGGTACCACTGAAACACGTCAGGTAGTGCTGGAGAGAGAGGTGAGAGAGGGTTAGAATGAGATGTGTGTGTCACTGTGTGTGATGGCCTTTTACAGTGTGTATGTGTTTATGTTATTAGACAGGACTGTTGTGTAAATATTGACTGAGTTAATATTGATTGAGGTTATTGAGGTCTCTGTGTGACAGGGAAGCCGAGCATCAACTTGCATACCAGTATGTTTCATAAGCATGAGTATAAAGGGGAGGGGCTTAATTTACCCACTCCTGATGTAACTATGTTACATGATACGGGTTATAGAACAGGAAAGAGGAAGTGACTCAAATAAGCGGTGAGATGGCATTTTTTAGGCCTGAGCTTAGCTGCATTTTTACAGTCTGAATTTATGTGGCTTCCTCTCCTTGTCTACGCTTGTCCTTTATCAGTGCTGATGAAGAACAGGTGAAAGCAATAAGGAGAGGAACTTTATTAGGAATTAGCTTTCACATCAGTGCAGATGAAGGAGAGGAGACAAGGAGGAAGCCACATTATTTAGATTACATTTATACATATTTCAGACAGTCAAACACACAACACATGCTTATCTGGTACTTGCAAAACAACAGAGGTACCAGAGCTGTGGGTGTGTGTCTCACCTGTAAGCCCAGGAATATACACAGGTACCAGGGAGGTGTGTCTTCGATGGTGTAGATCATGTCCATTCTCCTGGCGTCAATACTGTCTGCACTGTCCAACGTCTCTGACATGGAACTCTACACACACACGCGCAAAGGTGAGAAGACAGTGTTTTAGACTATAGATGTAGGCTACTGTACACCCTCACACACCACAGGGTATACAATCTCTGGACCAAATGGTTTTAAGACTGAAGTTTTATTTCTATTTTTATTTAAATTTCTAAGTTTTATTTAAATTCTGTTTTATAGTTTCCTAAATTATGTTGTCAGTTTTATTTTCACTCTTAAAATTACAATTGTCAATAGAGAAACAACTCAATTAAATGTTATGAGTCCATGTCAATGCTTAAATCACACCAGAAGATTTTTTAATGTAATTCTCCTTTAATACAGGTAGGCCGTCTTTGTAAATAAGAATTTGTTCATTAACTGACTTGCCTAGTTTAATAGAAAGGTAAAATAATGTATTTTCTTGAGAATTGTTTTTTAAAAAAATATATATATATTTTTTTAAAGACAATCGCGCATCTGGCCCTTTAATTGAGCGTCTAGCGATGGATCTGTACTGCTGCTGCTCATTTCATGGCAAAGTTTGCAAATAACAAATACAGATGATATTCTCCTGCCAGGTAAGCCTATTTTGCAGTTAACATTTAATTGAGAAGTTTTTTGGGAAAATATTTCTGTCAATCCACAAGACGGTAATCACATCAAATGGCTACACACGGAGTGATAAACAAATGAGCGCACGCCACAGACAGACCGGGACAATGTTCCTGGAAGTTAATTGGCAGATTGTGTTTTTTATTTATTTTTAAAGCCAATAGTTGCTAACCAGGGGTGGGATAATGAAAGTTTTACATTGAATAGATAGTAGCTGGGAGCTTTCTGGTGTCTTGATACTTGTGAGATTTGTTTATGACCGTTTGCGGTGGAACACGTGAAAATTGAATGTACTTTCAGAATTGTTTGACGAGTTACTCATAGGTGGGCTGCGAGCTACTGGTAGCTCACGATCGACCTGTTGGGAGACAAACTACAGAACAGTCATATTGTAGACTGATGATTTCACTGCAACATAACAGACAGCGGGGCAGGAGATGGGAGAAGAATATTCAGCATGGAAGAGCGAAAGGCTGAACAATTCAGCAAGAGTGTAGTCAAAGAAAGACTGGAGAGATTCAGAAAGGGAGAGAGAGAAAGACTGGAGAGATTCAGAAAGGGAGAGAGAGAAAAAAGGGAGAGATTCAAGCAGACACCGGCGAGAAATTCCTCTTGCCTCTGACTATCTTTCTCTCACAAGGGAAAAGTGCAGAGTCACAGTGACAGAGAGAAGAGAGGATGATCAAAAGAGCAGGGATAAACAAAGGATGTAGGGGAGGGACAGGGTGAGTGAGAGGGTATGAGAGGAGAAGGGCGTGTCTCGTACCTTCTCTCCTTCCTGGATCTCTTTAGTGTAGATGGCCATCAGCTCAGTGTCTTCAGTGTCCTGCTCTCCAGCGGCCTGTTCCACTCCGTTCACCACCACCTACACAGACAGATGCATGTCAATAGTTTAACCACCTACTGTACACTACATACACAGACATGTCAATCATTGATATGGGCTAACTAACTATGAAACATTGAGTACCAAGGACCCATATTTCATTATCCCTCTATTATTGTACAGGCATTTCTTTCAGAAATGTAACTGTATAAAGCCAATGTAGGGGTAGAGAAATGACAAACTTCCATAGTGTTATGCTGGTGGCTGTGCCTTTGCAGTGATGCAGTGTTTTGACAACAGTGACGCTTTTTTGTACCGCAAAAACCTCACCCCAGTAAGTATTTTACAAACATTTCACACTGTATTATACAAAGTAGCACAACTTATATACACTCACGTACGCAAAGAGAGAACATTTCAAGGAAAGCAAGGACATTGATGCTGATTGGGTAAGGTTAACAGAACTATCAGACATAACACACAAAGGACAGCATGGGTGTTGCTTTGGGAGCCTTTGCACTTTGTCTGGAAAATGATCTCTGGGAATACTGGGCCATAGGTACATCAGTTTCTTCATTAGTTGAAGACCCGAGCCAACGAGGTGGGGAGAAAATGGTCCATGTGCCCTTGAGCAGGGTACTTAACCCTCCAGGGGCACGGTACTACTATGGCTGAAATGTGTCAAAAAAACATTTCACTGCATCTATCCTGTGTATGTGACTGATTTTTTTTAAAACATTTTTTTTACATTGGTCTATTTATCACACTGCTGCACACACACAACACTGTAGGGACGCAAGGTCATGACATCACTGTGCGTGTGTGTTGTGTCCTGTTTGTTGTGGATGTGTGTTCTGCGTCTGTGGCTTGGTTAGCAAATCACAGATGAAGTTCAAAGTATAGAAGGACAGTCTCTCACACACACAGTGGCATTTGTCTAAATTTGATTTGAGGATGAGTCTTTGCATACTTTCATCCATCTTTGCATCTAGTCTGCCAGGCATGCGAAACAACAAATTACTTGTGTTCAGACTTAAATGTCATTGGCATTCAAGTGTGTGCGTGTGTGTGTACCTTTCCTGGGGACACATTCCATCCTACTGCCTATCTTTCACTAGCTGGGAAATATTACTGCTGACAGAGCAGCCATCAGATGAGAGAAATTAGAATGAACTTAAGGTCTGTCATTTGTATTAATGGACATTAGTTCATGAAAAAAACATTTTATAGGCACACACTGGAAAGGTGCAGTGAAATGTGTTGTTCCATGTACAGATGTTTCACCTTGTTTGAATACCCGAGCCTACAAGTGACCTTTCACTTACTGGCACAAAGCGCTTGCCGCTAGGCTACCTGCAGCCCCAGACATCACATCCCTAGACGTCACAAAACTAGTACCCTTGGGAGAGAGCTATGGAGAGGACAACGAGGGGGAGATTAAAGAATGAATGCAAGAAGCAAAGAAAGAAAGACAAAGAAAGGAGGAAGAGAAAGACAGAAGGGAGGGAGACTGGCTGTACAGGTAATTGAGGAGAGCCATTGTGTCCCTTTATCCACCTCTGTCCTATTCAGCCATTCAGTAACAGGAGCATGTGAATGGGATACTTATAACAAACAGGATATATAGTCATACATCTCTGAGTGACTCAAAACCCAGAGAGGGTGTTTGTGCTCCTCAGTACAGTATTATGTGTGTGTGTGTGTGTGTGCGTGGCTAGGGAAACCGTTATTGTTGATTTGTGGTGTGACCTACATGAGGGGACTGTGCTCCAACCAAGAGGAAATGGCCAGAACAAAACTGGCACGACATGGAGACTAACATTGCATGTGTGGATGTTCGTCAGTGCGTGTGTGACCCTGACAAGTGTTAAGTGATCCTAATGACAGGTCTCTGTGTATGGTGGACAAACCCTGTCTTTACCATCACTCCTCTTTCAGTGTGTCAACTTGATGACCCTTAAAGGGCCAATATGTGGTTGAAACAATAACAGTGCTCACCCCCTGCTTTGGTAAGAAGCTGAGGGATGGGCCTGGACAAATGTAACCACTTTCAAATTCATAGACAGTCCTGGCATCCATGGCTCTGACTATCCATGATAACAAAATTATAGTTTTAAGCATGCTTTAAGGCCGTGTCTACACACATTTATTTTGGGTTCTGATGGGGTATGACAGTTGAACTAAGCTCATGAGGCATTTATAAGTTATATTCTTTAAGAATCAAAATGGGTAAATATCATTAATTTATAAGTTTTAAAAAAAGTATGTAGTAACTGCAGATTGCCGCTTTAACTGACTAAATCCCCAGTGCAAGCACACACACACCGATGCACGCATACAGACAGAACACACACACACAAATGCACGCATACAGACAGAACACACACACAGATGCACGCATACAGACAGAACACACATACAGCGTACCGGAATGGGGTAGAAGTCTGCGCTGTGTTTGTTCTCCTCCTCATACTTTGCCCCTTCTCCTCCCTCCATCAACATAGAGGTGGTATTCTTCCCCACGCCCATTCCTCTATCTTCCTCCTCTTCCCTCGCTCCTCCAGTCTCTCGCTCTGGTAGAAACACTGCAGATTTATCCTTCAGCTCCCTTACATGGTCCAGGACTGTGTCATCTACTGAGAGAGAGAGAGATAAAATATGGATCATTTACTACACAACTTTCCCGAGTCTGCTCTTGATGTCACCCAGACTACAGTAGGTACTGTACCAGGTAGACTATGCTAGAAAATGCCCACTGGGTCAAAAGCTCCACGCGGGTGTGTGGATGGAGAGCAGGGTTGGGCTTAAAGCTGAGTTTGGTTTAAAGCGGAGTTTACAGATAGACAGCTGTCTGGTCCTGGTTCCAGAGCCCCAGACCTGAGGGATCAGTATCTGCACAGTCACCATCTCTTCACCCCAGACTGGATCATGAGCAGAGATCAGATGTGATCCAGGACTGTGGAGAGACCTGATACTGGGATGGGCCTGGGAGACCCCAAAGGAGTTCCAAATGGCACCCTGTTCCATATACACTGCACTACTTTTGACCAGAGCTCTATGGGCCCTGCTCAAACGTAGTGCACTATAAAGAGAATAAGGTGTAACTTGGGACGCAGCCCCAGATGTATACACTCATACAGTATGCTGTCAGGTATCGATGAGAAACAGGGCAGAGGATGGGGGATGATGGAAGAGAGAGAGGGGCAAGGTGGAAAGGAGAACAGCGTCGACAGGTACAATAGGTGAGCAGAGAGAGGGAAGGATGGAGGAGGAGATTGAGGGATAGACTGAGGAGGGAAAGAGGGACGAGGGTGAGAAAGGGATAAAAGCGGGAGGAAGAGGTGTGAGAGGGAGGTCAGTTTGTTGGTCTCAGGCGTTGTGTTATTTCTGGTGTCATGTCAACTCCATTTTATGTAAGACAATGCCTTGGGCTCAGTCTAGCCCTGTGACTAGTCCCGGTCTCACCCCTACCCATACTCTAACACAAGACCTTTGGCTGTGTCTATCCCTGCATGTTATCTTTCACTATCTTTCTAAACTTGTACAAGGCCTTCTGTCAGACATAACCTTCCTCTCAACACCCTCTCCCCAGCTTTAAAAATGACAGATTAAACCTACTCTCCAGAGAACATTTTAGTCTAGGAGTAAGCAAAGTCCAACTCCAGTCTCCTTTCCAATTATCACCAAAAGGCACATCTCAATACGTGGCCCAGGAGTCCTCTGATATGACACAAATGGGGAAGGGGAGGTGGTTAGGACTTTTCTCTTTTGTTCTCAATTGTTCATCAACCAAGGGGGAAGGCCGATGACAGAGGGCACCATCAGACACCAACTCTTTGAATGGCCTACTCCATGAAGTTTGGCCAGAGTGAGTCTTCAATCTAGTTCTGAGAAACCAGCCCTGAGCTTCCCCCTTTCCCAACCCTTCTCCCATCCTCCCCTCTTCTTCCCCCTCCCTACTACCTTCATGTGGAGTGTTGGATAATGTGTGAAGTACCTAGTTGACATCACCCTCACCCCTGCCCCCCCCTCCTGTTTTCTAACCCCCCCCATCCCTGGTCAGTGTTAAATGTTGGTAAGTGAAGTACCTAGTTGACACATCCCATCGCTCCTGTCGAGCTGGGCAGCGGGGTGCATCTGTGTGGAAGGGGTGAAAGAGGGAGAGGAGGGGGCAGGTGGGAGAAGCGAGAGATGAGAGAGAGAGAGAGAGAGAAAGAGAGAAGAGAGCTGAGGGGGGGGGGGGGGGTGAGGGGTAAGGGGGCAAGATAGTTGTTAATGTGACAGCCAACATTCATTAACCACTCATCAGTTTAGGTAATTCATGAGATTGATTGGTTTCTATCCTCTGTCCCTCCCTCTCCAGCTATAGACCTATCACACAGGCACACCTTTTTGTGACATGGAAATAATATGTCCTAACAGGCTGTCTGTCCTACAGTGGCAGTCTGTCCCATAGTAAACTACAGTGGTGTATGTAGTTGTCCCATAGTTTCTCACAAATACCACTGTGGCCTAACACAGCTCTGTTTCCCCCGTGTGCGTGCGTGCGTGAGCCATGGAGGTGGAGGAGAGTCTGTGGTGACAACATTCCATCCACCTGCTCCTCTGTGTGGTAGCACATCACTCCCCAACTTGTGTGAGGGAGAGTTAATTCAGTGTTCATTCATGTCAGAGGAAGAGGCGAAGCGAGAGCATTTGCTCTGCCCAAAATCTGTCCGCATGAGATCAGCTCTTTTGGTCTATGGAGGTCTATGGAGAGTGTAGAATTACATGAGGCTTATATGATAAACAGAAGTTTCGTAATGTTTAGGCTGTTACAAAAGTACTGATAAGTGGATGCACGTGGCATTCCGGCAACTACTTAGTTGTGCCTGTTGTTCATACGCGTATCTGTCCTCTCATTGACTAGAATGTCTCACCTGATCCACCTGCCTTCAATCATTGAGGACATGAATTTCAATTGTTAGTGCGGTCACTTGGCTATCTTGTCGATATAATAGATAATCATTGTTCATGTCGTCTTATTAGGTGACAATAGCACATTGTGTGAGTAGTTATTATAATGTCAGCAATAGTCACAAAAGAATGTGGTGTGTGAGTGTGTTTACGGTCAGTTATAAGACTCCTCGGTCATTGCAGCTCTAGAGAAACAGAAGTGAAATGAACAAGAATAGGAAATCAAAACTTTACAGAAGCACCTAGAATAACCTCAACCTTCACCCAGAGGGATAGTCCTATGACTACAGTTAATAGGAAGGAAAAAGATGACAGTCCTTAAACAACCAAAAGACAACTTCTTTATAAACAAAAGTACATACCCTGAGGATTAGAATGTGTAGAGAGAGGGGGATAGACAGAAATAGAAAGAGAGAGAAATAGACAGGAAGGAGTAAAACTCAAAAAACAGGAAGTACCCGTGCTAAGGTCTATCGGAATCAATCTTGAAGCATGGTCTTGATCACGCGGACTGGGATATGTTTAATAACATTGACGTATATACAGACACGGTGACAGAGTTAATCAGGAAGTGTATAGGGGATGTTTTTCCCAATGTGACTACTAAAACCTACCTAAAGCATTCGCACAAATCTGAAAGCGCAAACAACCACATTTAACAACAGCAAGGTGACAGAATATGGTCGAATACAAACAGTGTAGTAAGGCAATCAAACAGGCAAAATGTCAGTACAGACACAAAGGAGTCACAATTCAACAGCTCAGACACGAGATGTATGTGTCAGGGTCTACAGACAATCACAGATTACAAAGGGAAAACCAGAAATGTTGCGGACAGTGACGTCTTGCTCCCAGACAAGCTAAAACGCCTGCTTTGAGGATAACAGTGTCACCGACATGGCCCGCTCCCAAGGACTGTGGGCTCTCCTTCTCCGTGGCCGACGTGACTAAGACGTGTTAACCCTCGCAAGGCTGCTGGCCCAGATGGCATC
The DNA here is from genome assembly GCF_034236695.1 of Oncorhynchus nerka. Taxonomy (NCBI): domain Eukaryota; kingdom Metazoa; phylum Chordata; class Actinopteri; order Salmoniformes; family Salmonidae; genus Oncorhynchus; species Oncorhynchus nerka. The sequence continues at coordinate 77,311,403 of NC_088408.1, forward strand.
TCTAGCCGCATCCTCAGGGCATGCGCAGACCAGCTGGCTGAAGTGTTTACAGAAATATTCCATCTCTCCCTATCCCAGTAACTGAACTAAAGGTAACTGACCTAAATGACTATTAATCCGTAGCACTCACTTCTGTCATCATGAAGTGCTTTGAAAGGCTGGTAAAGGATAAATCACCCCTACCTTACCTGACACCGTAGAACCACTTCAATTTGCATACGGCCCCAATAGATCCACAGACAATGCAATCGCCATCACGCTGCACAATTCCATTTGGACAAGAGGAATACCTATGCAAGAATGGTGTTCATTGACTATAGCTCAGCCTTCAACAGCCCTGATTCTGAACCCCGACCTGTGCAACTGGGTACTAGACATCCTGATGGGCCGCCCCCAGATGGTGAAGGTAGGAAACAACACCTCCACTTTGCTGATCCTCAACACCGGGGCCCCACAAGGGTGCGTGCTCAGCCCCTTCCTGTACTCCCTGGTCACCCATGACTGCATATCAACGGGTCCACAGTGGAGAAGGTGATAAGCTTCAAGTTCCTTGGTGAAAACACCACTGAATCTGAAAAAGGTCCACCAACTCAGGTGAAGAAGAGGCAACAGCACCTCTTCAACCTCAGGAGGCTGAAGAAATTTGGCTTGGCCCCCAAGACACTCAAACTTTTACAAATGCACAATTGAGAGTATCCTGTCGGACTGTATCACCGCTTGGTATGGCAACTGCACCACCTGCAAATGCAGGGCTCTCCAGAGGGTGGTGCACACTGCCTGCCCTCCAGGACACCTACAGCACCCGATGTCACAGGAAGGCCAAAAAGATCATCAAGGACATCATCCACCCGAACCACAGCCTGTTCACCCCGCTACCCATCCAGAAGGCGAGTTCAGTACAGGGGCATCAAAGCTGGGACATCTTAAAACCTCTTAAGGATCGGCCCCTTTTTTTCTCTTCCAATTTTCGCCTAAAATGGCATACCCAAATCTAACTGTCGCTCAGGCCCTGAAGCAAGGATATGCATATTTTTGGTACCATTTGAAAGGAAGTTTTGAAGTATGTGGAAACGTGAAAGGAATGTAGGAGAATGTAACACATCAGATCTGGTAAAAGATAATACAAATCATTTTTTTGTATTTTTTTTGTACCATCATCTTTGAAATGCAAGAGAAAGGCCATCTAAATTGCAACTGGGTTGGAATTTTGGCCACTAGAGGACTGCAGTGTATGTGCAAAGCTTTAGATTGATCCAATGAACCATTGCATTTCTGTTCAAAATGTATCAAGACTGCCCAAATGTGCCTAATTTCTTTAATTTATAACTTTATGTTCAAAACGGTGCACTCTCCTCAAACAATAGCATGGTATTTTTTCACTGTAATAACTACTGTAAATTGGACAATGCAGTTAGATTAACAAGAATTTCAGCTTTCTGCCAATATCAGATATGTGTATGTCCTGGGAAATGTTCTTGTTACTTACAACCTCATGCTAATCGCATGAACCTACATTAGCTCAACCGTCCCGCAGGGGACCCACCGATCCTGAAGACGATTTAAGGCCATCAGACTGTTAAATAGCAATCAGTAGCCAGCTACCACCTGGTTACTCAACCCTGCACCTTGGTGGCTGCTGCCCTATATACATAGATAAGAAATCACTGGTCACTTTAATAATGTTTACATACTGCTTTACTCATTTCATATGTATATACTGTATTCTATTCTAGTGTATTTTAAAGTCAATGTCACTCCAACATTGCTCATCCTAATGTTTATATATTTCTTAATTCCATTCTTTTACTTTTAGATTTGTGTCTATTGTTGTGAATTGTTAGATACTACTGCACTGATGAAGCTAGGAACACAAGCATTTCGCTACACCCGCAAATACAGTTGAAGTCGGACGTTTACATACACTTAGGTTGGAGTCATTAAAATACATTTTTCAAACCACTCCACAAATTTCTTGTTAACGAACTATAGTTTTGGCAAGTCGGTTAGGACATCTACTTTGTGCATGACACAAGTCATTTTTCCAACAATTGTTTACAGACAGATTATTTCACCCTAATCACAATTCCAGTGCGTCAAAAGTTTACATATACTAGGTTGACTGTGCCTTTAATCAGCTTGGAAAATTCCAGAAAATTATGTCATGGCTTTAGAAGCTTCTGATAGGATAATTGACATCATTTGAGTCAATTGGAGGTGTACATGTGGATGTATTTCAAGGCCTACCTTCAAACGCCGTGCCTCTTTGCTTGACATCATGGGAAAATCAAAAGAAATAAGCCAAGACCTCAGATTTTTTTTTTTAGACCTCCACAAGTCCGGTTTATCCTTGGGAGTAATTTCCAAACGCCTGAAGGTACCACGATCATCTGTACAAACAATAGTATGCAAGTATAAACACCATGGGACCACGCAACAGTCATACTGCTCAGGAAGGAGACGTGTTCGGTCTCCTAGAGATGTACGTTGGTGTGAAAAGTGCAAATCAATCCCAAAACAACAGCAAAGGACAGTGTGAAGATGCTGGAGGAAACAGGTACAGAAGTATCGATATCCACAGTAAAACGAGTCCTATATCGATATAACCTGAAAGGCCGCTCAGCAAGGAAGAAGCCACTGCTCCAAAATCTCAATTTAAAAAAAGACAGACTACGGTTTGCAACTGCACATGGGGACAAAGATCGTACTTTTTGGACAAATATCCTCTGGTCTGATGAAACAGAAATAGAACTGTTTGGCCATAATGACCATCGTTATGTTTGGAGGAAAAACAGGGAGGCTTGCAAGCCGAAGAACACCATCCCAACCGTGAAGCACGGGGGTGGCAGCATCATGTTGTGGGGGTGCTTCGCTGCAGGAGGGACTGATGCACTTCACAAAATAGATGGCATCATGAGTATGGAAAATTATGTGGATATATTGAAGCAACATCTCAAGACACCAGTCGGGAAGTTAAAGCTTGGTCACAAATGTGTCTTCCAAATAGACAATGAGCCCAAAGACTACTTCAACATTGTCAAGGTATTGGAGTGGCCATCAAAGCTCTGACCTCAATCCTATAGAAAATTTAGGGCAGATCTGAAAAAGCGTGCGCGAGCTAGGAGGCCTACAAACCAGGCCTACAAGCCTACACCAGCTCTGTCAGGAGGAATGGGCCAAAATTCACCCAATTTATTGTGGGAAGATTGTGGAAGGCTACACGAAACGTTTGACCCAAGTTAAACAATTTAAAGGCAATGCTACCAAATACTAATTGAGTGTATGTAAACTTCTGACCCACTGAGAATGTGATGAAGGAAATAAAATTTCACATACTTAGTGGTGATCTTAACTGACCTAAGACAGGGAATTTTTATTAGGATTACAAGTCAGGAATTGTGAAAAACTGAGTTTAAATGTATTTGACTAAGGTGTATGTAAACTTCAGACTTCAACTGTATGTGTATGTGACCAGTAATGATTTTGAAGAGACATTTGTATCGCTAACTGTAACCCTACCCAGAATACCCTGGGTTGACAGTGCTGGCTCCATCACCATGGTAACCTGGACTGTGTTACACTGATGTAAGATTCCACTGGAGGAGGAAAACAATCCCTGCCAACCAGATGTGTGTGTGTGTGTGTGTCTATTAGAGCTAAATTCCTATCGCGATACATATCCTGAATTGATGCAATAACGATAAATAGAACAATAAGTTTATAACATTACGTTTTTTTATGAGCTTTTAAAACTACTAGTTTGATGGTTGTAGCCATCAATTGTCACACTTTTTTTTTTTAAGTATCACTCATACTAGCAAATTTATTTCATTTCAAACTTTACATTTCTTTAGTATAGGCTACTTATTGTAATGAACGATATCAGCAAAATGCCTGCGATAAGTGATTGATATAGTCGGTGTCGATCATTTTCGGATTATCACCCCCAGCTCTAGTGTGTGTGTCCCAGTCCACCAGATGTGTGTCCAGAGTTAAGCATGGCCAAGACTTCGCAAGAAAGATACATCTGTACACACCTCCTGGTATCAATACTTTATTATTGAAGTTAGGCAGCTGACAATACAAAACAATACACTGTTGTAGCATGGCACATTCAAAGATAGATCACATTTGGTATCTAATCGCTTCAAATACTAAAAGGGTTTAGTGATTAGTTGAATCAGGTGAACAAAAACATTCAACGACTGGCTGGAGGTTTATAAAAAAAATGGATTGGAAAAAGACTTAGAGTAGCAAGAAAAAGTGAGAGAACCTTTTGGAATTACCTGGATTTCTGCATAAATTGGTCATAAAAATTGGTCTGTTCTTCACCTAAGTCACAACAGACAAACAGTGTGCTTAAACAAATACCACACAAATTATTGTATTTTTGGTCTATATTGAATGCATATTTACCAATTTATGCAGAAATTCAGGTAATTCCAAAGGGTTTTCTGGCTACTGTATGCTTATATGGAAAGAGAGACGGAGGGATTTCTATTCTATCAGCTGAAAGGTCTCAAAGATGTCATGACCTCATAATCTGGTGTCATTATAATCTACACATTAAAAGACTGGGAAGCAGCCATGCACTCCTGAGTCCCTCAAAATATATTTGATTATTATTAACTTTGGCATGAGAACTCAGAGAATGGAGAGGACTCTGAAATATCATCCAGCGTCTCCACTTAAACAGGTTGAAATCTCCTCCCACACAGGCATGCAGGCACGCACACACAGCATCCCTCAAATCCTCACATACAGACAAATGGGTCCTGGCTGTGTTTTTGTCTAGGCCAGAAATACATAATGCTGACTCACTTATGCTTTCTGTCTACACTGGCAGATAACGGAAGCGTGAAGTCTTAACCCCTACACCAGGGGTTCAAACTTTTTCACTCAGGGCCCCCCATCCAGCATTGGGGAACATCTCGTGCACCCCCTGCATGCGCCTCGTCTATTTCTATGGGCACAAGCATTGTTTATTTTATTTAACAAGCATTGTTCATGACAAACTGGCACACCCCTCGTTGGTGGAGCGAATTTTGCCATTTTAAAGCTTATTTCCTGCACATTTTCTTGCAATTCCATACATTTTGCAACATCTAATGTGTATTAATGTGATATGAGTGAGAAAAATAATTATATTTGCCCCCCCAAAAAAACGTTAGCCGACATGGGCTAGTTGATCTGGACATTTGACAAGTTATAAATAGCTCTAAGGTATGCAATGACTAAGATGACAAGAGGAACTGATGACGCACTACCAAATATCGAAATTGCACCTTGTACATTCTACTATTACAACATTCAAGAGTAAATTTAAAGCCGGACTGATATCAAACTTTTGGCACTCCCCCCTTGCCGACCCCTCCCGCCACAGTTTGGGAACCACTGCCCCATACACTTACTTAGATTATGGAACTCCACAATGTCTGTTACAGACAGGGCATGTTAAGTCAGAGCCTTTTATTTATAAGGGTCAAGGATCAATAGGGCATTGGCCTGGAGAGGTCAGAGGCCACCGAACCATGCTGGGGAGTGTATGTATGTGTTGTATAATGGATGGGGGCTGTCCTTTCTCTTTGTCAGCCTCAAAGCTTCAAAACACACAACCCCCTACACCCACACCGCCACCACCGCTGAGCTCCCAGTGAAAACAGAATTTCTGTGGCAGGCTTCACCAGCAACAAGAGACAGACAATAGAAGACACTACCACCTGCTCCAGAAAAGCATGGGCGCACTTCTCCTTCTCAGGAATAATTTTTAACACCCATTCGTTTTAGCAACAGAAACACACAGTTTGAATTAAACAAGACCACAACACTTCTTGTATGTACTGCTGGTGGAGACACTCAATGCTCTTAACCTTTGAGATACAGAACAGAGGCAAGACGGCCAACTCTCCTTTGTTGAAAATTCTAACAAATCTACATGCAAGCAGTTGTAGAGAATAGCAGCGTGACAGAGAGTGGCATTGTGACACCTCCATCCTTACAGGGGATAAGAGCTATTGGCTGTAAATCCCTCTGGTCCTTTCCATTACAGTAGCTGGTGTTGCGGTTTTATTAGTTGACTCTGTCGGGGGGGGCAGTATTTAACCACAATAGACCCCGACTGTCACCGACTCAGAGTCTGGGAAAGAAAGAATACCAACACCCCAGGAAGGCCTATTAAACTATGTTAATGCTCCACTGCTATACAGCCCATCACAAAGAGCTTAAATACTAATCAAACATGACTTGGTTTAAACCATGTATACAGTACACCTGCAACAAAAGGCGTTAAATATTAAAGAAAGCCAGCGGGCAGAAAGGGTGTGTGTGGTCTCCATGGAATCCAAGCCCATATAGTACAGTACACACTAGGGCTGGGCTAGAAATCAATAGAGGTAATTACTTTCCTCAAGCCCATATAGTACAGTACACACTAGGGCTGGGCTAGAAATCAATAGAGGTAATTACTTCCCTCAAGCCCATATAGTACAGTACACACTAGGGCTGGGCTAGAAATCAATAGAGGTAATTACTTCCCTCAAGCCCATATAGTACAGTACACACTAGGGCTGGGCTAGAAATCAATAGAGGTAATTACTTCCCTCAAGCCCATATAGTACAGTACACACTAGGGCTGGGCTAGAATCAATAGAGGTAATTACTTCCCTCAATAACCATATAGTACAGTACACACTAGGGCTGGGCTAGAAATCAATAGAGGTAATTACTTCCCTCAAGCCCATATAGTACAGTACACACTAGGGCTGGGCTAGAAATCAATAGAGGTAATTACTTCCCTCAATAACCATATAGTACAGTACACACTAGGGCTGGGCTAGAAATCAATAGAGGTAATTACTTCCCTCAAACCCATATAGTACAGTACACACTAGGGCTGGGCTAGAAATCAATAGAGGTAATTACTTCCCTCAATAACCATATAGTACAGTACACACTAGGGCTGGGCTAGAAATCAATAGAGGTAATTACTTCCCTCAAGCCCATATAGTACAGTACACACTAGGGCTGGGCTAGAAATCAATAGAGGTAATTACTTCCCTCAATAACCATATAGTACAGTACACACTAGGGCTGGGCTAGAAATCAATAGAGGTAATTACTTCCCTCAATAACCATAGAAAAACATTTAGATACATTTTTAATAATGTCGATATAGAATAATAAGGTACAGCAGTCCATTTCACCTCTGACGCAGCAGGAACGTGTGGAGAAAGTGACTATGTGCGTGGAGAGGTACACGCCCACAAACCACTTAGCACCTCGAGTGATGGAGTAGCCACTATTAACCACGAAAAATGAGTGATGTAGGTGAAGTGGCAATGATAGACCAGCTTCCAACAAAGAAATGACTGATAAAAAGGGTTAAACTGTTTCAGTAATTTGGAAGTGGTTTGGCTTTTTGAAGTCCAACAAAGAGCAGAGCAATGTTCGGTGCAAATTGTGCCGTAGACAGGTGGCTACAAAGTCTGGTAATACGACAAACTGGTTTCACCATCTGAAGCAAAATCACTCTTTGGAACATGCAGAAAGTTTGAATTAGCTCCACGGTATTGATAAATGCCTCTCAAGCACCAGTCAATCTAGGGATGTTTGCACAAAGCAGTCAACACTGACAGCGTATATGCCCTACGAGCAAACATCAAAAATACACCATAATGCTATTATGCATTGCATTGCTAAGGACATGCTACCAATTAACAGTCGAAAAGGAAGGTTTCAAGAGGCCTATCAATTTAATTTACCCCCAATACGTGCTCCCTGGCCACAAACACTTCGCTCACGCAGCACTGGCTGAACTCTACGCCGAGTGTAGGGAAACATTGGAGGAACAGCTCAAAAAGACATATTTTGCTATTACTACCGATCTGTGGTCTAGTCGCACGTCAGAGCCTTATATTAGCCTCACTATATTGACAAAGACTGGACCCTTCTAAATAAATACCTTCAAAACATCTCTCCCGACGACCACATGGGTGAAACTATAGCAGAAGGGATCATTGACGCTCTCACCTACTTTCTATTTATTTGACCTTTATTTAACTAGTCAAGTCAGTTAAGAACAAATTATTATTTACAATGACGACCCAGGAACAGTGGGTTAACTGCCTTGTTCAGGGGCAGAACAACAGATTTTTACCTCGTCAGTTCGGGGATTCGATCTAGCGACCTTTCGGTTACTGGTCCGACGCGCTAACCACTAGGCTACCTGGCGCTCCTGGGGACTCAGTCAAGACAGACAGGTCTGCATTACAACGGATAGTGGTGCGAACATGGTGAAGGCTGCTCAAATCAATCCGACTGCAATGTTTCGGACATCGTCTGCACATGGCCTTTGGTAAATAAGCTTGTCAATATTGAAGTGATTGGTTAGATGAAACTAAATGTGCATTTTATTTTTTTCATCAACTGATTAAGTTAAATATTACATTTGTACATAAAGGGATTATTGTGATTTTAACATTTGATAAAAAATCTTGATTCCTCTTAGAAACAGTGGGTAGAGACAAACTGGTGATCGAGCAATTGAGTGTGTTAGAAACTGGTAGGTGCCTTTTCCTATTCGCGGAAAAAGAAGAGCCCGAGCTGTTGCTCAAAAAGCACACAACCTATCCCAACACAAGTTGGTGACAGAGTCACCTACCAGGTAGGGATGACTCCAAAAGACGGTGCAAAGAGTACTGGAACAGGAGAAAGCCATTTCACAGGTATTGTCCAGTGACAAGAAGATCTGGCACTTAGCTCCCACCTACACAGATGCTCTGTCTGGTGAGTCTTATGTCAGTGCTACACCTGTTCAATACAGAGGTCATGAAACCTGATGGTGAAACAGAGCTCACCCAAATCATCAAAACGATAGTCCATGACTATCTGAATGAGAAATATGATGACCAAGCCACAGATGACCTCCTGGACATAGCCTCATTGGTTGACCCTCTGTTTAAAACACATTACTTCAAAGAAGAGAAGGTAGGCCACATAAAAGCAGGAGCTGTCTCAGAGACGGTCAATGAGGGACATGAAAACCCAAACCCAGCACAGGAAGACGGTGCTGCTGTTTCACCACAACTGCCAGCTAAAAAGAGAAAGTCACTGGGTAGTGTTTTCAAAAAGCCATGCTCCACCACCACAGATCTTACTGAAATCCAGCTGGTAGAAAAGTTACTCAGCTGCTACCTTCTGTCTCCTAATGTTGACAGTGAAACCAATCCACTGGAATGGTGGAAGATCCAACCCAAAAAAACGTTCCGAAGTCAGTCACCTGGCAAAGCGCTACCTGTGCATTCCTGCGACCAGCTCCACCTCAGAGCGTGTTCTTAGCACAGGTGGCTGTAGTATTATATAAAATAAGGACGCACAACAACGAGGTTCTAGCTCCAGCATGTTTACTAAACTAACCCTCACATGTCATACATTAGGTACAGATACCCCCAAGGGACATCCTACTATATCTTCCCCTCTCACATGAACAAGAACTCAACGTGCACAGCCACTGAAGCATAACTGAAATGCAATTTGGAAACCAGTATTATTCTCTAACATGCTACTTCACATCCTGAAACAGTATGAAAACATTAAAATCACACAGTATGAACATTAACTTAGGTAGTCTCTTTTTGCTGGGTATGGTCCCCAACAGTATGTTTTCTCTTCACGTAACATAGTCTTTCAGCCACTCTGGTGGCTTCACATCCCTTTTTGGGCACACTTGTGGCTCTGAGCATTCTCTCCTTCACCCTCTTTTTGTGCATTTTCTGTTGCTTCAGTCTGTGTGGCTGGTAGATCTGGAAGAGCTCTGGAGGTGTGTTCTGTTCCCTTGTACCTCTTCTGAGCTTGTGTCCATCACGTAGGAGCGTGGGGCATCCGCTTTCCTCAGCACTATTGCTGGTGTCTCCGAGTTTGTAATCCACACACGTTGACCTTTGGTCAGCTCTGACCTCTCCGTAGTACAGTGTCTCCGATTGAAGTCTCCAGTTTGCATTTGTTTCAGCCGTTTGTCCCTCTCAGCGAAGGCCTTCCTGTTAGGCCATCGGGGTTTAAGCTGATCCGGCGAGACAGGCAATGGGGAACGCAGCCTCCTGCCCATCAGGAGCTCGGCAGGCGACGGCCCATGATGCAGTGTAACTCTGTAAGCTAACAGAGCCCTGTATGGATCCTTGTTCTTTTTCAGCAGTCCCATGGCTGTTTCACAGCGATCTCTGCCTCACCATTACTCTGTGCATGGTAGAGGCTACTGGTCACATGTGAAGTCATATTCTGCGGCAAAAGCAGAAAAGGAGCTCGCAGAGAACTGGGGACCGTTATCTGTAACCAGGACCTCAGCGACCAGGAAAATATTGACTTTCATCCATTAATAACACCAGCTGATGTGGTTATGGGTGTCTTTGCTATTTCAATGTATATTGAATAGTAATCTACCACTAGCAGATACGTAAGTGTAATTTTTCCAATAGAACATATCTGCTCCTACCTTTTGCCATGGCCGTTTTGGCAGCTCCGTTGCCATCATTGCTCTGGATGACAAGGTTGACATTTTGTACAGACCTCACACTGGGCCACCAAGCTTGGCAATCTGAGTACTCAGACCAAGCCACCACACCGACTGTTGAGCCCTCAGTCTGCATTTGGTTATCCCATGTGTCCCTCATGCACCTGGTCTAGTATTTCTGGTAGTAGAGTCTCTGGGATAACTATCCATTGTCCTTTCATGAGAACGTCTCCATTACAGTGGAAGTCACTTTGGTGCACCCAATAGGGCTTCAGCAGCTGAGACAGTTCCTCCTGCCTGGGCCATCCCTTTTTGCACTCTGTCGGCAGATGGGGTCTCATTGTTGCTCCTCTGCGATCTGCTGCAGTTTGGTCTGAGATGCAGGTAGGCTGTCCCTTATTGCATTAATGGACACCTGTACCTCACCCTCTAGACATTGCTCCTCCTCTGATAATGGACATTTAATTGGGGCCCTGGAGAGTGCATCTGCTGTGATCAGTGCCTTCCCTGGCACATACACCATCTTCTAGGTGAACCTCAGTAATCGGAGGCGGAAGCGCAGTACTCTGGGAGGCAAGTCGTCCAGTGCTTTTGTCCCGAACAGAGCAAAAAGTGGTTTGTGCTCAGTCTCTGCTGTAAACTGCAGGCCAATAAGGTATTGGCTGAGCCTTTCACATGCCCAAGTGATAGCCAATGCCTCCTTCTCCACTTGAGCATACCTTTGCTCTGTGTCGGGAGCTTCAGGAGATGTTATTGGACGCCACTCCATGTTGTCCTGCATCTGTGTGAGGACCGCCCCTAGCCCAAAGGATGATGCATCTGTGTGAGGACCGCCCCTAGCCCAAAGGATGATGCATCTGTGTGAGGACCGCCCCTAGCCCAAAGGATGATGCATCTGTGTGAGGACCGCCCCTAGCCCAAAGGATGATGCATCTGCTGATACCTTTGTCTTCGCGTGGGGACGGTACTGGGCCAGCACTCTCTGTGAGGCCAGGTCTCCTTTCAATTTGTCAAATGCCACCTGTTGCATGTGACCCCTGACCAGTCATTCTCTTTGGCTAGTAAGTCTCTCAGGGGTTTGGTTGTATCAGAAAACTGTGGGAGGAACTTACCCAAATACAGTGGGGCAAAAAAGTATTTAGTCAACCACCAATTGTGCAAGTTCTCCCACTTAAAAAGATGAGGCCTTTAATTTTCATCATAGGTACACTTCAACTATGACAGACAAAATGAGAAGAAAAAAAAAAATCCAGAAAATCACATTGTAGGATTTTTTATGAATTTATTTGCAAATTATGTTGGAAGATAAGTATTTGGTCACCTACAAACAAGCAAGATTTCTGGCTCTCACAGACCTGTAACTTCTTTAAGAGGCTCCTCTGTCCTCCACTCGTTACCTGTATTAATGGCACCTGTTTGAACTTGTTATCAGTATAAAAGAACTGTCCACAATCTCAAACAGTCACACTCCAAACTCCACTATGGCCAAGACCAAAGAGCTGTCGAAGGACACCAGAAACAAAATTGTAGACCTGCACCAGGCTGGGAAGACTGAATCTGCAATAGGTAAGCAGCTTGGTTTGAAGAAATCAACTGTGGGAGCAATTATTAGGAAATGGAAGACATACAAGACCACTGATAATCTCCCTTGATCTGGGGCTCCACGCAAGATTTCACCTCGTGGGGTCAAAATGATCACAAGAACGGTGAGCAAAAATCCCAGAACCACACGGGAGGACCTAGTGAATGACCTGCAGAGAGCTGGGACCACAGTAACAAAGCCTACCATCAGCAACACACTACGCCGCCAGGGACTTAAGCCAGTACATGTCCAGGCCCGTCTGAAGTTTGCTAGAGAGCATTTGGATGATCCAGAAGAAGATTGGGAGAATGGCATATGGTCAGATGAAACCAAAATATAACTTTTTGGTAAAAACTCAACTCGTCGTGTTTGGAGGACAAAGAATGCTGAGTTGCACCCAAAGAACACCATACCTACTGTGAAGCATGGGGGTGGAAACATCATGCTTTGGTGCTGTTTTTCTGCAAAGGGACCAGGACGACTGATCCGTGTAAAGGAAAGAATTAATGGGGCCATGTATCGTGAGATTGAGTGAAAACCTCATTCCATCAGCAAGGGCATTGAAGATGAAACGTGGCTGGGTCTTTCAGCATGACAATGATCCCAAACACACCGCCCGGGCAACGAAGGAGTGGCTTCGTAAGAAGCATTTCAAGGTCCTGGAGTGGCCCAGCCAGTCTCCAGATCAACCCCATAGAAAATCTTTGGAGGGAGTTGAAAGTCTGTTGCCCAGCAACAGCCCCAAAACATCACTGCTCTAGAGGAGATCTGCATGGAGGAATGGGCCAAAATACCAGCAACAGTGTGTGAAAACCTTGTGAAGACTTACAGAAAACGTTTGACCTCTGTCATTATAGAACAAAGTATTGAGATAAACTTTTGTTATTGACCAAATACTCATTTTCCACCATCATTTGCAAATAAATTAATTCCTACAATGTGATTTTCTGGATTTTTTTTCTCATTTTGTCTGTCATAGTTGAAGTGTACCTATGATGAAAATTACAGGCCTCTCATCTTTTTAAGTGGGAGAACTTGCACAATTGGTGGCTGACTAAATACTTTTTTGCCCCACTGTATACATTTAAATTATTATTATAGATTTTTTTAAATTTTATTTTAAAATCTGCCGATTAAATCGGTATCGGCTTGTTTTTTTGGCCTTAAAATCATAATCGGTCGACCTCTAAGAAGGTCCTGACTTCAGCGCCATCACAGATATGCCCAGACCCCAGAATGTGGCTGATCTTCTCCAGGTCCGGCTCTATTCCAGCTGCACTGATTTTGTGTCCCAAGAACAAGACGCCGGACTGTGCAAAAGTGCATTTTTCATTGAGTGTCAGGGCAGGTCTCCTGGAGTCGGGTCAGAACTGCTGTGAGCCTTACATCATGTTCTGCTCTGTCCCTTCCGCACACGAGCACATCGTCCACGTGGACTATGACGCCACTCAGCCCATCCAACAGCTGGGACAATGCTCAGGACCGGAAAAGATTCCAAATGTTAAAACAGTAACGGCCAAACGGTGTTATAAACGCTGTGAGCGCCCTACTCTCTGATGACAGCGGTATCTGCCAGAAACCTGAGCGGGCATCCAGCTTTGTGAAGACCTGTGAGCAATCCAACTGAGCCAGTGACTGCTCCACTGATGGTAAGATGTGTCTCTCTCTGCAGAGTGCCTCATTCAAGATGGTCATGTCCACACAGATCCTTATTTCCCCATTGGCTTTTGGGACCACTACCATCCCTGCACACCAGTCTGTGGGACTCTATTTTATACACTGCCCCAATTTCTTCCATCCTACCAAACTCTTCCTTTACTCTGAACAATAAAGGGATAGGCACCCAGCGGGGGGTGGTAAGGGCATAGGGGACAGCATCCTCTTTCAGGTGGATTTTGTAGTCACCTATCCTTCCTAGACCAGAAAACACTTTTGGGAATTTATTTTTGAAAACCTCACCTGGGTCCTCCAGTTTGCTCACTCTCTCAATGTTGCATTGCTTCAATTGCTGGCAGCCCCAGCAACGGTCTGGCTAGAGAGTCAATGACGAAGACAGGCTGGATGGTACTCTTGTCTTTACTCTCCAGTTTAAATCACCAACTGCCCTACCACTGGTAATATCTTATTACTGTGCCCGTACATTGTTTTTGTTTGTAGAGAGCAAAGGGCCATCTCTGTTATAGCTATACAGCCTAGTTGGGATAGCCGTCACTGCTGCCCCAGTGTCTAGTTTAAATGACACAACCTTCCCATTGAGTTTAATGTCTGAAAGCTAGCCAGCATTGTTTTCCCTTACTTCTCCCAGAAAGATGCTGTCCTGCTGTCTTTTTACTGTCTCACTCTGCCTAACCTGGTTTACAGCTTTGGACAAGGTAAGCTGGGAATCCAAATAACTTTTCAGAAAGTGATATATTTCTTATTCCGACTACAATCTGATCTCGGATCAGCTCTTCCCTGAGCGCGCCAAACTGATAATGTTCTGCTAGTTTGAACAGCTGTGATAAAACCGTCGGTGGTTTCACCCTGCTCCTGTTGGCGCATATTAAACCTAGCTCTCTCAAATATTATGTTGCGTCTCCCTACAAAATGCGTTTCAAAACAGTCTTTAACAGCACTGTAGTTAGTTTCACTTCCTCAGTCAAAGTTGAAGCATTTAATATATCCTCAGCTTCATCACCCATAAAGTAGATCAGTGAAATGCCTCATTTTTCATGTTTAAGCCTGATGCTACCCTGTACCTTTTCAAAGCATCTGATCCATTTCGGCCAGTTTTGAATGTACATACAATCAAAATTCTCCGGGGGACTAATGCGAAAACCGTCAGCACAAGCCACTGGCCTGTCCTTGTTTACACCAGAGCCCGTTGAACTTGAAGTCGCAAACCCTGAAATCCCGCCAGCTTCTTCCCCTTGCAACATGTTGCTTAGCAGTAACTTAGTCCATGCTCGTTAGCTAGAAAAATAATGATATGCTCTGTTTTATCTCCAACACTGTGCCCTCCCTGCTTTGAAACAGCCTGAATGTATGATTTACTTGGTATGTCCTTCACATTTATGTGAATTTTAAAGCCACTGACACCATGTATTATTATCTAAAATAAGGACAACGAGGTTCTAGCTCCAGCATGTTTACTAATCTAACCCCCGGGGGGGTATCCTTACATAGGTACGGATACCCTCACGGGACATAGTGACCTGCCATAGGGCAGCTTTAAAGCCAGAGACAGACTTGTCTTTCTTGCTTGTAACTTGTAAGACAACACGACCCCAACAAACTGATGTGCCATTAGGCTAACAGTTATAATGCATATTGACTTGCACCATTTTATTTCTTGCTGATGACTTTAAGGGTTTACAGCTTTAAAAAAAGGTTTAAATGGTATTTGTGCGTTCTACTTTGGTTTGTTCAGGAATTCTTGAGTCTGAAGCACATATGCACCTTTTTACATACATATATACACAATAATTTATTTGCCATATCGCCCAGCCCAAGTACACACACTAAGCCCACCTCACTGGTCACTCCAAACAGCGGAGTTGACTGAACACTATACTCGCATGGTAAACATGGTTCTATCAATGTAAAGAATACAATACATGTATTCTTGCCGCACAACAACTACAGGAAAGAGTGGGTTTGAGTTCAAATGAATACCCCAAGCGTTGCAATTTTAGTTCAGTGTATTTTATTCTACTGTAGGGCCCTGGGTATTAGAGGGATACATCATACACCAGGAGAAACAGACCACTACGACAAAGAGGACTTATTGTAATTCATAACAAGCCATTACAGCAAGTAACTACTGTACTGTAGTAGGGAAAGGATAAGTGTGTAAAACTGTATTTAGGCTTTGAATAATGTGGTGACACAGCAGTCAGGCAGCTATTAACCTGACCATTAACGCCTCAGACATTTTCCATCAGGCATTATTAAAACACCCAAAGCCCTGTGCATTAATTGTTTTGTTATACATCCCTTTCATACGAACACTTTTTCCCACCAAATCCCGACGATTGTCTCAAAGCAGAGCGATGGCACTGTCCCAATCAAAACAATGCTGAAATGATCATCTAGTTGACCACAGGTGGGTAGGCTATTGCTTAAAATGTATTACAAGGACTGGAGGACAGAGTTTCAGTAAGCAACAATTTGATACATGCCTTCAATTGCATTAGCCTGCTTTATTCCAATATGCATGTCATTCAGGGATATTTATTCCCACAGTAGTTTATGGATCGTGCATGCTTAGTGGTGGGCTATGCAAAGAGATGGGTGTAGTGCAGCATTTCTTAAAGTATGGGTCGCGATTTAAGTGTAGAATTATTTCATTAACTACTGGAATTGATTTGGCCAAGTGCAACTGTGCTCTCGGTTCACAGCGGTCTCTGCTCAGTTTGGCAGCAGCGCGAGTGGGAGATGCCCATGTGCCTCGCTATTTACCGGATCCTTTTTCTGCAGTTTTCTTGAAGATCACTCCGCCACCCACACGCTGCAGCACTGTCATTCAAGCCACTGACTTGTTATTCCCACTCATGTCTGCCATGAAATGGACTCATGCTAGCCACAAGTTCTGACTGAGCTCAATCGTCATGAAACGCAAATACAGTGATTTACTTTTTGTCTCTTTAATACAAACTGAGAAATAACGAGGAGCGCCCACAATCTGTTTTGTGTGGGAGTGCTTAGTAATGAGTCTCTCAAAACAAACAAATTAATAAAAACGACACATTCTGACCAAACATCCAGGCACAACATGACAGTAAACACAGGGAGTTCTTTCAGAACAGGGCAGAGTGCTTCAGGAAACAGTGCTTCGAAAGTGGAAAAGTCAGTCAACTAGCAAGGCATTGTTGTCATTGTATAACAGGTGCTAAGCAGAAATAAGGGAGTACTATCTCTCAGTAGTAGATGTGAGTATCTTTTTCAAACAATTCCCTGACCTTGTAACGTTACACAGCTAAAAAGCTAACGTTAGGGTTGCAAGTTAGTTTGCTTTGACTAAGATACAGTACAGATGAAAAATTCAGGCCTATTGTACATTCGACTGTAGAAATTATTGTTGAAAACAAGTCTTGGTTGGAACTGTTGCGGTTACAAGTAATAATTTTCATCCTGAACTTAAACTGATTGAAGCAAGATGCTTTTTGGGACAAACAGTCGCACAGTTCTGGGTTGCTCATCTGCAGCAGGAAGCTCCTGCCTGACTGAGAAAGCAGTCAATGTTCTGATCCAGTTTGGCACCACACACCTACGCAATTCAAGGTTCTCAAGTATATTGAGCATATTAAGCCTAGCTCTCCATGTGAGGATGCTGTTCACCGACTACAGCTCAGCATTTAACACCATAGTACCCTCCAAACTCGTCATCAAGCTCGAGACCCTGAGTCTCGACCCCGCCCTGTGCAACTGGGTACTGGACTTCCTGACGGGCCACCCCCAGGTGGTGAGGGTAGGTAACATCTCCACTCCGCTGATCCTCAACACTGGGGCCCCACAAGGGTGCGTTCTGAGCCCTCTCCTGTACTCCCTGTTCACCCACGACTGCGTGGCCATGCACGCCTCCAACTCAATCATCAAGTTTGCGGAAGACACAACAGTGGTAGGCTTGATTACCAACAACGACGAGACGGCCTACAGGGAGGAGGTGAGGGCCCTCAGTGTGGTGTCAGGAAAATAACCTCACACTCAACGTCAACAAAAGAAAGGAGATTGTGGACTTCAGGAAACAGCAGAGGGATCACCCCCCTATCCACATCGACGGGACAGTAGTGGAGAGGGTAGTAAGTTTTAAGTTCCTCGGCATACACATCACAGACAAACTGAATTGGTCCACCCACATAGACAGTGTTGTGAAGAAGGCTCAGCAGCGCCTCTTCAACATCAGGAGGCTGAAGAAATTTGGCTTGTCACCAAAAGCACTCACAAACTTCTACAGATGCACAATCGAGAGCATCCTGTCGGGCTGTATCACCGCCTGGTACTGCTCCGCCCACAACCGTAAGGCTCTCCAGAGGGTAGTGAGGTCTGCACAACGCATCAACGGGGGCAATCTACCTGCCCTCCAGGACACCTACACCACCCGATGTCACAGGAAGGCCATAAAGATCATCAAGAACAACAACCACCCGAGCCACTGCCTGTTCACCCCGCTATCATCCAGAAGGCGAGGTCAGTACAGGTGCATCAAAGCAGGGACCGAGAGACTGAAAAACAGCTTCTATCTCAAGGACTCACTGTTAAACAGCCACCACTAACATTGAGTGGCTGCTGCCAACACACTGACTCAACTCCAGCCACTTTAATAATGGGAATTGATGGAAATTGATGGAAAATATATATCACTAGCCACTTTAAACAATGCTACTTAATATAATGCTTACATACCCTACATTTCTCATCTCATATGTATATACTGTACTCGATACCATCTACTGCATCTTGCCTATGCCGTTCTGTACCATCACTCATTCATATATCTTTATGTACATATTCTTTAGCCCTTTACACTTGTGTGTATAAGGTAGTAGTTTTGGAATTGTTAGGTTAAATTACTCGTTGGTTATTACTGCATTGTCGGAACTAGAAGCACAAGCATTTCGCTACACTCGCATTAACATCTGCTAACCATGTGTATGTGACCAATACATTTGATTTGAAGTACAGAAACAGTGTCAACGCTGAGCATCACCTGTGTTGCATTGTCAAAAACTGAGCCCAGAATAGACATGTTGAAAACTTCAGCCACACACACACACACACACACTCACACCTCTCATTAGGACTACTACCTGGTTAAAAAAATGTTTAAGAGCAACAGTTCCAACCTTGACTTTATCAACAATAAGATGTACAGTAGGCCAGATCATTTTTATCTGTACTGTTACTGAGGTTTGCACGATCAAAAAGCCTGTGTGTGTGTTCTGTTATACATCTGTGTGATGTGATCAATCTGTTCATTCCAGTTCAGAAGGAAATCATTTGTATTTTAACTTCCACAGTTCCGACCTAGACAGATATGAAAGAGTGTTTTTAATGGGGAAAATTAAACATGAAAATATATTTATGGGCATTTCATTGTTATTTGTTTTTGTCTATTTTGCATTTTTGTTTAGGCATAAGGGCAATGAAATTGACCGATATTTACATATTTTCCTAAACTTCGGTCCCAGGAAAAAACAGAATTTCTCATTTGGGTCTCAGGCTGAAAAAGTTTAAGTGACATGGCTTCCACAGTTCAGAACTTTGGGTGCTGCCTAGCAAGAGTTTAAGAGCGTAGTGTGTGCCAATCCCACCTCAGCATTGCGGCTACGTTTCTTACTAAGCCTAATGCAGCATATGTAGCCTAAATCAAGTGTAGGCCTAATATTTTGTTCGATCGACTATAGGGAACTCCAAAAGCCTGCGTAGGTTGTGAAATATGAACATGAGACTCCCATGATTTTGAAAATAGGATTGCTATTATTGGGTAGGAAAGAGATGAAATGTGGATCAAAAACACATGGGCTTGGGCTCTGTTTAAAAATATATAACTTTTTTATATTCCCATGACACAAATTGCGGGAAAAATGTATTTTGTGTTATATTCCATTATATTATCCTTACGATAAAATATACAGTGGCAAGAAAAAGTATGTGAACCCTTTGGAATTACCTGGATTTCTGCATAAATTGGTCATCAAATTTGATCTGATCATCTAAGTCACAACAATAGACAAACAATGTGCTTAAACTAATAACACACAAATTGTATTTTTCTTGTCTATATTGAATACATCATTTAAAAACATTCACAGTGTAGGTTGGAAAAAGTATGTGAATCCTTAGGCTAATGACTTCTCCAAAAGCTAATTGGAGTCAGGAGTCAGCTAACCTGGAGTCCAATCAATGAGACGATATCGAGGAGAGGTTGGTTAGTTAGAGCTGCCTTGCCCTATAAAAAAACTCACAAAATATGAGTTTGCTATTCACAAGAAGCATTGCCTGATTTGAACCATGCCTGAAAACAAAAGAGATCTCAGAAGACCCAAGATTAAGAATTGTTGACTTGCATAAAGCTGGAAAGGGTTACAAAAGTATCTTTAAAAGCCTTGGTGTTGATTAGTCCACAGTAAGACAGATTGTCTATAAATGGAGAAAGTACAGCACTGTTGCTATTCTCCCTAGGAGTGGCCGTCCTGCAAAGATGACTGCAAGAATACAGTGCAGAACGTTCAGTGAGGTTCAGAAGAATGCTAGTGTCAGCTAAAGACTTACAGAAATCTCTAGAAGATGCTAACAGCTCTGTTGATGAGTCTACAATACATAAAACACTAAACAAGAATGGTGTACATGGGAGGACACCACGGAAGAAGCCACTGCTGTCCAAAAAAAAAAAAAAAACAAACATTGCTGCACGTCTGAAGTTTGCAAAAGTGCACCTGGATGTTCGACAGTGCTACTGTGTTTTGTTAGCATAAGCAGACTGTTTATCTATTGTTTTGACCTACATGAAGATCAGATGTTATGACCAATTTATGCAGAAATCCAGGCATTTTCAAAGGGTTCACATGCTTTTTCTTTCACATACTGTATGTGTGTTGACTGATCGGGTAGGTGTATCTTGTCTGTTTAATGAACAAAATAACAAACTATTGATTTAATTGGGATGGCACAGCCATGGCTGCACAGACCCGTAACATAGGATATTTTGAGTTTAATTAGGCCTATTGTTTTGAAAATACATTTTATTAGTCTTATGTTTTAGGATCTGCCTAAACAAATGTATAATGTATGTTTATTTTGGATGGTGTATATTCTCAATGGATCTATTCAAAAAGACCACCCACATCTGCACACCACTACTACCACTCATTCTCGGCATGCACATGGGGAGGTATAAAAAGGTGTATATAGGCTCGAATGAGGTAAACGAATGGGCCTGCTTGTAAGGGGGGAATATAAAGATTGTGCCCCCCCAAAAAAATGTACAGGCAAAATACCATACATCCTATGTGAAAGCAGTACTCATAGCCTGACGTAAATCTTCAAAGCCAGACCCACGCCTCTGCTCTGTGTGGGCTCCTATTACCACAGTCATGTGTAACTGCATTGACTTTCACTCTGCTGCTTTATAAAATGACAAAACTACATTAACAAAATAAATGCTGCTAACTGCATTTAAGGGCTACAGTTACTGCACTTCAGTAAAATAATGTTGTTATAGGTGTAAAAGAATGTTGTTATAGGTGTATTAGAGGAAGTCAAGGAATATTTCTGTGGACAGTGAGGTCTAGTAGGGTGTATTCTGTGTGTGTGTGTGTGTGGGGAGTGGCAGAAAAACAAAGAGGGAGAGGGAGATAAGACAGAAGAAGCAGAGGGGTAAGAGATAAGATAGTCTTTACTTCCACCAACAGACGGTTTCCATACCCCTCTACTCAAGTGAGAATCCTGTAACTACTATGAAACAGTCCTGCATAGAAATGGAGCTTCCCTAAGCCCAATGACCAACTGCTTACTAGGGCTGGCACAACAATTTAGAATTGCGTAATAAACAATTATGGATAATAACCGTGAAACAAAATCATAATCTTCTTAACAGATACTTCAGGATTTTGTCAATGAGGCCCTTTATCTACTTCCAGAGTTAGATGAACTTGTGGATACCATTATGTCTTTATGTCTCTGAAGTTTCGAGAGCGAATGCTAACTAGGGTCAAGGCAATGACTGGAAGTATCTGCTAGCAGGAAGTATCCGTTTAACGCTGTCATTTTAGGGGAGGGGGGTAACTTTATTTTCTAGTAGGACTAAATACAGTTTACTGAAAAGCAGTTTTCATTTTTACATGAAGGGGGTAAAGTTGGTAACTATTTTACGAGCAGAACATCGTGGTCGGGAGAGAAAACAAATATCCAAAAACGTACAAAACTTCCAAGCGGTCAAAAACATTCATTTTATAAACTGGGGTGTCACCAAAGCTGTGTTGTATTCATTAGGTATGTTGTAGCACATTTTCAAAAGAAGCATCGACGCATTACAAGAGCAAAATATTTTAACAAAAATGACAATAACCGTTGTCATTTGCATGACAATAAATCGTTACCCAAAACTCCATAATCATCACAGCTCTACTGCTTACACCTACCCGAAGGTCGTATCAGATGGAAACTTTGGTCAATAGGATACATGATAATGTTGGAAGCATCAAGATCACCGCTGTGCTGGTTACTGGCTATTCTTTTAATGAGCTCTGTCCCCAAACAAGACCAAATTTGGTTGGTCCAGACCGGACCAGATCTGAACCAATCATAGACGTCTATGTTTCACAAAATTTGGACATCAAAGTACAGCTCACTCGAGTACAGCACGGTAGAGCCGAGATCAG
This sequence comes from Oncorhynchus nerka, assembly GCF_034236695.1. Taxonomy (NCBI): domain Eukaryota; kingdom Metazoa; phylum Chordata; class Actinopteri; order Salmoniformes; family Salmonidae; genus Oncorhynchus; species Oncorhynchus nerka. The sequence goes on from NC_088408.1 coordinate 77,333,847, forward strand.
TAAAGTACATTATATTGTACTCTACTTTTCTTTACTGAACTGTCCAAGCGACTGTGGTTTGTGACTACTACGATTTCCCGTTGTAGCCAACGCAATTGCAGAAATTCCATTATCGATTTGGGAAGGGAATTTAGTTTTAATTACTTAATAATTCATAAACAAAATGTATACCAGTAAAAACAGTATAATTGATAGACTTATCTTCACTTGTTATTACTTCTGTGAACTTTCATTATCCTCCCTCCTCATGAGGGAGAGAAATTAGTAAATATCTTAAAAATAAGTAGGTTTTTGGTAACAGAACTTTAAGGCACAAGGCAATTTATCCAAAACTAAATACAGTAAAATGTTGATATTAGTTGACAGGGGTCTTTACTTCAACATTGTGTTCTGATGCATTTCTAAGATCCCTTTTCCATCAGTTTGACCAGAAATCAATGCCTTTGCTTATTCCTAATTTTATCATGAAAAACATTTGAAAAAAGTATATATGCCTTAATTTCAACAACAAAAATAGACTTGTAGCTTTCATTTGACATGCTCCTATGAACTGTTGGTGCTCATGGATCCTTCTTTGGCGGCAGGTAGCCTTGTGGTTAGAGTGTTGGGCCAGTAACCGAAAGGTTGCAAGATCGAATCCCCGAGCTGATGAGGTAAAATCTGTTGTTCTGCCCCTGAACAAGGCAGTTAACCCACTGTTCCTAGGTCATCATTGAAAATAAGAATGTTCATAACTGACATGCCAAGTTAAATAAAAGGTAAAATACATTTTAAAAATATATGGAAATGACAATATGAATGCAAATCGCCATCACACTGCCCAATCCCATCTGGACAAGAGGAATACCTATGTAAGAATGCTGTTCATTGACTACAGCTCAGCATTCAACACCATAGTACCCTCCAAACTCATCATTAAGCTTGATACCCTAGGTCTCGACCCCGCCCTGTGCAACTGGGTCCTGGACTTCCTGCCGGAACACAACCCAGATGGTGAAGGTAGGAAACATCTCCACTGATCCTCAACACTGGGTCCCCACAAGGGTGCATTCTTAGCCCTCTCATGTACTCCCTGTTCACCCACGACTGCGTGACCATGCATGCCTCCAACTCAATCATCAAGTTTGCAGATGACACTACAGTGATAGGCTTGTGAGGGCCCTCGGTGTGTGGTGTCAGCAAAAAAGAAGAGATAATCGTGGACTTCAGGAAACAGCAAAGGGAGCACCCCCCTATCCACATCGACAGGACTGCAATGTTTTAAGTTCCTCGGTGTACATATCACAGACAAACTGAAATGGTCCTCGCACACAGACAGTGTGATGAAGAAGGCGCAACAGCGTCTCTTCAACCTCAGGAGGCTGATTTTATTTTTTTGTGTCACTGAAAACCCTTACCAATGTTTACAGGTGCACAATTGAGAGCATCCTGTCTGGCTGCATCACCACCTGGTATGGCAACTGCACCACCCACAACTGCAGGGCTCTCCAGAGGGTGGTGCGGTCTGCACTATCGGACCACCATTTTATTACGTTTGCAATTGCAACAAATAATCTGCTCAGACCCCAACCAAGGAACATCAAAAGTCGTGCTATAAATTCACAGACAACACAAAGATTCCTTGATGCCCTTCCAGACTCCCTCTGCCCACCCAAGGACGCCAGAGGACAAAAATCAGTTAACCACCTAACTGAGGATCTCAATTTAACCTTGCGCAATACCCTAGATGCAGTTGCACCCCTAAAAACAAAAACAAAAAAATCTCATAAGAAACTAGCTCCCTGGTACACAGAAATTACCCGAGCTCTGAAGCAAGCTTCCAGAAAATTGGAACGGAAATGGCGCCACACCAAACTGGAAGTCTTCCGACTAGCTTGGAAGGACGGTACCGTGCAGTACCGAAGAGCCCTTACTGCTGCTCGATCATCCTATTTTTCTAACTTAATTGAGGAAAATAAGAACAATCCGAAATTCCTTTTTGATACTGTCGCAAAGCTAACTAAAAAGCAGCATTCCCCAAGAGAGGATGACTTTCACTTTAGCAGTGATAAATTCATGAACTTCTTTGAGGAAAAGATTATGATTATTAGAAAGCAAATTACGGACTCCTCTTTAAACATGCGTATTCCTCCAAACCTCAGTTGTCCTGAGTCTGCACAACTCTGCCAGGACCTAGGATCAAGAGAGACGCTCAAGTGTTTTAGTACTATATCTCTTGACACAATGATGAAAATAATCATGGCCTCTAAACCTTCAAGCTGCATACTGGACCCTATTCCAACTAAACTACTGAAAGAGCTGCTTCCTGTGCTTGGACCTCCTATGTTGAACATAATAAACGGCTCTCTATCCACTGGATGTGTACCAAACTCACTAAAAGTGGCAAAAAAAAAAGCCAAACCTTGACCCAGAAAATATAAAAAACTATCGGCCTATATCGAATCTTCCATTCCTCTCAAAAATTTTAGAGAGGGCTGTTGCGCAGCAACTCACTGCCTTCCTGAAGACAAACAATGTATACGAAATGCTTCAGTCTGGTTTTAGACCCCATCATAGCACTGAGACGGCACTTGTGAAGGTGGTAAATGACATTTTAATGGCATCGGACCGAGGCTCTGCATCTGTCCTCGTGCTCCTAGACCTTAGTGCTGCTTTTGATACCATCGATCACCACATTCTTTTGGAGAGATTGGAAATCCAAATTGGTCTACACGGACATGTTCTGGCCTGGTTTAGATCTTATCTGTCGGAAAGATATCAGTTTGTCTCTGTGAATGGTTTGTCCTCTGACAAATCAACTGTAAATTTCGGTGTTCCTCAAGGTTCCGTTTTAGGACCACTATTGTTTTCACTATATATTTTACCTCTTGGGGATGTTATTCGAAAACATAATGTAAACTTTCACTGCTATGCGGATGACACAGCTGTACATTTCAATGAAACATGGTGAAGCCCCAAAATTGCCCTCGCTAGAAGCATGTGTTTCAGACATAAGGAAGTGGATGGCTGCAAACGTTCTACTATTAAACTCGGACAAAACAGAGATGCTTGTTCTAGGTCCCAAGAAACAAAGAGATCTTCTGTTGAATCTGACAATTAATCTTAATGGTTGTACAGTCGTCTCAAATAAAACTGAAGGACCTCGGCGTTACTCTGGACCCTGATCTCTCTTTTGAAGAACATATCAAGACCATTTCGAGGACAGCTTTTTTCCATCTACGTAACATTGCAAAAATCAGAAACTTTGTCCAAAAATGATGCAGAAAAATTAATCCATGCTTTTGTCACTTCTAGGTTAGACTACTGCAATGCTCCATTTTCCGGCTACCCGGATAAAGCACTAAATAAACTTCAGTTAGTGCTAAATACGGCTGCTAGAATCCTGACTAGAACCAAAAAATGTGATCATATTACTCCAGTGCTAGCCTCTCTACACTGGCTTCCTTTCAAAGCAAGGGCTGATTTCAAGGTTTTACTGCTAACCTACAAAGCATTACATGGGCTTGCTCCTACCTATCTCTCTGATTTGGTCCTGCCGTACATACCTACACGTACGCTACGGTCACAAGACGCAGGCCTCCTAATTGTCCCTAGAATTTCTAAGCAAACAGCTGGAGGCAGGGCTTTCTCCTATAGAGCTCCATTTTTATGGAACGGTCTGCCTACCCATGTCAGAGACGCAAACTCGGTCTCAACCTTTAAGTCTTTACTGAAGACTCATCTCTTCAGTGGGTCATATGATTGAGTGTAGTCTGGCCCAGGAGTGGGAAGGTGAACGGAAAGGCTCTGGAGCAACGAACCGCCCTTGCTGTCTCTGCCTGGCCGGTTCCCCTCTTTCCACTGGGATTCTCTGCCTCTAACCCCATTACAGGGGCTGAGTCACTGGCTTACTGGGGCTCTCTCATGCCGTCCCTGGAGGGGGTGCGTCACCTGAGTGGGTTGATTCACTGTTGTGGCCATCCTGTCCGGGTTGGCTCCCCCCGGGTTGTGCCGTGCCGTGGCGGAGATCTTTGTGGGCTATACTCAGCCTTGTCTCAGGATGGTAAGTTGGTGGTTGAAGATATCCCTCTAGTGGAGTGGGGGCTGTGCTTTGGCAAAGTGGGTGGGGTTATATCCTTCCTGTTTGGCCCTGTCCGGGGGTGTCCTCGGGTTGGGGCCACAGTGTCTCCTGACCCCTCCTGTCTCAGCCTCCAGTATTTATGCTGCAGTAGTTTGTGTGTCGGGGGGCTGGGGTCAGTTTGTTATATCTGGAGTACTTCTCCTGTCCTATTCGGTGTCCTGTGTGAATCTAAGTGTGCGTTCTCTAATTCTCTCCTTCTCTCTTTCTTTCTCTCTCTCGGAGGACCTGAGCCCTAGGACCATGCCCCAGGACTACCTGACTCCTTGCTGTCCCCAGTCCACCTGGCCATGCTGCTGCTCCAGTTTCAACTTCCACCTGACTGTGCTGCTGCTCCAGTTTCAACTGTTCTGCCTTATTATTATTCGACCATGCTGGTCATTTATGAACATTTGAACATCTTGGCCATGTTCTGTTATAATCTCCACCCGGCACAGCCAGAAGAGGACTGGCCACCCCACATAGCCTGGTTCCTCTCTAGGTTTCTTCCTAGGTTTTGGCCTTTCTAGGGAGTTTTTCCTAGCCACCGTGCTTCTACACCTGCATTGCTTGCTGTTTGGGGTTTTAGGCTGGGTTTCTGTACAGCACTTTGAGATATCAGCTGATGTACGAAGGGCTATATAAATAAATTTGATTTGATTTGATTTATTCAAAATTCGTGACAGGCACACGAAAAAGTCCATGTCCAGTACACAATTTCTCTTCATAGTGCATGTGTACATTACACAATTTTCTTACGAATTCAAATTAGTTGTTGCTAACATTAGCAATTTTGGCAATAGGCCTAGAGATTAAAAATATATTCAACTGAAACATCTGGTTCATTCATTTCTAAAGATGTATTCTGTTTCTAAAGAATGCTGAAGATTTGAACGCATTGAAGCCTGCTTACTTACGTACCTACAGCCCACGCTGGAATGTCATTCAGAAAAATTGTAGAGTTCAATAAGATCTTGCACTCAAACCATAAAAATACAATGTCAGAGATAAACGAAACATGCACGTAAGCTTATTCTGGCTTTTCTGTGATCGCACTCTGAGCCACAGAAGTGGTTGGCAGCAGGTAGCCTTGAGGTTAGAACTGTCACTGGTTCAAATACCGTAACCGAAAAGGTGAAGATTTTTTTGTCACTGTGCCCTCGAGCAAGACACTTAACCCTAATTGCTCCAGGTGCACTGTACAATGGTGACCCCGCTCTGCGGGTGTCTCAGGGGAAGTTGGGATATGCAAGAAACACCTCCATTACACACTTGTGCGCAACAGGACAAATATAAGCACCCACAAAATGATTAGGTTATACCTCCACACTCTCTCGGAGGTACACACAGACAAGGTGTGACCTTGCACAGCAGGGTAATCTCAGTCACATGCTACCTACGGTGGTCAAACACACCACAATCCGAGTCAGAGACCCACCGGGTGGCCCAGCTCTCACACTCAACATAGTAATATTATTTAAAAACAGTAGGCTCAATTTAATAGCCTAATCCAGGGACCATAAACTAGATTAAACCGTGGGCCGATTGTTTCTTGAGCGGCTGGTCAGGGGGTTGGAACATAATTACAAATAGTTTGTGGACTGCAAATTGACAGCAAGACATAATATCTGACTAAAACCATCTTTTCAACCCTTGCTTACATTTGTATATGATCACGAATCTCTATTATACATGGGACAACTTTGGAAAATGTTTCTAAAATTAAAGTCATGAAAGACTGTAAAAACACCAGCAAATCATGTCAAAAAATAAACAATACACTATATATAATAAAATCCCCCCTGCGGGCCACCAGTTAGGGAACACTGGCCTAGTCCCTATAAAACAGATTGTGTGGCAAAATTAAGTTATTATCTTGTCAATTTTGTTCAAGAATATGATTTACAGTGCATTCGGAAAGTATTCAGACCCCTTGACTTTTTCCACATTTTATGTTTCAGCCTTTTTCTACAATGGATTAAAATTGTTTCCCCCCTTAATCTACACCCCATAACGACAAAGCAAAAACATGTTTTTAGAAATGTTTGCAAATGTATTAAAAATAAAAAACAGAAACATCACATTCACATAAGCATTCAGACCCTTTACTCAGTAATTTGTTGAAGCACCTTTGGCAGCGAGTACAGTCTCAAGTCTTCTCGGGCATGACACTACAAGCTTGGCACACCTGTAGTTGGAGAGTTTCTCCCATTCTTCTCTGCAGATCCTCGCAAGCTCTGTCAGGTTGGATGGGGAGCATCGCTGCACAGCTATTTTCAGGTCTCTCAAGAGATGTTCAATGGGGTTCAAGACCGGGCTCTTGCTGGGCCATTCAGAGACTTGTCCCGAAGTCACTCCATTGTCTTGGCTGTGTACTTAGGGTCGTTGTCCTGTTGGAAGGTGAACCGTCGCCCCAGTCTGAGGTACGGAGTGCTCGGAGCAGGTTGTCATCAATGATCTCTGTACTTTACTCTATTCATCTTTCCCTCAATCCTGACTAGTCTCCCAGTCCCTGCAGCTGAAAAACATCTACAGCATGATGCTGCTACCACCATTTTTCACCGTAGGGATGGTGTCAGGTTTCTTCCATATGTGACGCTTGGCATTCAGGCCAAAGAGTCAATCTTGGTTTCATCAGACCAGAGAATCTTGTTTCTCATGGTCTGAGAGTAATTTAGGTGCCTTTTGGCAAACTCCAAGCGGGCTGTCATGTGCCTTTTACTGAGGAGTGGCTTCCATCTGGCCACTCTATGATAAAGGCCTGATTGGTAGAGTGCTGCAGAGATGGTTGTCCTTCTGGAAGTTTCTCCCATTTCCACAGAGGAATTCTGGAACTTGGTCAGAGTGACCATCGGATTTCTGGTCACCTCCCTTCTCCCCTTGCTCAGTTTGGCCTGGCGGCCAGCTTTAGGAAGAGTCTTGGGGATTCCAAACTTCTTCCATTTAAGAATGATGGAGATCACTGTGTTCTTGGTGACCTTCAATGCTGCACAATCCTGTCTCGGAGCTCTAAAGACAATTCCGTCAACCTCGTGGCTTGGTTTTCGCTATGACATGCACTGTCAACTGTGGGACCTTGTATAGACTAAAGGTCGACCGATTATGATTTTTCAACGTCGATACCGATTATTGGAGTACCAAAAAAAGCCTATACCAATTCAAATCGGCCAATTTTTATATATACAGTGCTGTGAAAAAGTACATACCCCCTTCCTGATTTATTATTTTTTGCACATTTGTCACACTTAAATGTTTCAGATCAAACAAATGTTAATATTACAAAGATAACACAAAATGCAGTTAATAAATAAAATTTTAAAAATCACTTAAGGGAAAAAAGCTATCCGAACCTTCATGGCCTGTGACAAAGTAATTGCCCCCGACCCCCCCTTGTTAAATCATGAATTTACTGTGGTCACATTTTTTGGAAAGCTGAGATCAGTTTCACTAGCCACACCCAGGCCTGATTACTGCCAGACCTGTTGAATCAAGAAATCACTTAAAATAGAACCTGTCTGACAAAGTGAAGTAGGCCAAAAAAAAAATCTCAAAAAGCAAGACATCATGCCACGATCCAAAGAAATTCAGGAACAGATGAGAAACAAAGTAATTGACATTATCGGTATGGAAAGGGTCACAAAGCCATTTCTAAAGCTTTGGGATTCCAGCGAACCACGGTGAGAGCCATTATCCACAAATGGGAGAAAATTTGGAACAGTGGTGAACCTTCCCAGGAGTGGCCGGCCTACCAAAATTACCCCAAGAGCGCAGGGAAGACTCATCCAAGAGGCAAGAAAAGAATCCACAACAACATCTAAAGAACTGCAGGCCTCACTTGCCTCAGTTTAGGTCAGTGTTCATGACTCAACCATAAGAAAGAGACTGGGCAAAAATGGCACTCTGCCATGGATGCCAAGGCAAAAATCACTGCTGACCAAAAATAACAAAGGCTCGTCTCACTTTTGGCAAAAAAAATCTTGATGATCCCCAATAGTTTTGGGGAAATATTCTGTGGACTGACGAGAAAAAAGTTGAACTTTTTGGAAGGTGTGCATCCCGTTACATCTGGCGTAAAAGTAACACAACATTTCAGAAAAAGAACATCATACCAACAGTCAAATATGGTGGTAGTGTGATGGTCTGGGGCTGATTTGCCTGGACAACTTGCTGTGATTGATGGAACCATGAATTCTGCTCTCTACCAAACAAATCCTGAAGGAGAATGTCCGGCCATCAGTTCGTGACCTCAAGCTGAAGTGCACTTGGGTTCTGCAGCAGGACAATGATCCATAACACACCAGCAAGTCCACCTCTCAATGGCTTAAAAAAACAGAATGAAGGTTTTGGAGTGGCCTAGTCAAAGTCCGGACTTGAATCCGATTGAGATGCTGTGGCGTGACCTTAAAGGCGGTTCATGCTCGAAAACCCTCCAATGTGGCTGAATTAAAACATTTCTGCAAAGAGTGGGCCAAAATTCCTCCAGAGCGATGTGAAAGACTCATTGCCAGTTATCGCAAACGCTTGATTGCAGTTGTTGCTGCCGAGGCTGGCACAACCAGTTATTAGGTTTAGGGGGCAATTACTTTTTCATATAGGGCCATGAAGGTTCAGATAGCTTTTTTCCCTTAATAAATAAAATCACTTAACCCAAGTAAACACAAAATACAGTTTATCTTTGTGTAATATTTACATTTGTTTGATTATCTGAAACATTTAGATGTGACAAATGTGCAAAAGAATAAGAAATCAGGAAGGGGGCAAATACATATAGACAAGTGCTGTGAAAAAGTATTGTATATATATTTTTTGTAATGACATTTACAACAATACTGAATGAACAATTAACCCTTTTATTTTAACTTAATGTAATACATAAAATCTATTTAGTCTCAAATAAATCAACATGTTCAATTTGGTTTAAATAATGCAAAAACAAAGTGTTGGAGAAGAAAGTAAAAGTGCTCTCGGGAGTTGATAGGCTTGAAGTCATAAACAGAGCTGTGCGTCAAGCATTGCTAAGAGCTGCTCGCAAATACAGTAAAGTGCTGTTTGAATGAACTCTTACGAGCCTGCTGCTGCCTTCCACCACTCAGTCAGACTGCTCTATCAAATTATAGACTTAATTATAATAAACACACAGAAATACAAGCCATAGGTCATTAATATGGTCAAATCCGGAAACTATAATTTTGAAAACCAAACGTTTATTCTTTCAGTGAAATACGGAACCATACAGTATTTTGTCGAATGGGTGGCAACCCTAAGTTGAAATATTGCGGTTACATTACACAACCTTCAATGTTATGTCATAATTCTGTAAAATTCTGGCAAATTAATGATGGTCTTTGTTAGGAAGAAACAGTTCGCTACGAGCCAGGCGGCCCAAACTCCTTTTGACGCTGCACTCGTGTAACAGGTGGTGAGCCTGTTTCCTCGTGGATTGCAATGCAATGTAATCAGCATTTAAAAAGGCAGATTACCGATTATGAAAACTTGAAACTTGGCCCTAATTAAATCGGCCATACTGATTAATCGGATGACCTCTGGTATAGACCGGTGTGTGCCTTTCCAAATCATGTCCAATCAATTGAATTTACCACAGGTAGACTCCAAACAAGTTGTAGAAACATCCCAAGGATGATCAATGGAAACAGGATGCACCTGAGCTCAATTTCGAGTCTCATTAGCAAAGGGTTCCGAATCCTTCTTTTAAACATTTGCATAGATTTCTAAAAACCTGTTTTTGCTTTATCATTATGAGGTATTGTGTGTAGGTTGATGAGGACATTTTATTTAAAATGTGGAAAAAGGGATCTGAATACTTTCCCAATGCACTGTAGATAACACAACTTGGTACATGATCGCTGACATTCACGCTTCTCTGTAAAAAAAAAAAAAACCAGAATGTGAATTATGAAAGTAATGAAGGCTAGATAAATCACATAGGCTAGGCTACACAAATTAGGCTACAAACCAAGGGTTTTGCTGCATCCTGTCATTGTGTAGAACGCACCAGAGATTATAGGCTATGAACATTACTGCTGAGGACCCCAAAAATATTCCTTCCTCTTGTGGACTCACAGACGCATGCACACATACAAACCTGCTCCTCCAAGCTCTGTTTCCAGGACAACCATACAGGGAGTAATAAAGCTGGTCCTTAAGATCAGATGCGATCCCTATATCGTGACTGATGGATAGATTAATAGTCCTACCTGCTTATAGTCAAGTAACTCAACTCCTCCATGGAGTTGAGCGCAGACTAGAGTTATTTTTAATGAACCTCAAATTCCTTCAAGTCACTGTGTCGATACAAAAAAATAAAACGTCTTAAACCCTTACCATGTAACCATGTTTGTCCTCTGTTGTTGCATGCCTTTGTTTGCTGAAATCCAGGGCTTGACATTAACTTTTTTTTAGCCAAGTAAGACAGATATTTTACTTTACTTGTCCAAAAGCCAAGTCAATTGTACCCTTGGTGACTGGCCACCCTTGGTGACTGGCCACCCTTGGTTTACACAGGCAGCCCAATTCAAATATGTTTTTCCCAGTAATTGGTATTTTGTACAATCACATCAGATCTTTTCACATCTGATTGGTCAAAAGACCAATTAGTGAAATAAATATTAGAATTCGGCTGCCTGTGTAAACACAGCCTTGGTGGCCAATAAAATACTCCAACATTACAATTACAACCCAAAAAAAATACTTTATATGCTTTTATAAAATAATTCCCTCCTGGGCTGAAAATAAAAGGGGGCATCCAGTCATAAAAATATATATGCTGACTGCCTCTGCTCAGACTGAAGGTGTGTGATGTGCGGTGCGCAACAGGCATGGTCCTACACTTTCTGTTCTTGTGTAAATTTGATGTGAACGAACCGTGCCTCGAGTCAACCTCTATGTTGACAAAAATCAAGCATTTAGATGTTAATGTTAACTATCCTTCATTACATTTGTCAAACATGACTGGCGTTTAGCCTGTAGTTATGTAATTAAGTCGCTCAGCATTGGTTTGGACATAACTAGCCAACATGCATATCACCTACACTTTGACATGTAGGCTTTTTTGGTTTACATTAATATATTTTAATATTATCCAATTCGGATCTGAATAATTGTTTAATGATTTGTGTGTGACTTTCTTTACTTGTCCATTCGGACAATTTAGATCTAGATTACTCCTGTCCGACTATTTAATTAAAAAATAGCTGGACCTCTGGCAGTCTCTATGGGTACCACAGGGTTCAATTCTCGGGCTGACTATTTTCTCTGTATATATATCAATAATGTCGCTCTTGCTGCGGGTGATTCTTTGATCCACCTCTACGCAAACGACCTGTTTGTTGCGTTATGTTCAGAAATCCACAGGAAAGAGCGGTGACGACAACGCAGATGAAAATTCAAAATACAGGTCGCAGTGGTGGGTAGTATAAGGGGCTTTGGTAACAAAACGGATGGCACTGTGATAAACTGCATCCAGTTTGAGTATTGGAAGCTATTTTGTAGATGACGTCGCCGAAGTCGAGGATCGGTAGTCGGCTGCCCCTGCTACATATTTGTCGTCAGACCCACTGACTCCAGGTGATCTATAAGTCTATGCTAGGTAAAGCTCCGCCTTATCTCAGCTCACTGGTCACGATAACAACACCCACCCGTAGCACGTGCTCCAGCAGGTATATCTCACTGGTCATCCCCAAAGCCAACAGCTCTTTTGGCTGCCTTTCCTTCCAGTTCTCTGCTGCCAGAGATTGGAACGAATTGCACATTTATTTTTATTTTTTTAAATAAAAAATAAATAAAAATTTAAATGTAAAAAAAAAAATATATATATATTTTTTTTAATTACATTTTTTTATTTTATTAAAAAAACACAAATAAATCGCTGAAGCTGGAGACTTATTTTTCCCTCACTAACTTTAAACATCAGCTTTAAACATCAACGATCGCTGCAGCTGTACATAGTCCATCTGTAAATAGCCCACCCAATCTACCTACCTCATCCCCATATTGTTTTTAGTTACTTTCTTTTGCACACCAGTATCTGTACTTGCACATCATGATCTGCTCATTTAACACTCCAGTGTTAATCTGCTAAATTGTAATTACTTCACTACTATGGCCTATTTATTGCCTACCTCCTCACGCCATTTGCACACACTGTATATAGACTTTTTCTCTTTCTATTGTGCTATTGATTGTACACTTGTTTATACCATGTGTAACTCTGTATTGTTGTTTGTCACAGTGCTTTGCTTTATCTTGGCCAGTTCGCAGTTGTAAATGAGAACTTGTTCTCAACTAGCTTACCTGGTTAAATATTTTTTTTTAAAAAGGAATAGGTTTTGACTATGTTTTACTGGTAATGGAGACATACGTAAATGACAAAATAACTTTTTTGGTCAGTGTGGTGTGTGTGTGTAACCTTTATTTAACTAGGCAAGTCAGTAAATTACAAATTCTTATTTACAATGACTGCCTACCCCGGACCAATTGTGCGCAGCCCTATGGGACTCCCAATCACGGCCAGATGTGATACAGCCTGGATTCGAACCAGGGACTGTAGTGACATCTCTTGCACTGAGATGCAGTGACTTAGATTGCTGCGTCCATGTGTGTGTTAACTATTTAACTGAACTAGAATGCTTAATAGGCAGCTAAAATTTTAAATATCAGTTATTGGTATCGTTTTTTTGGGCAAGGAAAATATTGTATATCGGCATTGGCCAAAAATGTCATATCGGTGCACCACTAGTCTAATCCAAATTACGGATGGCCTCTTATGCGCTTGTCGTCCCCTTATGCCATAGTTTGTACATCTTAATTGTCAGTAGAAACCACATATGTTTAAGCAAGTCTGCCATATCAGCTATGTTTTTTTAAAGGCAGTAAATGAGGCTGAATGAATTGTTTCGCTGCCAGACAAGGCTCCGCTGACTGCCAGGTGTAGCAGTGGTAAGGATTCACTCCACCGTGCTGAAAAGAAAGCTCTCCTGTTGGAAACGCATGATGTAGGCCTTAAGTTTGTGGGCACCGTTTGTTGCCGTTATAGTGCAATTAATATATTGTTTTGTGGCTTTGCTTGCATGCATCAATATATATATTTAGTTTGCCCCACCAAGATTTACATGCTAAAATCACCACTGCATGGGATGGATACTTTTTGTTATGCCATTTTAAAGCTAATGTCCTGCTATTCTACAAATGTTGCCATATCTTGTGTGTTCATGTGATATTTGAATGCCAAACATTACAACATAATCAATGGGCGAAAAAAACTAGCCAAATTGTTTTTGCTGACATGGGCTTGTTGATCTGGATATTTCTGACAAGTTACAAATAGCTCTAAGATCTGCAATGACTGACATGACAAGAGGAAAACTGCTGATGCACTACCCAATTAACGAAATTGCACCTTGTACATTCAACTATTACAACTTTCAGGAGTAAATTGAAAGCCGGACTGAGTTCCTTAAAAAGTTTCCCTTCCCAGTATGGGAACCACTCCCATTCCAGCAGGTAGCATAGCCGTTAAGAGCGCTGATTCAAATCACGGAGCTGGCAAGGAGGAACAATTCTGCCCACGAGCAAGGCAGTTAACCCCCAACAAACTGCTTCCCGGACGTCGATTGAGGTAGCCCCCCTGCACTTCTCTGATTCAGAGGTGTTGGGTTAAATGCGGAAGACACATTTCAGTTGAATGCATTCAGTTGTGCAACTGACTAGGTATCCCCTTTGCCCATAGAGGGTGCTGTTGAGGCCACTGTGTACCATTGCAAAACAGTGCGTTTTAATCAGTTGAGCCTCCACTGCTTCACACACTTGTTATAAGATAAAGGAGAGGGAGAGAGTCATAGGTATTTTATTAGGATCCCCATTAGCTGTGGCGAAAGCTGCAGCTACTCTTCCTGGGGTCCACACAAAACATGACATTAACAGCTCAAGAACAGAACTACATCAATAAAACAAATGTCACAAGTAGCCAACATATCAATACATAGACAAACTATCTAGGTCAAATAGAGTCTAGGCTAATAAATAGAAAGCAAGGCGTCCTACTTTTCCACTGCGTATCTCTTATCATTAAATGATGAGGCCGTCTGATTAGGCGCATGCATCGCTATAGACATGATCCTTACCCGTTTGCTATTGGTCCATTCTTGGATGGTCTCCCTTTGTATACTACGCCAGGGTTTCCCAAACTCGGTCCTGGGGCACATTTTGGGTTTTGCCCTAGTACTACACAGCCGTTTCAAATAATCAACGCTTAATAAGTTGGTTATTTGAATCAGCTGTGTAGAGCAAGAGTATGGGAAATCATGTGCCACACTAGCTAACGCGTCTTATACCTAATCACGAGAATGATGCAAATACGGTTTAATAACCTAGTGAACAGTAAACAGCCGGTTCCCCGGGTAAAGACTCACCTGCCCTGGGGAAGGAGAACCAACAGGACTCGATTCCCGTCTGGGTTAGAGTCCCCGTTTCGGTGAGGTTAGGGTTGGATAGGCTACAGCCAAAGCTAAACCCGAAAAGAACCTTAAAATGAAACCGAAAGGAGCTCTAGATGTGTGTAGGTCCAGTTCTTAGTAGAAAATACCTATTCTTGTAGTCTACCACGACAGTGGATGTCAGACAGCAATGTTTATAGCTACAGAAGGATTTTGTCTTACATATGTACGGACTGGAGACACAATAGCGCATGCTCAGGCCCTTGAAGTCCTTCCTCTGTCTTCTCCTTCAGAACTGTGCTTCAACCAATCGGAGGCGTTCGTACCTGTGATGCAAGCCGAACTGTCATTCGTTGTGTTCATAGGGGACGCTGATTCTATAAACCTAGTCTACTCATTCTCCTCCTCCTTCCCTTCCTTTCTCTCCTCCCTTCTCTCTCGCTTTCTCGGTACTCTCCGTTTCGCTAAACTCATCATTGTTATGAAAAAAATGGCGTCTTCCTCTTTATCCCTTGGTCTGTGTATATTTGCGACATTCTATAGTGCCATCTAGTGGTCTTCTAGGCATATCGCAGCAACATTACTTAATTTACCTATTCGCTGGGGACGTCCCAAGGATCCCAAATAGCAATATCACCATGCGTCAGGATGCATGCGCCACAATCATGAACATGCGGCCCAAACAGCAGGGATTGGGATTAGTTAACTACATGTTAACTAGGCCTAAAAACTAGTAGGCCTAGTTTAATTACATTTTGCTGTAGCTTGGTGGTAGTTGAATAAAATAAAATCTTGGTAGTGTTTTGACTAGTTAATATCTTTTTACCATGTAGTGGTGTCGCTAACTACTGGAACTACACAGTTTTTTTGCAAAAGAAAAGAAAATATTGGTGGGTGAAGTAGGCAAGAATTTCCTTTCTTTTTCAGCATGAGACCTGCCTAAAATGAGATTTGAAACACATTTTTGGTGTTTAATAGGATAAATTGCACATTATGTTAACATTGACTCCAGAGTGACCTGTCTTGCAATTTGTAGCCTATACATTTCAGATTGCAATTCATAACATATATATATATATATATATTTTAAAACTTTTATTTAACTAGGAAAGTCAGTTAAAAACAAATAGTTATTTTCAATGACAGCCTAGGAACAGTGGGTTAACTGCCTGTTCAGGGGCAGAACGAGAGATTTGTACCTTGTCAGCTCGGGGATTTGAACTTGCAACCTTCCGGTTACTAGTCCAACGCTTTAACCACTAGGCTACCCTGCCGCCCCAAATAGCATATTATAACATATTATAACATATCATGAAATGGATGATGGAATTCCACAAATTAATACATACCATACGAAATGTAACATATCATAGTAACTGGAGTGTCGCGGATTTAAGTTTACTATGTTACGTCTAAACATGGTTCCAGGTTGGCCAAATAGGTCACCTAAAACAAGACCAGGAGGGGGGAGAAACACAATACTGCTTTAATGTAGGCCTGCTAAAAAACTATGTCTCCAGATTGTATTATGGACATCAGAAGCACTGTAATATTGTGCAATCCTCCTACTGTTGAAATGTGGACTGGGGCAATAACCACAGTTTCCTTCAGTTTTACTGCATGACTTTATGTGTGTGTGAGTGAGAAAGAGAGAGAGCGCTCTAGGCCAGGCCATCCTGTCTGTGTATGCTTTAGTTCCATGGTCTGGTCTCTAGTCTGTTTCATTCATTCATGCCACACACACACGGACATACCTAATCTGTTCTAGGCTAGGTCACATGAGTTATGTTGTTATGGGAGAGACAGAGAAAACCTCTGTTACAACACTCTACTTCTGAGACAACATGTGATTTCATAGAACAGGTCCACTGGGTACAGTATAGGGCCTTGGGATAGGGGCTATAGTTAAGTATGGGGGTATGAGGTTGGGCTGGGTATAGAGCTGTGCTTTCTGCAGTCTGAGCTGTCAACATGTTACAGGTACAAATGGTGGTATTACCATATCAGGATTATGGTATAGTGTTGCTGTCTCAGAATTGTCCCTGGTTTCAATGAGAAAATGTAATGATACTTTATGCCACAGGAACACTGTTCCCGTATTCACTACTGTATATATATGTAGTACAACAACAACAACAAACACATACCTTATCATGGTTTAGGATAGGTAAGTATAGTGATGTCATCACTAGTGGCCAGTGCTCATACCTCAGATGATGACATCATAGAGGTCCCAAATGGCACCCTATCCCCTTTATAGTGCTAACATTTGACCAGGGCCATGGCACCCTATTCCCTTTATAGTGCACTACTTTTGAAAGTGATTAGGGTGCCAGTTGGGTCATTAACAAAACAAAAACTCTGATGAGGGATTAAGAAGAGGGATCAAGCCCTAGTTGTATACTCTGTATTCCTCTGAGGATGGCTTTAGTTTACAACACATATACATCTTAGTATATCCGTCTTATTATTATTACACATATTATAAGGTGGCACTGACATACTGTACATCTAAAGCTTATTCTGACTCGCAGGTCCGTTGGTGACAGAGCAGAACCAGCGAACCTCCCTGTGTCACTTAGAACTATGAGCAGACGCAACCAGTAGGTATAGAACCCACCGACCGTAGGGGTACCTCTACACTCCAGAATTGACTTGGAATTAAACAAGATACATGTAGGATCAAATGATCCAATAATTCTTATATTAAACATGTTAGGCTACAATTATATGAATTAGTGTTTTGTAAGTGGTAAGAAAACATCCACACAGATTTGGTCTGGCCTTAACTTTAACACCTGTAACCCATAGTGGAGTACAGGTGAGAGCTTGACACCTGGCTTTAGGATGCTATTATTATATATTACTGTCTATACATATCTACATACACACTGAGTTTTTCTTTAGTGGTCTACAGTGACTATCTACATTTACAATCAATGCATTCTCTTCTGGTGCATATTGTACAATATGAACAATTCTTAGTGCAAGCAAATCACACATCACATCTGACAAACATGCTTCAGTTCTTTTCTTTTTAGTGTCCCTGTGGTGTTTGGTGCCGGTGCCCCTGCTCAGGATCAGTCCAGCTTTCTGTAGGCTACATCAACTCTCTCAAACACTCTTCAGAGAAGTGTGTCAGTGTGTCCACATATATCCTTTCCTGGCAAGCCTCTGCTGGGTGGGAAGGGTGTGTGTGTGCGTGTGTGTTTTGTACAGCATTTGTGAGTGTGGGGAGATTGTGTGTGTGTGTGTGTGTAGTATGTTTATGTGCAGACAGATAGTATGTGTGTGTACAGAATGTATAAGTGCCAAGACACTGTGTGTTATAGCTACAGCATCCTTATCTGGAGGCCAGCAACATCGTGATGGGGTTTTCCTCCTCTATTTCCACTCTCACACTCTCCATCATTTGATTGGTCATTTGTCTTTTGGGTCCAATGAAGAGGCAGAGTACTAGAAGCTCATAGGATCAGCAGTGTTGAGCAGTTTGGTCCTTTTTTCTTTTTTTCTGGGACGCTGAGAATCTTTAAAGTAGCAGAGGTCCCACTAGCTCTCTTCTCTTTCTCTAGTGTTCTCTTTAGTCCAGAAGCAGTGGCAGGTTGAGACTAGTGCAGCAGTAAAGAAACTAGTTTCTACACATGTACATATCTGTGGATTAGCTAATCCTATACATACTGCACTAGATGTAGTTTGTGTGTGTGTGTGTGTGTCTTGGGATTGGACAGAAATTGTGTATAGACAGAAGTACAGGATCGGATGTTGGGGGAATAGCGTAGAACGTTCTGCTGGGGTCTAGAGCACGTTCTCAAAAAGCTGCATGGAGTTCATTATGTTCTCATCCTGAAACAGAAACATACAGGATAGAACATTGAGCGAAAGTCATGAGGCTGTTTTTTTTGTTCACATGGATTATTAGTCTAAGTAAAACATTCAGCAAATCCCCCACTGACATCTACATCACACTTTACTTGGAGGGGTTATTCATAAGACATTCACAACACCTTTATGAAACCAATCATAACACCTTCATGAGTATTGCAGTATCATTCATAACCTTCATAACACATTATTCAATATCATTCATAAGGAATTTTCAAAATTAAAGTTCCTTTTCATTACATAACTAAAAGTTATCAGAAACACTGAAATATTTCTGATTTATCCATTGTACAACACAAATGCGTATGTTTACAACCACAGTACCCAACCCCCTAAGTGTTAACCTAAGAGCACATGTTTTGGGCTTATCTTGATAGAGAACACACTGTAGGCCTAACATGGCACTGGCTCCAGACCAGGAGCCATATAATACAACTTTATTGTCCATGTTACAGAGAACAACAGAAATGTGTCTTCTGCGCTTACAACACAACTCTCCCAGTTAGCACAAACACACGGAGTGCAGCACCCCTGGATGGAGCACATGTTGCTCAAGGGCCCAACGGAAGGGACTTGTCAGGAACTGAACAGTTACCAGATCAGTTCCCCCCTTATTCCAGCTCCCGGTGTATGTGACAATAAAAAATAAAACAATTCTCCAACTGGTGACCTTTCGCCTACAGGTCCAACTCCTTAGCTGCTGGGCTACCTACAGCCCCCCTTGGGTGCATCCCTTGGATATCGTCAAATATAATAGGGTGGCTAAGCTGAAATTTCCAGAATGATTGTTCATTTTGTGATAAAAGCACATAATTTTGCAGAGAGAGATTTACGTGTCCTGAAAATATTTAGATATCGTGACATCACAGATATTGCCCCTGGGGGTCATGGCACTCATCTTACAAATTAAAGGTTTAATAAAATAAACACATCCAGGAAAGAGTAGTTTGGCATTACCAACAGGAGTAAACAGCACACGACTGACAGTGACGACTCCTGGGTCAAGTCATTGCTTCCAGTCAAACTCCTGGGTCAAGTCATTGCTTCCAGTATATGTGACCCAGGAGTTGTTCCTGTCAGCTGTGTGTTAACTCCTGAATCAAGATTCATGCTAAGCTGCTCCTTCCAGGATTGATAAAAAATAAGGGAGGGGATGTTCTAATCAGTGGTGTAGTAGAGGGTAAACCCACAAACACAGTTTACACACCTGTTTTATTTTTTACAAGCATTTACCCACCTATTGCAGAAGAATGCATTGAAAATAAAGGGAGTGTTAATTTATTCACAGTGAAAGGCGACCAGTGTTTAGCCATATATTTTCTTACCTCTACTGATTATGATGAAGACATTGGTACTGTACTAGCTGAAACATGTGAGCTAGATAACAACATAGGTGCAATCCACTTAGTGTGTGCTGCAAATATTGTACTTTGAGGTTGCTCTAAAGCGGAAAGGTGGAATAAAAGAGTCAGGAGCAGGTTTTCTTAATTGAACGAAGTTCTCTATTGAGGTATTTTTTTATTCTCAAACACTCCAACACAATCAGATGATCAACCAAGGAAAACACAAATCATCTTTACAAGAACAAGGAACACAAGGTGAGTATCTTTACACTACAACATAAATCACAGCTGTGTCACCGCCTTAACGATCTGTTCGTGGACAACCCTCTTTGGGTGGTGGTCCGGATCCGTGGTGGCCATTCCCAAGAGGTCATGTGTCCTCTTCTTCCTTCCGAAAGGTATGTCCTCTCCTTTGGAGAAGCAAACACACTTTTCTTTCTCCAGCTCCTCTCTGCTGGTTCCCTCCTCTCTCTTGTAGGGGAAAGAGAATAGGTCATTAGTACCGTCAGCTGTGCTTCATTGCCTCTGATCACCTTGACTCACATGCCAGGCTGGGCTACTATCCGTGGGACAAGCCTGCCCTCTGGTGGTCCTTCCACATACCTCCCCCCTCAGGACCGGACTGGAGGGCCGGGCGCCAGACGCGCCGTCTTGGTCGCGTTGGGACAGCGCGTCCGCATTCCCGTTCCTCAATCCGGCCCTGTGGCCCTGTGGATAACATGGAAAAAGAATGGTAAAGCAAGAACCCATCTGACTATTCTGTTGTTATTTTTTTGTCTTACCGGCCATCCACGTGAGGGGAGGATTGTCAGTAACGAGGTAGTACCGGAGATAAGCGAGGGCCCACTTAATGGCTAGGGCCTCTTTCTCTACGGTAGCATATCTCTGTTCCCGATCAATGAGCTTCCTACTTATGAAGAGAATAGGCCTCTCTGCTTTGCCTTCACCCTGAGCTAGGACGGCCTGAGCCCCGTATCTGAGGCGTCTACCTGCACAATGAACTCATGGAAGAAACCAGGAGCCTGCAGGACGTGATCAGAGGACAGGTTATCTTTTAGCAACTGGAAGGCGTCTTCCGTCTTGTCCTTCCACGCTACACGGTTTGGCAGGTTTTTCTTGGCTTGTGAGAGGGGTGGCAATGGTTGCATATCCAGAGATGAAACAGCGATAATATCCCGTTATCCCCAAGAAGGCTCGGACGTCCCACTTCGTCTGGGGCCGAGGCCAATCCCGAATTGCCCTAGTCTTGCCCTGGTATTTTTCCGTTCCCCACGGTGTATCCCAGGTATTCCGCTTCGGACAGACCCAGGCAGCATTTGTTTGGATTTGCCGTCAGCCCTGTAGCCTCCAGGCTCACGAGCACCGCCCGCAGACACAGGAGGTGGCTATCCCAGTCCTCGCTGTGAATGACCGCATCGTCTATGTACGCCGCTGCGTACTCTTGATGGGGTTGTAGAATGGCATCCATGAGGTGTTGGAAAGTTGCCGCAGCACCATGCAGTCCGAAGGGCATTCTCACATACTGAAAAAGCCCCTCCCGTGTGGTGAAGGCAGTCTTTGGGCGGTCCTCCGCAGCCACTGGCACTTGCCAATATCCTTTCATCAAATCCAGGGTGGTGATGAACTTGGCCTTCCCTAAACGCTCCAAGAGTTCATCCACGCAGGGCATGGGATACGCGTCGAAAGTAGAGATGGCGTTTACACCTCTAAAGTCGTTGCAGAGCCTCATACTACCGTCAGGTTTGGGGACCAGGACTATGGGACTGGACCACTCACTCGTAGATGGCTCGATCACCCTCATCCTCAGCATCTCCCTCACCTCGTTCTTAGCGATGACTTGGCGGTCCTCAGGAATCCTGTAAGGCCGGATATGCACCTTCTTGCCGGGTTCAGTGTGGATATGGTGAACCAGAACATCTGTTTGTCCTAGGAAGGGAGAGAATACCCTGCCCGAATTGCATAATCAGCTTGTCTAGCTGTCTAGACTGCTCCGGCAGGGGAGTTCGGCCATGGCGCACCTGTAGCAGGGCCTCCTCTTTTTCCTTGTCCTCCATGTCCATCAAAGCCATACCCTCCTCTCTTCCATGGTACTTCAGCAGGTTGATATGATAGAGTTGGACCTTTTTCCTCCTGTCAGGTTGCTTGATGAGGTAATTGACCGATGAGACCCTTTCTGTTACCTCGTAGGGCCCAACCCACTGCGCCATCAAGCGGTGTTCGGCCATGGGCACGAGTACCAGCACTTTCTCTCCCATGGTGAACTTCCTGGGTGTTGCTGACTTATCGTAGGCTCGGCCTTGATTCTGTTGCGCCTTCTCCATATGTTAATTTACTATGGGTCAGACTGCCGACAGGCCGTCCCTCATCAGGGTAACATGTTCTATCGTCGACCGGAATGGGCATGGTTGGGCATCCCATGTCTCCTTGGCTAAGTCGATGATCCCTCGACATGGCCGGCCGTAGAGCAATTAGAATGGGGAGAACCCAGTGGACGCCTGGGGTACTTCTCGCAGGGCAAACATTAAGTGGGGCAGAAGCATGTCCCAGTTATTCCCATCTCTGGACACCACTCTTCTCAACATGATTTTAATTGTTTTGTTCAGGCGTTCGCACAAACTGTCTGTCTGCGGGTGGAATATGCTTGTGCGTATCTGTTGAACCTAGTATAACCGACACATGTCCTTCATTGGTTGCAAGTTCAAACACCGAACTGACATGGTACAAATCTGTCGTTCTGCCCCTGAACAGGCAGTTAACCCACTGTTCCTAGGCCGTCATTGAAAATAAGAATTTGTTCTTAACTGACTTGCCTGGTGAAATAAAGGTCAAATAAAAAAATTAAAAATGAATGGGGTTCCCTGGTCAGTTAGGATCGTCTTGGGAAGGCCCACAGGGGAGAACAACATGAATAATTTCTTGGCGATTCCCTTTGATGACATGTTGCAAAGGGGTATGGCCTCTGGGAACTTAGTAGCGTAATCTACGACAACCAGGATGTACTCGTATCCTCTGGCGGATTTCGGGAGGGGTCCCACGAGCTCCATAGCTATGCGTTCAAAGGGGGTCTCTATAATGGGGAGAGGAATCAAAGGACTGCGCAGGTGTGGCCATATGGCCGTACGCTGACATTGATCACACGTCCTACAATACCTGGCCACATCTAGAGTGACATGGGGCCAATAGAACCTCTGCATGATTCTGTCGATCGTTTCGCCCTGTGCCAGGTGTCCTCCTAGGACGTGGGAATGGGCTAGCTGTAGGACAGTATCCCTGTATGGTCTAGGCACCATTAGTAATTCCTGTTTTCCCCCCTTCATTGCACAACCCAATGCAAGAGACCCTGCCTGATTGCATAGTAGGGAAGAGAGGGCTCACCTGATCCGTCAACATTTCCTCATGACATCCCGTAGGTCTGGGTCTCTATGCTGAGAGGTGCCGAACTGTCCCTAAAAATCTTGGGGCAGGTAGACCTCGGTAGAGGGGTGGGGTGGTTGTTCCCCATCCCCGTCGGTGGTGCCCGAGGGGAATCTCTTCCATGTTCCCTCCTCTGATGGGGCTTCAAATATAGCCCTTAGCCTCTGGTTGCTCCTTCCTTCCTCCGTCGTATAAAACCCTTCGCAGGAGTCTTCATCGGAGGTTTCCTGGAATAGCTGTCGGAGATGTTGGGTCTGTATTCTTCCTCTGCTCCAGAGGACGAGGCCGAGGCAACGTTTCCTTGTAGGGCTACCACCTCGGGCTTGGACTTGTTTTTTTTCTTTCTCTGCTTTCCTGCCCCCCTGCGGTAGCCCGGCTGTTGGTGTGTGATAGAGAGACCTGATCCCCTTTGTCCGGTGCATAACGTCATCTGCTGAAGCTCCCTATATAGGGGACAGTCTCTCCCAATCAATAATGGCACCTTCAGCTGGGGTACTTTCCCCACCCTGACTGTACACCTTCCTTTCGGCGTGAGAATGGACAGACTCATGGTGGGGTAATAGTGGGTGTCTCCATGGATACAGGACACAGCTACTTTGTCTGGTAGCAGTGTTGCTGTGGTCACCATCTGCTCCTCCACGATCGTAACCATACTTTCAGAATCGAGAATGGCTACCACGTCTCGTCCTTCTATTCAAACCGGAATCTCTGGGACTGGGGATATTTCTGCTAACCAACAGAGGTGATCCTGCCCATCTCAGACTGGGATGCGTGGGGACGGGCAGCAATGACTTGGTGGCCATGGACTTGTCCTTTCTGGGACATTGTGGGGCGTAATGGTCCGGAGACTGGCATTTATAGCACCGACCCTGTTGTGTGGGTGATGACTTCTCCCACGTCCGGAGCGGATTTGGTCGTTCCGGTGGCGGACGTGCCGGTGTCAAACAGGCTTGGCAGAGTTCTTCCGGTCCTCCTTTTCACAACTCCCATGTAGATCGGTACGTTTCCACAGCCTCGGCTATGGGTTTGCTTGCCCCACGACCCTTTCTAAGTCCCTGGGTAATTCCCTCAAAATCTTGTCCACTACGAGCGTCTCTACGACATGTCCTACTCCTTTCCCGGGCTCCAGACATTGTTTCGTTAGGCGTAGGAGTGCGAATATCTAGGCACAGATGGGTTGGTCGGCCATATAGGTCCATTGATGGAACTTTTCGGCTCTATCTCGGGCGGTCAGCTGGTATCGGGACAGAATCTCGGTTTTTAGTCGCACATAGTCGGCAACTTCGCGGCAGTCCAGGTCATAGTAGGCTTCCTAGGCTATCTGGGTCAAAAGAGGCGCTAACGCCTTCCAAGGTGGCCGTCCATTTGAACGTCATGATGAAAGTCTCAATATCAACCTTTGAGAGACGAGGTAAGATAGCGGCTTCACTCGGCTTAACTCTCGGTTCTTCTCGCCGGCTCAGCTGTTGTTGCATGAGTTCTATGGTTGTCTCCAGTGCTGTGATCAACTGTTGTAGTAGAGCGTTATCCATCCTTCTTGAATGGTTCCTCTGTGTCTACAGGTAGATTTTCGTTTTCCTCACTTATCCTTGTGTCACTCGTCCACATAATGCACATAATTCTCCACCAACGGACCAAGTACTTTGAGGTTGCGGAAAGGTGGAATAAAAGAGTCAGGAGCAGGTTTTCTTAATTAAGGTATTTTTTTCTTCTCAAAACACTCCAACACAATCAAGGATGATCAACCAAGGAAAACACAAATCTTCTTCTTTACAAGAACAAGGAACACAAGATGAGTATCTTTAAACTATAACATAAATCATGGGTGTGTAACCACCTTAACAATCCGTTTGTGGAGAACCCTCTTTGGGTGGTGGTCCGGATCCGTGGTGGCCATTCCCAAGAAGTAATTTGTCCTCTTCTTCTTCCTTCCGAAAGGTATGTCCTCTCCTTTGGAGAAGCAAACACACTCTTCTTTCTCCAGCTCCTCTCTGCTGGTTCCCTCCTCTCTCTTGTAGGGAAAAGAGAATAGGTCATTAGTACCGTCAGCTGTGCTTAATTACCTCTGATCACCTTGACTCACATGCCAGGCTGGACTACTATCCGTGGGACCAGCCTGCCCTCTGGTGGTCCTTCCACAGAGATGACAAGAAAAACTTGTGCCACCCCTACTGCTTTCTCTTGTTAACATGGTTCTCCAGGGTCCCAGTCTGACCCTAGTGACATCCTGTCAAGACAATCTGACATTTAGAAAATAACAGGGTTGGGGTCAATTCCAATTAAATTCACGTCAATTTAGAAAGCAAAACAAATGTATCTGGGAGTTTGTAGAATATTGTATTAATGAGACTTGATACGGCAAAAGTCCCACATTAAATATTGTAAATATACTTTAAATATGGTAAAATATTGTACAGTTATTATTCTTTGAAATACTATTTTTCATACACCGTTTAAGCTAGAAACGCCATTGAAATTTAAAACATGTAGACTAGTCAACTTTTTTATAACATTAATACTTACAAACTATTAGGCTTTTTGTCCTCCTCAAAAAAATCTCATCCACTTTAATGCGATTTCTTCAACATTCTAAAGGTCCCATTGTTAAAAACTCACAGAATTCCAACATTCTATTCACAGTAAACAACTTTTGACAAAAATCAGCTACTTTGCTTCTCTGCCATTCAAATCTGAAATCGGAACAGAAATATCTTCTACAAATCAAATGATACAGCTGTTTTAGTAACCAGATCTGTTGTAACTTTCATGGGTTACAGAGTTCATGTTTACAGTTCATTCATTAAGATGTGTCTAAAGATATTATTTACAGTTATTTACATATGTACAAGAGTAATTTTATTACATTTGAAGTGATGGAGAATGAGAACCTCAGTGGCTTGCGAAAGTATTCAATCCCTTGGCATTTGTACTATTTCGTTGCCTTTCAACCTGGAATTAAAATAGATTTTTGGGGGGTTTGTATAATTTGATTTACACAACATGCCTACCACTTTGAAGATGCAACATCTTTTTTATTGTGAAACAAACAAGAAATAAGACCAAAAAAATTGAAAACTTGAGTGTACATAACTATTCACCCCCCCAAAGTCAATACTTTGTAGAGCCACTTTTTTGCAGCAATTACAGCTGCAAGTCTCTTGGAGTATGTCTCTATAAGCTTGGCACATCTAGCCACTGGGATTTTTGCCCATTCTTCAAGGCAAAACTGCTCCAGCTTCTTCAAGTTGGATGGGTTCCACTGGTGTACAGCAATCTTTAAGTCATACCACAGATTCTTAATTGGATTGAGGTCTTGGCTTTGACTAGGCCATTCCAAGACATTTAAATGTTTCCCCTTAAACCACTCGTGCTGCTTTAGCAGTATGCTTAGAGTCATGGTGAACCTCCGTCCCAGTCTCAAATCTCTGGAAGACTGAAACAGGTTTCTCTCAAGAATTTCCCTGTATTTAGTACAATCCATCATTCATTCAATTCTGATCAGTTTCCCAGTCCCTGCCGATGAAAAACATACCATGCATGCTTCACTGTGGGGATATGTTCTCGGGGTGATGAGAGGTGTTGGGTTTGCGCCAGACATAGCGTTTTCCTTGATTGACAAAAAGCTCAATTTCAGTCTCATCTGACCAGCGTACCTTCTTCCATATGTTTGTGGAGTCTCCCACATGCCTTTTGGTGAACACCAAATGGGTTTTCTTTTTTTCCCTCTTTTTCTGGCCACTCTTCCATAAAGCCCAGCTCTGTGAAGTGTATGGCTGAAAGTGGTCCGATGTACAGATACTCCAATCTCCGCTGTGGAGCTTTGCAGCTCCTTCAGGGTTATCTTTGGTCTCTTTGTTGCCTGCCTGACTAATGCCCTCCTTGTTTTGGTGGGCGGCCCTCTCTTGGCAGGTTTGTTGTGGTGCCATACTCTTTACATTTTTTAATAATGGATTTAATGATGCTCCGTGGGAAGTTCAAAGTTTCGGATCTGTACTTCTCCACAACTTTGTCCCTGACCTGTTTGGAGAGCTCCTTGGTCTTCATGGTGCCGCTTGCTTGGTGGTGCCCCTTGCTTAGTGGTGTTGCAGAACCTGGGGCCTTTCAGAATAGGTATACTGAGATCATGTGACACAATCATGTGACACACAGATTGCACACAGGTGGACTTTATTTAACTAATTATGTGACTTCTGAAGGTAATTGGTTGCACCAGATCTTATTTAGGGGCTTCATAGCAAAGGGGGTGAATACATATGCACGCAACACTTTCCCACCAAAATGTTTTTTTGAATATTTTGAAACAAGTTATTTTTTTCATTTCACTTCACCAATTTGGAATATTTGGTGAATTTCCATTACATGAAATCCCCCCAAAAATCCATTTAAATTACAGGTTGTAATACAACAAAATAGGAAAAACACCAAGGGGAATGAATACTTTTGCAAGACACTGTATGTGCAAGTGTTGGTCCCATGTTTCATGAGCTGAAATAAAAGATCCCAGAAATGTTCCATACACACAATAAGCGTATTTCTCTCAAGTTTTGTGCACAAATTGGTTTACATCCCTGTTAGTGAGTAATTCACCAATATATACAAAAAATATGAAAAATACAAAAAGTAAACGAGAGGACAACAAACCACGTCTGCACTACTACGCCATCTTGGATGGCATCGTGTGGGCGAGCGGTTTGCTGATGTCAACATTGTGAATAAAGTGCCCCATGGTGGTGGTGGGGTTATGGTTTGGGCATGCATTTTATCGATTGACAATTTGAATGCACAGAGATATCGTGATGAGATTCTGAGACCCATTGTCGTGCCATTCTTCCGCCACTGTCACCTCATGTTTCAGCATTATAATGCACGACTCCATGTCACAAGGATCTGTACACAATTCCTGGAAGCTGAACATGTCCCAGTTCTTCCATGGCCTGCATACTCATCAGACATGTCACCCATTAAGCACATTTGGGAGGCTCTGGATCAACGTGTAGGACAGTGTGTTCCAGTTCCCGCCAATATCCAGCAACTTCGCAGAGCCATTGTAGAGGAGTGGGACAACATTCCACAGGCCACAATCAACAGCCTGAGCAACTCTATGTGAAGGAGATGTGCCGCGCTGCATAAGGCAAATAGTGGTCACACCAGATACTGACAGGTTTTATGATCCAAGCGCCTACCTTTTTTTAAGGTGTCTGTGAACAGGCCTAATGAACTGATTTAAATTGACTGATTTCCTTATATGAACTGTAACTCAGTAATATCTTTGAAATTGTTGCATGATGCGATTATATTTTTGTTCAGTGTACATCTTTCTGTTCCATTGATTAGTATTGGATTACGCTATTGACTGCAAGTACCAGAATGCTTGGCGACAGAAAGTGGAAGTAGAACAAGAACGCTGCAATTATGAAGAAGTGACAAATGATTAGCCTGGCTTTTGCTAGAAACATTATTTTATTGTTTTGTAAAATTTAAAGTTGTAAAATGTAACGTGAACAAGTATTGTTATTAAAAGAAGCTTTCATTTTATAAGAAAAGTCTGGAGTCATTACTTTGAAGATAGTTATTCTATAGCATCAACTACATTTTCAAACTGACATTATGACCACTTTCCTAGCAAATTAGACACAAACTCTACTTATCTGCTTTACAAATCAGCAATCAGAATATAAATATAATCTACCAATCAGGAGATACAGCTGTTTTAGTATA
Source organism: Oncorhynchus nerka (assembly GCF_034236695.1). Classification (NCBI taxonomy): domain Eukaryota; kingdom Metazoa; phylum Chordata; class Actinopteri; order Salmoniformes; family Salmonidae; genus Oncorhynchus; species Oncorhynchus nerka. The sequence continues at coordinate 77,362,751 of NC_088408.1, forward strand.
TATTTTAGTAATCTTGCTCTCTCTTTTTATGAAACCTTTATTTCCTCATATCTCTCAACAATACATGTTATTTTTAACCCTTAACACCTTGAATATATTTTTTCTGTTTCATTTCTCTGTTGGAAAGCAGCATCGTGTTTGGGTGTGGGCACACACCAATCAGAGTACTGAATTTCCCATCATGTTGGCCGCTCTGATGAACCCTCATTCTGCCACTGACTCATTACTTAAGAACTACATATGCATCATGTAAATCAAGTCGTAACTGCATGTGAAAATTTCCTCCATTGTACATTTTTTTGATGGTGATCCAGTTAAGGAATTTAGCTTTAAAAACAAGCTCCACAAACCCCGCTGGCTTGCCAGCTTCAACATGCCATCACCCTGCTTCCTCCATTCCTGAAGAGGGTGGCTCTAAGCATCATAATCACAAGCTCCACAAACCCCGCTGGCTTGCCAGCTTCAACATGCCATCACCCTGCTTCCTCCATTCCTGAAGAGGGTGGCTCTAAGCATCATAATCTCAAGCTCCACAAACCCCGCTGGCTTGCCAGCTTCAACATGCCATCACCCTGCTTCCTCCATTCCTGAAGAGGGTGGCTCTAAGCATCATAATCACAAGCTCCAGCCCTGCTAGTGCAGGGAAGCCCAACCCCAGAAGTAACTCTTCTTATCAACAGTATGCAAGAATTTGATATGTGTTGTCCTAAGAATTCAACATTCTCTGTGTTGGTCTTGCCAAACCCCATTGTCACACCTCTGAGAAGTAGAAGTTATGTCATGTAGGTCTGATATCTGATTGCAGCTTAACTTAACTCAGGTTTTGAATCCAAACAACTCAGACACTGAATACAACAGGTATACATTACCGTGAAATTCTTACTTACAAGCCCTTAATTAACCAACAATGCAGTTCAAGAAAAAGAGTTATGAATATATTTACTAAATAGAAAATAACACAATAAAATAACAATAACGAGGCTGTATACAGGGGGTACCGGTACAGAGTCAATGTGCGGTTGTACAGGTTAGTTGAGGTAATTTGTACATGTAGATAGGGGTAAAATGACTATGCATAGATAATAAACAGCGAGTAGCAGCAGTGTAAATAGTCCGGGTGGCCATTTGATTCATTGTTCAGCAGTCTTATGTCTTGGGGATAGAAGCTGTTAAGGAACCTTTTGGACCTAGACTTGGCGCTCTGGTACCGCTTACCGTGCGGTAGCAGAGAGAACAGTCTATGACTTGGGTGACTGGAGTCTTTGACAATTTTTTGGGCCTTCCTCTCTCCACCCCATGGACTTTTGGGGCATGGCCTTTCAGGCTATGATTTCTTTCTCCCTGACCATGCTTAGAATAATGCCTTGTAATGCTTGTTAATGCCTTGTAACTTAAGCTTTATGCCTTGTATGTGATTCCATTAGTTTTACAAAGTAATTAAATACACTTATATTTAGAATCCATTCTCAGACATTTCTTCATTGCCTATTACTGTAACTCAACCATAGTCTCTTGCATATGGCTAATTATCTTTATGTCAGATAAACATTTCAATAGGATAATTGCTTAGTCTTATTTTGAGTCACGTGATATATTTAGAATATACACATATCAAATGATTGCCCACTACACTGGCTTACCAACTTCAATAGATACTGTTGTGGGACTCTTCCTCTCCCTTGTTATAGACCTATGTTTCCTCATATCGCTCAGAACATTCATGTCTTTAAAGACTAACAGAACATTGTGGCTTTGTGCTAGGACCCCAAAGTGCTGATCCAGCTTTAAATAGGGGTTCTAGCACTGGTCCGAGCACATTTATGTGTGTTGTAAATCATATGTAGTATGATTAGTACACCGTGTGTAGTTTAAGTAAGCAGTAGGCAGATATCGAACACGGCCTCTGTAGTAGTCTAAAGACAGCTTGTGAATAGTCATTGCGTTCCAAAATGGCCACTCCACCTAGGGCTATAATGGCCATTTCCGCTTTGTCAAATTTAATGAAACTCAGCAGGATTGTAGAACCCACCAACAGGGGGTGGCAGGTAGCCTAGTGGTTAGAGCATTGGCCAGTAACTGAAAGGTTGCCCCATTGAATCCCTAAACTGACAAGGTAAAACAAAAAAATGGGTCATTTTCCCCTGAGCAATGCTGTTCCCCGGATGCCGAAGATGTGAATGTTGATTATGGCAGCCCCCCGCATCGCTCTGATTCAGAGGGGTTGGGCTAAATGTGGAAGACACATTTCAGTTGAAGGCATCCCCCCTTAACCCCCTTAATGATGGACTGTTGTTTCTCTTTGCTTATTTGAGCTGTTCTTGCCATAATATGGCCATGGTCTTTTACCAAATAGGGTTATCTTCTGTATACCACCCCTACCTTGTCACAACAGAACTGATTGGCTCAAACGATTTAAGAAGAAAATAAATCCCACAAATTAACTTTTACAAGGCACACCTGTTTAATGCATTCCAGGTGACTACCTCATGAAGCTGGTTGAGAGAATGCCAAGAGTGTGCAAAGCTGTCATCAAGGCAAATGGTGGCTACTTTGAAAAATCTCAAATATAAAATATATTTCACAAACTCAACTATTATTATGCTTAGTCACCCCACTAACAGAAAATGCATAATTCAATAAGATAATATTGATAATTCCAAGGTGGCATCCTGAAAGATCACGAGAGAGGATACAAAACACTCAATGCACACAGTCACTAACTCCTAATCCTGCTCCCAGTCTGTTACGTGACTGGTGTGTCAGAGGGTTGGGTACTGTGGCAGTATAAATACACATTTCCACTGTTAAATAATTGTATAATTACAATTTTATTTTATTGAACCTTTATTTAACTAGTCAAGTCAGTTAAGAACAAAGTATTATTTACAATGATGGCCTACCCAGTGATAATCCAATGATACAAAAATATGATGTTGTTTGAATGTTGAATAAATTTGTTAAATGTGAAAAGGTTTGTAACTGAGGATGCTGCAACACTCCTAAAGGTGACTGGTTTCACAAATGTGTTATGAATGCCTTAGTTATAGCCACTACAAGTAAAGTGTTAACAACATCTATGTATTTTATTATTTATTTCAAAATTGAGCTAGCGTACAGATGTGCTGAAATATTTTGTAACTGTGGTACCTTCTGACAGGTCTCAATGAACTCGTCAATGGTCACCACTCCATCTCGGTTTCTGTCCATTTTCTAAAGAAAGAAGAAAGGGAGGGAGGGGTAAGGGAGAGACAGTAAGGAAGGAAGTAAGGAGAGAGGAAGAGAGCAAGTTTCGTGGGTATCAAAACTTTTTTTTGGTGTGTGTATGAACAATGTTTGCGTGTGTGTGTGTTTGTGCGCACAGCGTGGCACGCACCTGGAAGAACTTATCCACATGTTCAGAGGGTGCCTCGTCCCGTACACTGGGGTAGGTGTACCTGCCCATCATATCATAGATGGACTTCATAATAGCCAGCATCTCCTGAGAAAGAGAGTGAGAGTCAGTTTACCGTGATGTATCTAAAACTAGCCAATCATTTAGATATGTAATGTTTCTATAGTAGCCAATCACAGAGTACCTCTTTAGTGATGTATCCGTCCTTGTTGATGTCATACAGGTTGAAGGCCCAGTTGAGTTTCTCTGTGACTGTCCCTCTCAGAAGAACAGACAGGCCGATCACAAAGTCCTCAAAACGAATAGAGCCGTTTCTGTCCATATCAAACGCATTGAACAGGAAATGTGCATAGGTGGTGGCGTCTGTAGGATAGAAGGAGGGAGGGAATGAGAGAGGGGTGAGGAGATGAGGGAGAGGGAGAGGGAAGGGGGAGAGTGTTAGTGGTAGGAAGACATTCAAATAATCAGCAACCATAAGCTTTTCCTGGCATTCTTCATATAAATCTGTCAGAGTCGGGTGTACTATTATCATATCCCAGGCACATGGAAACAGAGAGTCAATGGAGATAAAGTAGCACTCTCCTCTCACCTCCTTGGGGAAAGAACTGAGAATAGATGGTCTTGAACGTCTCTTCATCAACCAAACCACTGGGACACTCCTACCAGAGAGAGAGGGGGGGAGAGAGGGAGGGGTGTACAGGGAAAAGCCATGTGTCTATTATTATTAAAGTACGTATACTCAAATCTACTCGATCACATTTATTCATCATTCTCATGTAAAACTCCAAACTGCCCAGAAATAGAGATCCAAGCTCAACCTCTAAGATGGTGCCGAAGAGGATGACTGACGTTTTACATGTTCCTAACCAAATGTGCTATTTTGTTAGGTTTTTTTGCATTGTTTGTAACTTATTTTTTAAACTTATTTTGCACATAATGTTGCTGCACTGTCTCTTATGATCGAAAAGCTTCTGGACATCAGAACAGCGATTACTAACCACAAACTGGAAAAAGCTTTTTCCTCTAACGAGTCCGACGAGAAGGATATACTGCTCTCCCGGGAACAGGCCCAAATCCCCGTCATTTGTGTTAAAAAAAGATGGGGGAAAGAGGACGCAGATTGGGCTGCCGTCTGAGAATCCGTAGGCGAGCGAGTAAACTCACACTGCCTTCCGTTCTACTTGCTAACATACAATCATTGGAAAATAAAATTGATGACCTATAATTACGATTATCCTACCAACAGGGCATTAAGAACTGTAACATCTTATGTTTCACCGAGTCGTGGCTGAACAACGACACGGATAATATAGCTGGCAGGATTTTCCATGCACCGGCAGAACAGAGATGCTACGTCTGGTAAGACGAGGGGTGGGGGTGTGTGTCTTTTTGTCAATAACAGCTGGTGTGCGATGTCTAATATTAAAGAAGTCTCGAGGTATCGCTCGCGTGAGGTAGAGTACCTTATGATAAGCTGTAGAATCCACTATCTACCAAGAGAGTTCCCATCTATATTATTTGTAGCGTCTATTTACCACCACAGACCGAGGGGCGGCAGGGTAGCCTAGTGGTTAGAGCGTTGGACTAGTAACCAGAAGGTTGCAAGTTCAAACCCCCGAGCTGACAAGGTACAAATCTGTCGTTCTGCCCCTGAACAAGCAGTTAACCCACTGTTCCTAGGACGTCATTGAAAATAAGAATTTGTTCTTAACTGACTTGCCTAGTTAAATAAAGATAAAAAAATTAAAATAAGACTGGCACTAAGACCGCACTCAACCAACTCTATAAGGCCATAAGCAAACAAGAAGCACTAGTGCTCCTAGTGGCCGGGGACTTTAATGCAGGCAAACTTAAATCAGTTTTACCAAATGTTTACCAGCATGTCACATGTGCAACCAGAGGATTCCTGCTTACAAGCAAAAACTAAAACAGGAAGTACCAGTGACTCGCTCAATACGGAAGTGGTCAGATGACGCGGATGCTACGCTATAGGACTGTTTTGCTAGCATAGACTGGAATATGTTCCGAGGTTCACCCAATGGCATTGAGGAGTATACCACCTCAGTCATCGCCTTCATCAATAAGTGAATCGACGACTGCGTCCCCACAGTGACCGTACGCACATACCCCAACCAGAAGCCATGGATTACAGGCAACATCCGCATCGAGCTAAAGGCCAGAGCTGATGCTTTCAAGGAGCGGGACACTAATCCGGACGCTTATAAGAAATCCCGCTATGCCCTCAGATGAACCATCAAACAAGCAAAGAGTCAATACAGGATTAAGATTGAATCCTACTACACCGCCTCTGACGCTCGTCGGATGTGGCAGGGCTTGAAAACTATTACGTACTACAAAGGGAAACCCAGACACGAGCTGCGCAGTGACGGGAGCCTACCAGACGAGCTAAATGCCTTTTACGCTCGCTACGAGGCAAGCAACACTGAAGCATGCACGAGAGCACCAGCTGTTCTGGATGACTGTGTGATAAGCCGATGTGAGCAAGACCTTTAAACAGGTCAACATTCACAAAGCTGCCGGGCCAGATGGATTACTAGGATGTGTACTCAAAGCATGCGGGGACCAACTGGTAAGTGTCTTCACTTACATTTTCAACCTCTCCCTGACTGAGTCTGTAATACCTACATGTTTCAAACAGACCACCATAGTCCCTGTGCTCAAGGAAGTGATGGTAACCTGCCTAAATGATTACAGCCCTGTAGCACTAATGTCGGTAGCCATGAAGTGCTTTGAAAGGCTGGTCATGGCTCACATCAACAGCATACTCCCAGATACTCTAGACCCACTCCAATTCACATACCACCCCAACAGATCCACAATCTCAATCGCACTCCACACTGCCCTTTCCCACTTGGACAAAAGGAACACCTATGTGAGAATGCTGTTCATTGACTTCAGATCAGTGTTCAACACCATAGTGCCCAAAAAGCTCATCACTAAGCTAAGGACCCTGGGACTAAACTCCTCCCTCTGCACCTGGATCCTGGACTTCCTGACGGACCACCTCGAAGGGGGTAAGGGTAGGCAACAACACATCTGCGACGCTGATCCTCAACACTGGGGGCCCTCGGGGGGGATGTACTTAGTCCCCTCCTGTACTCCCTGTTCGCCCACGACTGCGTGGCCAAACACGACTTCAACACCATCATTAAGTTTGCTGACGACACAACAGTGGCAGGCCTGATCACCGACAACAATGAGACAGCCTATCGGGAGGAGGTCAGAGAACTGGCAGTGTGGTGTCAGAACATCAACCTCTCCCTCAATGTGAGCAAGACAAAGGAGCTGATCGTGGACTACAGGAAAAGGTGGGCCGAACAGGCCCCCATTAACATCAACGGGGCTGTAGTGGAGCGGGACGGGAGTTGTCCACATCACCAACAAACTATCATGGTCCAAACACAAAAAGGCAGTTGTGAAAAGGGCGCAATGAAACCTTTTCTCCCTCAGGAGACTGAAAAGATTTGGCATGGGTCCCCAGATCCTCAAAAGGTTCTACAGCTGCACCATCGAGAGCATCCTGACTGGTTGCATCACCGCCTGCTATGGCAACTGCTCAGCATCTGACCGTAAGGCGCTACAGAGGGTAGTGCGTATGGCCCAGTACATCACTGGGGCCAAGTTCCTGCCATCCAGGACCTATATAACAGGCAGTGTCAGAGGAAAGCCCGTAAAATTGTCAGAGACTCCAGTCACCCAAGTCATAGACTGTTTTCTCTGCTACCGCACGGCAAGCGGTGCCGGAGCACCAAGTCTAGGACCAAAAGGCTCCTTAACAGCTTCTATCCCCAAGCCATAAGACTGCTGAACAATTCATCAAATGGCCACCGGACTATTACATTGTTTTTTTAAACTTTAGTCATTTGGTAAATATTTTCTTAACTCTTCTTGAACTGCGCTGTTGGTTAAGGGCTTGAAAGTAAGTATTTCACGGTAAGGTCTACACTAATGTGACAAATAAAGTTTGATTTGATTTGCAGTCCCAGTCCCACAGCATCCCCAACCCATCCTCTCTGTTCCACTACATACGTTCTTGAAGCCCCTGTATAGAGACTGGAGCTCCTTCTTGGTGAACTTGGTCTGAACCTGCAGCTGGTCCAAGCCTTCTGGCTGGTGACGAACCGTAGACAGCTCCAAATCACTCTCACTACTGTCTGTAAACAAGAGAAAAGTGGGAGAGACGAAGAGGGAAAGAGAGAGGGAAAGAGAGAGAGAGAGAGAGAGAGGGAAAGAGAGAGGGAGAGAGAGAGAGAGAGAGAGAGAGAGAGAGAGAGAGAGAGAGAGAAGGGGATAGAGAGGAGAGGGAAAGAGGGAGAGAGGAGGGAAAGAGGGTGAGAGAAAAGGGAAGACGTAGAAATAGAGGGAGAGGGATGGGTAGAGGATGAGTGCATGGCAAGCAGAGTAAGAGAGGAGAAGGAGGGATAACATGTAAGGCGCGAGATCAAGAAAGATCGAATAAAAGTAAAAATGAGCGAGACAAAAACAAAGCGAGGACTCAAAATGAGAGGGAGGTACCTTCTTTTATAATGTGATCTTTGCAAAGAAACCCATTGATATGTTAGTGTTCACTGATTAGATTTGAGTGAACAGGTGCCAGATTAGTAAGAGTGAAAACTTGAATCCAATTAAAGCCATGACTAAGAATGTTGACTATAAGGCTGTTTGAGGTGTATTAGTCCTACTTGTTCAAACACAGTAAGAGAAAGCACTAAGACTGGGAGAAAGAAAAGCAAGACGTAGATCAAAAAGGACGTGGAGTTTCTAAAAACCATACTTACCATCTTTTAACACACAAAACAGAGATAGTGTGTGTGTGAGAGAAAGTAAGAGATAGAGATGTAAAGACAGTAAATGGAGTAAAGAGAGGTACGGAGAGACAGTGAGAAAAGGGAGGGAAAAAACAGAGAACATGGTCAAGTCAAGTCAGACATTGTGGAATACAAATACTGCCTAGGGAGAACAAAAGAGGAATAGACAGAATCTTCATAAATGCAGTTTGTTGCCCTCTCTCCCTCCAACCGCTCTCCCTTCCTCTCCCTCCATCTTACCTCTCTCCCTTCCTCTACCTCCATCTTACCTCTCTCCCTCCACCCTCCCTCCAACCCCTCTCCCTCCAACCTCTCTCCCTCCAACCTCTCTTCAAACTCTCTCCCTTCCTCTCCCTCCATCTTACCTCTCTCCCTCCCTCTCCATCCATCCAACCGCTCTCTCTCCCTCCATCCAACCTCTCCCCTCTCTCTCTCTCCCTCAATCTCCCTCTCTCTCTTCCATCTACATCCAACCTCTCTCTCTCCCTCCACCCCCCTCCCCTCCCCCTCTCTCACCGGTCTCTGTGATGTCGATGAGTCCCAGTAGGTGCATCAGTTTGAGGAACATTAATACAAGGCAGACGATCCCAACAGTCTGTAGCCCCTCCGACTCCCACCTGACACTCATCTCCCCTTCTTCCTCCGTCTTTCCGTCTTTTTGTTCCCCCAGCGTGAAAATTCTCTCTGTCCTCGCTCTCTCAATTCTTTCTCCCTCTGTTCGCTCTTTCTCTCTGTCAGTCTTTCAATAAAATACCATCTGTCTCTCAAACTAAAGACAGATATGGCTTTAGATCCTTGGGATGCTATAAAGTTCCTATAGAGTTCTACAGTTCTAGAGAGAATAGTTCCAACTGTGATGCAAAGAGATTTAAGTTGAAGCCATGAAAAGCGATTTGACCAGACTCATGCTCAATGATATTATAAAAGACTGAAAACAGTCTCTCAAATAAAACTGAAAGTAGAGGGAACAAGTAAAATCCTTCTTTCCATGACAAATCCCACGCTGTTTTTTGTTTTCCCCAAAAATTATTCCAATTGTTTACTTATTGTCCCGTCCTTTAACTCCCAAGTCCTGGGACAGCCAGGTTAGAGGTTACTGATATCATCCCACTGAATCAAAACTCTGATGAACAAACAGACATGCATCACTTAACCGTGAGAATTTACTCTCTGCCATCTCTCCTTCTTGGCTTCCCCTCCTCCTCTCATTCTCTTTATCCCATTAACCTGTGAACTCCTGTGAAAACTATCCACAGATACAGAAGGAACCTAACACATTTCTTTCAAATAATTGTGAAAAACCAACTATATTTAGGGACAGTTCCAGCGACAAAAGAAATCCCTCCGTAACCCCCTGCTTACACGACAAATCTGTAATAAGACGTCTGCATTCATTACAAAGATGTTTAACAAGGTATTTCCACAAAATTGATGCAGTGCTTGCCAGTATACCCATTTGCCTTTAAGGAGTCAGTGTATATGGCTGCATACCAACCGTTTAAAGTGGCTTCCTCTCCTCGTCTCCTTCATCTGCTCTGATCTGATAGAAAAAGACAGGTGAAAGCTGATACCCAATAGAAATTTCTTATACCAAGTCTATGTTTTCAGATTAGTGTAGATGATGAAGAGGAGAAAAGGAAAAGAAGACGCTTTAGTTTACAGTAATGAGACCCAGCCCATTTGTCCTAAATCCCATGTCCCCAGCAGGCTCTGTGATCCAGTTCAAGTCTAATTGTTCTTGTCTCTCCAGAGTTCATTAACACAGCTCTCAGCAGGCAGAGGCTTCACACCGGACGATTCCCAAATGGAAACATATTCTCTATATCGTGCACTACTTTTGACAAGAGCCCTGTGGGCCCTAGTCAAAAGTAGTGCACTATATAGGGAATATGGTGCCATTTGGGACGTAAAATAGTCAGACACAGTCAGATAGAGCAGATACAGTAATTCACTGGATAATAGTTCCCTCGAGGCATGTGACACTTGCCAAAAACCCATCTCTTTAATTCAAGGTCCTAATACTACTGTTTTTCAACTCCCACACACCCACACACACACACACACACACACACACACACACACACAGACAGACACACACACACAGACAGACAGACAGACAGACAGACAGACAGACAGACAGACAGACAGACAGACAGACAGACAGACAGACAGACAGACAGACAGACAGACAGACAGACAGACAATATGACTCCATTGAAATAAAGGTGGTTATCATTACTGTCCTCTGGTGGCAGTAGTAAGGAAGTAGTTGGCAGAAGTCCAGACTGTATTGATCAGTCCACTGCCATTATAACATTAAAGGCCAGACTTATCTCACTGACGCCACACACAACCCAAAATACACAGCACCACCAGATATATCAGAAATACACCAAACAGACAAAAAATATAACACACATTAGGACTGGTGAAACGTCTAAAATCTAAAGCAACAACAAGGGATTTGTGTGACGCACAAACACACAAACAAACACAAACATGCACAAGCAGACACCCATACACAGTATTGGATAGTGGTGGTTAATGGACCTGTTGCTAAGTACTAGGTGGCTATAAATAATGTAGCTGGTAAAACACATGGCCTTGTTTGACTGCTGATCGATTTGAAGGACCTGGGACTCAGGGCCATACTATGGGTATATGGCTATGTATCTATTATTATGGCTATGTACCTATTATTATGGCTATGTACCTATTATTATGGCTATGTACCTATTATTATGGTTATGTACCTATTATTATGGCTATGTACCTATTATTATGGTTATGTAACTATTATTATGGCTATGTAACTATTATTATGGCTATGTATCTATTATTATGGCTATGTACCTATTATTATGGCTATGTACCTATTATTATGGTTATGTACCTATTATTATGGCTATGTACCTATTATTATGGCTATGTACCTATTATTATGGCTATGTACCTATTATTATGGTTATGTACCTATTATTATGGCTATGTACCTATTATTATGGTTATGTACCTATTATTATGGCTATGTACCTATTATTATGGCTATGGGACTATTATTATGGCTATGTATCTATTATTATGGCTATGTAACTATTATTATGGCTATGTAACTATTATTATGGCTATGTAACTATTATTATGGCTATGTACCTATTATTATGGCTATGTGACTATTATTATGGCTATGTATCTATTATTATGGCTATGGGACTATTATTATGGCTATGTAACTATTATTATGGCTATGTAACTATTATTATGGCTATGTACCTATTATTATGGCTATGGGGCTATTATTATGGCTATGGGGCTATTATTATTATGGCTATGTAACTATTATTATGGCTATGTACCTATTATTATGGCTACGGGACTATTATTATGGTTATGTAATTATTATTATGGCTATGTACCTATTATTATGGCTATGGGACTATTATTATGGCTATGTACCTATTATTATGGCTATATACCTATTATTATGGCTATGTAACTATAATTATGGCTATGTACCTATTATTATGGCTATATAACTATTATTATGGCTATGTACCTATTATTATGGCTATATAACTATTATTATGGCTATGTACCTATTATTATGGCTATGTACCTATTATTATGGCTATATACCTATTATTATGGCTATATACCTATTATTATGGCTATGTACCTATTATTATGGCTATATACCTATTATTATGGCTATATACCTATTATTATGGCTATGTAACTATAATTATGGTTATGTACCTATTATTATGGCTATGTACCTATTATTATGGCTATGTACCTATTATTATGGCTATGTACCTATTATTATGGCTATGTAACTATAATTATGGTTATGTACCTATTATTATGGCTATGTACCTATTATTATGGCTATGTAACTATAATTATGGCTATGTAACTATTATTATGGCTATGGGACTATTATTATGGCTATGTAACTATTATTATGGCTATGTAACTATTATTATGGCTATGTAACTATAATTATGGCTATGTAACTATTATTATGGCTATGGGACTATTATTATGGCTATGTAACTATTATTATGGCTATGTAACTATAATTATGGCTATGTAACTATTATTATGGCTATGTAACTATTATTATGGCTATGTAACTATTATTATGGCTATGTAACTATTATTATGGCTATGGGACTATTATTATGGCTATGTACCTATTATTATGGCTATGTAACTATAATTATGGCTATGTAACTATTATTATGGCTATGTAACTATTTATTATGGCTATATAACTATTTATTATGGCTATATAACTATGTATTATGGCTATGTAACTATTATTATGGTATGTATTTCTCTATATTTATATGTCTGCTGGGACTGAGTATATGTCAGAGAGTCACTTAAAAGAGAGAAAGTGAGAGAAAAAGAGGAGAGGAAAAGCTATTATGGGACACTACTGAAAAGTGGGGGAGGATTTTGGGGGCCATTGCTGGATGGCCAGTGTCCTTCAGGGTCCTGGTGAAGGACTGCAGGCTCCATATTTAGGCGGTCTCAGAGAAAGCCTGTTCAATACTGCATGTATAATTAATGCTAGGTAATGCTAGACCTGGGTGTGGGCCCTGCCTATCTGAAGCTGTGAGAGAGGGAGATGGGAAATAGGGGGGAATATGGAGGAGAAGGAGAGAGAAAAATGCACTGTGGAAGGACTGAGAGAGAGAGAGAGAGAGAGAGTGTCCTTTAACTATTTGTACATTGTATATATATATATAATATGACATTTGTAATGTCTTTACTGTTTTGAAACTTCTGTATGTGTAATGTTTACTGTTAATTTTTGTTGTTTTTCACTTTATATATTCACTTTGTATGTTGTCTACCTCACTTGCTTTGGCAATGTTAACACATGTTTCCCATGCCAATAAAGCCCTTGAATTGAATTGAATTGAGAGAGAGAGAGAGAGAGAGAGAGAGAGAGAGAGAGAGAGAGAGAGAGAGAGGGAGAGAAAGATAGAGAAAGAGAGAGTGAGAGAAAGAGAGAGAAAGAGAGAGAGAGAGAGAGAGAGAGAGAGAGAGAGAGAGAGGGAGAAGAAGAGGGATGCACTGCAGAGGAATTGAGAGCAAGAAGAGAGGACAGAAGTTTGAATTCAGTTGAACGGATTTAGTGAGAAAAATAGAATGAGAGAATGCAATGATTCATGGATGAGCCACTCCTTCACAATCAACTATCCACAGGAACACCAAATGTGTCAAATCATTATTTACCTGATTCCTAGATAAGAATGTAAAAGGCACACATAGCTATTACCATTACAGTATAATGCTCTCTAATGCTTATGATGCCTGTGATAAGCACTTCAATGTGAGGTTGAAGGCTTTCAACTATAATTGCTTTGGCACAGTGACTACAGGGCACTTTGACTGGCCTTTGGCCTAAAACTATTTATTCTTCAGGGAACAGTATATAATCAGATTGCTGATGTGATTCTTTACCACCCTGAATCTACACTTTACCTTTAGTGTACACTTTACTTTAATGCCCACTAAAACATATATTTTTTTCTCTTGAGAAAGATTTCCTAATAGATACCATAATGCCCTATCTCAGAATCCCCAGTGTCAAGAGGCATACTGCCCTACCCCAGCCTCAGAAGAGGGGAGCTTTATGTTTGGTTAGGTTTACACATTCACGAGTGCATACAGTGTATACACTCTTAGAAAAGAAGGTGCTATCTAGAACCAAAAAGGGTTCTTTGGCTGTCCCCATAGGATAACCATTTGAAGAACCCCTTTTACTTCCATGGGTTCCATGTAGAACACTTTCAACAGAGGGTTCTACGTGGAACCCAAAAGAGTTCTACCTGGAACAAAGAGGGTTCTACCTCTACCAGGAACCAAAAATGGTTCTCCTACTGTATGGGGACAGCCAAAGAACCCTTTTAGAACCCTTTTTTTCTAAGACTGTAGGGTGTGTGACTTGTTTTTATGCTCTCTTAGAATATATCCAATGCCAAGACATCACACACCAAATGCCCCATCCCAGACACTAGATACCCAGATATGATCCAGGAATATCTACTGTGTAACCCCTAGGTACCACATACCCACTTTTCCTCCCAAATACCAGATACAGATTGAACACCCTATCTCAGATAGCAGATAGTTCATGCTGAAACGTCAACCTAAACGCCATGTCCACCTTTTTGAACCAGGAATAAAAAGGTACAGACCACCAGGCATTTTGCCTCCCAGCCTCTTCACTGGATGTTCAGCTTCAGCTGGAATCCCCCCAGGGCTCTTACCTTCAAAGGAGGACATGGGCTCCAGGATGCCAAAGCCCTTGAGCACTGCCACAAACATTATCATGACCACGCCAATGGCAAACAGCTCCATACCCTGGATCTGGATCCCCATGGCTGGGAGAGGGCAGGGGGAGCCTGCTGAGGGCAAGCCCACACACAGAGGCCTTGCGTGAGAGACTCCAGCAGGTGCAAAGTTCGTGATAATAATAGTCTCTGTTGTTGAACAACAGATGCTAAGCTATGCAGCAGTCAGTAAGTTAGGCTAGGTACTTTGAGGCTTGGCTAAGTGTGTCAGGTTGTGCTAACATAAGGCACTGAGCAGCATGAGAGAATGGCCAACAAAATGGATATTAAATGTAAAAGATTATGGAATGGAAAATATCCAAAAGTGAGTAGACACAGAAAAAAGCCCTCTTCAGATCTGAGGTGTGGGAAAATAGAGGTTTAGTCAAAGGTCGCCTATTTTGATGGTGAGGAGGGATCTAAAGTTAAAGTTGAGGTCATTCTTCCAGAGTCGTTCTCAAAGATCCAGACATATAGCCAGTGATAGAGCATCACTACACAGCTTTACAGTCCAAAGAGTAAACATCAATCATCATAGGAGTTGTCATTTGTTGGACTGAATGATCTCTGGATAAAAACACATTTAGGAATTAGACCATTCCCATCAATCAGCTGTATCCATGTGATATCCAGTTCATGATGTGTCTTAAAACCCTGAATCATTGAAGTGAATCTGATTACTGACTTGCTGACACAGGAAAGTGTGTAGAAGGGAAGTGGTGAGAGTGAAATCACTTCACTGTGATCATCTCATCTTTCCCACGATATCAACAGAAATATAAGAACAACCAACTTAAAGACACGGATTCTCTGAACTTAAACTATTCCCACTCTGTGAATGAAACATAATACCAACGTGCCTAAATAGAGGCCTTTCCCTTCCTTATTTTAGATCTTGTCATAGTATATGTGTAGATCTGTTAGCAAATCAATTAACCGATCAAACAATCCACCATATAATCAATACTATAACTGACAGACCTGACAGATACTGACAGACCTGTAGTCACCACTTTCTAAGGCTCTACGAACAATCTTCACACTTATTTCTCTTTTTTCCAACCATTCCTCCCTATTTCTCTCAGTAACAGATAGTCCAGTCCAGTTCAATCGAATCCGGTCCAGATCTGGTTTGGTTCAATCCAGGTATGATTTGATTCAGGCTAATATGGTCCAGGCCTTGTTTGGTCCAATATTTCCAGTCCAGCTTAGTCCAGGTAGTGACCACAGAGTGGTCCAAAGGATTGGGTCCGTTTAGGGCTGAGAGAGATCCGATGGACTGAAGAGCGAGCACCGCCCTTCCCTTACCGCCAGGCGTCTTCCCTTCTCTCCTCTTCTGCTCTCTCTCTCTCTCTCTCTCCCTCTCACTGTGTTTCCAATGTCAGTACTGGGGGCTGCTATCGCTTTCAACTTGTTCACCCCACTCTCCTTCCGTCTCTCTCTCTCCTCTCTCCCACTTTCCTTTAAGAAAGCACAGATGATGAAGTTACAGTGGGCAGTCCGGTGAATCTCTCCATCCAGTCCACCCCTCCTCTCTTTCTGTCCATATTGCTGGTCCTCTCCCCTTCTCTCTCTCTCCATCCAGTCCACCCCTCCTCTCTTTCTGTCCATATTGCTGGTCCTCTCCCCTCTCTCTCTCTCCATCCAGTCCACCCCTCCTCTCTTTCTGTCCATATTGCTGGTCCTCCCCCTCTCTCTCTCTCCATCCAGTCCACCCCTCCTCTCTTTCTGTCCATATTGCTGGTCCTCTTCCCCCTCTCTCTCTCTCTATCCAGTCCACCCCTCCTCTCTTTCTGTCCATATTGCTGGTCCTCTCCCCCTCTCTCTCTCTCCATCCAGTCCACCCCTCCTCTCTTTCTGTCCATATTGCTGGTCCTCTCCCCCTCTCTCTCTCTCCATCCAGTCCACCCCTCCTCTCTTTCTGTCCATATTGCTGGTCCTCTCCCCCTCTCTCTCTCCATCCAGTCCACCCCTCCTCTCTTTCTGTCCATATTGCTAGTCCTCTCCCCCTCTCTCTCTCTCTTTCCAGGTGCCCTCCATCCCCCATATTCATTCCTTCACTCTTTCCAACCACAGGCTCAGTATCTCCTTCTGATCCCTCCTTTATTCTCTCTCTCTCCTTGACTCCCCCCACCCTCTCTCTCTCTCCTTGACCCCCCCCTCTCTCTCTCTCTCTGCCGGGTGAAGACATTTACAGACTGAAAAGAGAGAGGGATCAAATACACACACACACACACACACACACACACACAAACAAACACATAGTCAAACACATATCACAGTCACATCACACTCACAGTCACACACAAAGATCAAATAGCAGACACCCCCGCCCCATTCATACTCCCCCTCTCTCTTTCCTTTCCTCTCCTAGAGACAGATAAACAGAAAGAAATAGAGACAAGATTTCTACTGGAATGTTACAGGTTTCATTTTAAAGTGCTTTTGAATCAAATGTTAGTAAGCACACACACACACGCACACACATGCACACTGCAAGTGCTAAATAATGGTTGTTTTTTCTGTATGTGTGCATCCACACATGAGTGTGCACTTGCGGATGCATTGAGTGTGAGATGGTGATAGAGACAGGTGTGTGTGTCTGTGTGTGTGTGTGTCTGTGTGTGTGGGTGTGTGCACTAATGCATTGATGGAGACAGGGAGAGGCCAGAGAGAGAGAGATAAATCGACCTGTGGTGAGCATCTCCTCTCTCCTCTGTCCTCTGCTCCTACCTCCACAGCACTAACTATAATACTCCATATCCTCATATTTACACACTACAATCATCACCCTGACATGTTAGGGAAGCCTACCTGCCATCCTGTGACCCAAAAAGTGTGTGTATGTGTGAAAGAAACTGATCCTTATCCTAATCTTCATTTCATCTTGTGTACTATTCTTATTATGTTTTCTGCCCACCCGCCCGCCCGCTCGACTTTCTTCATTAACTTTTTCACCCCGGACGCTTTATCTGGACATGGTTCTACAGGACCTCCATCAGCCGAAGCTAAGTAGTAACATTAACATTATGCCTTCTAATTGCAGTCGCTGTACTCATAATATACTCATAACATACAGGAGAACAATCGCCTTATGGTGAGGATAGCCGTGCTGCAAGCCCAGCTTCAGATGCAATCGTTAGGCAAGGGTAATTTATGTGAAGGAACGGATGAAACAGCATCTGTGCCACCAATATGTACAGATAGAGTATAAATCCCCTCGCACAGTCCCCGCAGCCGGACAATTTTCTCATGGCTTCTGGAAGGAAATGCTGTAGGAATCCTCAACCGGTGTCGCTCTTTCAGCCGACAGCCGACACAAACTTTCAACCGGTCCTCCCCATTAAGCAACGAGTCGGAGTCAGAGGCGGAGCCTTCTCTGGTCTCTCCTCCACTCGTTACGGGGTCTGAGACGCCAGAACCTCCCACCATTAGCTCTGACAAATTGAAAACCCTAGTCATTGGCGACTCCATTACCTGCAGTATTAGACCTAAAACTAATCATCCAGCGATCATACACTGTTTACCAGGGGGCAGGGCTACCGACGTTAAGGCTAATCTGAAGATGGTGCTGGCTAAAGCTAAAATTGGCGAGTGTAGAGAGTATAGGGATATTGTTATCCACGTCGGCACCAACGATGTTAGGATGAAACAGTCAGAGATCACCAAGGGCAACACAGCTTCAGCGTGTAAATCAGCTAGAAAGATGTGTCGGCATCGAGAAATTATCTCTGGCCGCCTCCCAGTTAGGGGAAGTGATGACTTCTATAGCAGAGTCTCACAATTCAATCACTGGTCGAAAACTGTTTTCTGCCCCTCCCAAAAGATAGATTTTGTATATAATTGGCCCTCTTTCTGGGACTCACCCACAAACAGGACCAAGCCTGGCCTGTTGAGGAGTGACGGACTCCATCCTAGCTGGAGGGGTGCTCTCATCTTATCTATGAACATAGACAGGGCTCTAACTCCTCTAGCTCCACAATGAGATAGGGTGTAGGCCAGGCAGCTTAGTAGAGTCTGCCACTAGCACAGTCAGTGTAGTCAGCTCAGCTTTCCTCACTGATATCTAGGTTGGGCAAAACTAAACATGGTGGTGTTCGCTTCAGCAATCTCACTGAAATAAAGACCTCCTCCATTCCTGTCATTATTGAAAGAGATTGATATCTCACATCTCAAAATAGGGCTACTTAATGTTAGATCCCTCAATTCTAAGGCAGTTATAGTCAATGAACTAATCACTGATCATAATCTTAATGTGATTGGCCTGACTGAAACATGCCTTAAGCCTGATGAATTTACAGTGTTAAATGAAGCCTCTCCTCCTGGTTACACTATTGACCATGTCCCCTGCACCACCCGCAAAGGCGGAGGTGTTGCTAACATTTACGATAGCAAATTTAAATTTCCAAACAAAAAAATGACTGCGTTTTCGTCTTTTGAGCTTCTATTCATGAAACCTATGCAGTCTACTCAATCACTTTTTATAGCTACTGTTTACAGGCCTCCTGGGCCGTATACAGCTTTCCTCACTGAGTTCCCTGAATTCCTATCGGACATTGTAGTCATGGCAGATAATATTCAAATTATTGGTGACTTTAATATCACATGGAAAAGTCCACAGACCCACTCTGGGTTTTGTCCAAACTGTCTCCGGACCTCCTCATTGCCACAGTCATACTCTGGACCTAGTTTTGTCCCGTGGAATAAATATTGTTGATCTTAATGTTTTTCCTCATAATCTTGGACTATCGGACCACCATTTTATTACGTTTGCAATCGCAACAAATAATCTGCTCAGACCCCAACCAAGGATCATCAAAAGCTGTGCTATAAATTCTGGGACAACCCAAAGTTACCTAGATCCCCTTCCAGACTCCCTCCAGCTACCTAAGGACGTCAGAGTACAAAAATCGGTTAACAACCTAACTGAGGAACTAAATGTAACCTTGCGTAATAACCTAAATGCAGTCGCACCTGAGCCCTGAAGCAGGCCTCCAGAAAATACCTGAGCCCTGAAGCATGCTTCCAGAAAATACCTGAGCCCTGAAACAGGATTCCAGAAAATACCTGAGCCCTGAAGCTTCCAGAAAACTGGAACGGAAATGCTGTTACACCAAATTGGAAGTCTTCCGACTAGCTTGGAGAGACGGTACCGTGCAGTATCGACGAGCCCTCACTGCTGCTCCATCATCCTACTTTTACAACTTGAGGAGAATAACAATCCAAAATGTATTTTTGACACTTGTTGCAAAGCTAACTAAAAAGCAGCATTCCATAAGAGAGGATTGCTTTCACTTCAGCAGTGATAACGAAAAGATCTTTGACGAAAAGATCATTAGAAAGCAAATAACGGACTCCTCTTTAAATCTGCGTATTTCTCCAAAGCTCAGTTGTCCTGAGTCTGCACAACACTGGCAGGACCTAGGATCAAGGAAAACATTCAAGTTTTTAAATACTTTATCTCTTGACACATTGATGAAAATAGTCATGGCCTCTAAACCTTCAAGCTGCATATTCCAACTAAACTACTGAAAGAGCTGCTTCCTGTGCTTGACCCTCCTATGTTGAACATAATAAACGGCTCCCTATCCACCGGATGTGTACCAAACTCACTAAAAGTGGCAGTAATAAAGCCTCTCTTGAAAAAGCCAAACCTTGACCCAGAAAATATTTAAAAAACGATCGACCTATATCTAATCTCCCATTTCTCTCAATTTTTTTAGAAAAAGCTGTTGCACAGCAACTCACTGCCTTCCTGAAGACAAACAATGCATACAAAATTCTTCAGTCTGGTTTTAGACCCCATCATTGCACTGCGACTGCACTTGTGAAGGTGGTAAATTACCTTTTAATGGCGTCAGACCGAGGCTCTGCATCTGTCCTCGTGCTCCTAGACCTTAGTGCTGCTTTTGATACCATCGGTCACCACATTCTTTTGGAGAGATTGAAAACCCAAATTGGTCTACACGGACAAGTTCTGGCCTGGTTTTGATCTTATCTGTCGGAAAGATATCAGTTTGTTTCTGTGAATGGTTTGTCCTCTGACAAATCAACTGGAAATGTCGGTGTTCCTCAAGGTTCCGTTTTAGTACCACTATTCTTTTCACTCTATATTTTACCTCTTGGTGATGTCTTTTGGAAACATAATGTTAACTTTCACTGCTATGCGGGCGATACACAGCTGTACATTTCAATAAAACATGGTGAAGCCACAAAATTGCCCTCCCTGGAAGCCTGTATTTCAGACATAAGGAAGTGGATGGCGGCAGATGTTTTACTTTTAAACTCAGACAAAACAGAGATGTTAGTTCTAGGTCCTAAGAATCAAAGAGATCTTTCGTTGGATCTGACAATTAATCTTGATGGTTGTACAGTCGTCTCAAATAAAACTGCAATGGACCTCGGCATTACTCTGGACCCTGATCTCCATTTTGCCAAACATATCAAGACTGTTTCAAAGACAGCTTTTTTCTATCTACGTAACATTGCAAAAATCTGAAACTTTCCATCCAAAAATGATGCAGAAAAATGTATCCATGCTTGTGTCACTTCTAGATTAGACTACTGCAATGCTCTACTTTCCGGCTACCCGGATAAAGCACTAAATAAACTTCAGTTAGTACTAAACACTGCTATAAGCTGCTATAATCTTGACTAGAACCAAAAATGTGATCATATTACTCCAGTGCTAGCCTCTCTACACTGGCTTCCTGTTAAGGCTAGGGCTGATTTCAAGGTTTTACTGCTAACCTACAAAGCATTACATGGGCTTGCTCCTACCTATTTTTCCAATTTGGTCCTGCCGTACATACCTACACGTACGCTATGGTCACAAGACGCAGGCCTTCTTATTGTCCCTAGAATTTCTACACAAACAGTTGGAGACAGGGCTTTCTCCTATAGAGCTCCATTTTTATGGAATGGTCTGCCTATCCATGTGAGAGACGCAGACTCGGTCTCAACCTTTAAGTCTTTATTGAAGACGCATCTCTTCAGTAGGTCCTATGATTGAGTGTAGTCTTGCCAAGGGGTGTGAAGGTGGCCGAAAAGGCACTGGAGCAACGAACCGCCCTTGCTGTCTCTGCCGGTTACCCTCTTTTCAAACAGAAAGATACACAAACAGACAAGATACCCAAACAGACAAGATACCCAAACAGACAAGATACCCAAACAGACAAGATACCCAAACAGACAAAGATACCCAAACAGACAAGATACCCAAACAGACAAGATACACAAACAGACAAGATACACAAACAGACAAGACACCCAAACAGACAAGATACACAAACAGACAAGATACCTAAATGTCAATATGGACATGTCTAAATACTGCTTTTAAACACTGTAGATCCATCTTCAGAACATAAAAAATGGTCACATGCTTCATAGACAACAACAGGTGGAGACCTAGAGGGAAGGAGAGGGATTGAGTGAGGGGGAGAGATAGAGAAAAGAAAGATTAAAAAAAGAAAATATGAGAATTTAGGAAAAGTGTACAACTGATGGGTTCCTGAGAATATATTGAGGGAGTAGAGAGAGAGTACATGTGATGGTCTACAGTAGCTGAGCAGTGGTATCTAGCAGCATTATGGTAACAGTCAGACAGAGAAAAGGAGATAAAATAAAGAGAAGTAGAGAGAGAAGTGAGAGCCTACCTGAGCGGTGGTAGCGTGCAGCACTATGACGACAGTCAGACAGACAGCTAGGGCGAGACAGACGCCTCCTGGCCTCTAGGGAGAGAGCTGCCATCACAGCACCCATAGCAACCACACCAGATGAGACTCCACAAGACAACTAGAGCCTAGACTATACCACCCTAGACAAGACTAGACTCCAACTCGGAATAGAGTAGCAAACTAGATGACTAGAGACTCCAATGAGATGAGATTAGGCTAATCGATACAGGAGTCCTAGAAGAGACAGCTATACACTAGACTCAACTAAAGAATCCTACAAGACAAGATGAGACTTTGAGACACACTGCAGAGTGATCCACTCAGATAATAAACTAATAATAAAGTTAGCTCTCAGATAATAACTATTCTACCTGTCATATGAAACTACAGGCCGATAGATCACAGAACAGATTGAACTGACGCTGACAATTGTGTGGAGAGGACAGACGATGTGTGTGTGTGTATGTGTGTGTGTCACATTTTCTAGTCTGTTTGTAGTTTGTGAAGCTGGGCTTGAGTCAGACCCAGATGAAGAGAGAGCAAGAGAGAGAGAGAGAGAGAGAAAGAGAGAGAGAGAGAGAGAGAGACAGAGAGAGAGAGAGAGAGAGAGAGAGTAGAGAGAGAGAGTAGAGAGAGAGAGAGAGAGAGAGAGAGAGAGAGAGAGAGAGAGAGAGAGAGTAGAGAGAGAGAGAGAGAGAGTAGAGAGGAGAGAGAGAGAGAGAGAGAGAGAGAGAGGAGAGAGAGAGAGAGAGAGAGAGAGAGAGTGAGAGAGAGTGAGAGAGAGAGAGAGAGAGAGAGTAGAGAGAGAGAGTAGAGAGAGAGTAGGGGAGAGTAGAGAGAGAGTGGAGGTAGAGAGGGAGGTGGGAGGGAGAGTAGGAGAGAGAGAGAGAGAGAGAGAGAGAGAGGTAGAGAGAGAGAGAGAGAGAGAGGAGAGAGAGGTACAGAGAGAGTAGAGGGAGAGAGAGAGAGGAGGTAGAGAGGGAGAGAGAGAGAGAGAGAGTAGAGAGAGAGAGAGTAGAGAGAGAGAGAGAGTAGAGAGAGAGAGAGTAGAGAGAGAGAGAGAGAGTAGAGAGAGTGAGTAGAGAGAGAGAGTAGAGAGTAGAGAGAGAGAGTAGAGAGAGAGAGAGAGAGATAGAGAGAGAGAGATCAAAGAAGAGGCCAAAGAACCAAAGAGCCTGACCTTTCACAAACATCATGCACAGCCACCTCTTTCTTCTCTTCTTCTCTCTCACCACTGAGTCTCTCTGTCTGCTTCTCCCACTGTCATGTTTAACTTTCCCTCTCTCCTCTCCTGTTCCATGATCACGTGTAAAATAAATAAAATATACAACCTGTAACACGTGTCCTTGAGGAACTGTAGAAACTGTTGTAAATGTTGGGTCTTAACTAAACAGCTACACAAAGTACAAAATTGGTCATATAACCATGCTCATGACAAAATCCAAGCTGTGTAATGACTTACAATACCCACTAGTGGGTGATAGCACCACGTATGCAGCAGAGCCATGTTTACCAGTCTACAGTTCTGGTATACAGGAATGCTGACTGAGGTTAGTGATCTGATATCGTCAGTCATAATAATCAGCAATCAAATAATAGTTCAGCCTATTTAAAGAATCACATGGAGCATTACTCAGCTGTTCTAGAGAAACAGCCATGATCATTTAACATGGAGACGTCTCAGAGGAGGAAGGATCAGTGAATTCCATAAACATTTCAATAATGAAACATTTAGAAAGTTATCCTTTTTAGTTAGCTATTATGGTGACAAAGATGTAGGCTGTGTGTAGCGGTTAGCGGTTATGATATGAAAATTTGTCTTGGAAAGGTTTTTTCACCTGGTTACAGACAGCTGACGTGTTGTGAACTGAAGTCCACAAGCGAAGGGAAAAGGTGAGAGGAGGAGAGCGTGTAGATGCGAGAAGGAATTATGCAACGAGCAAAATGATCATGCTGTTTGTATGTTTCTACTATGAAAGTGAACTGTGCTTGCGTGTGATCAGTGGTGTATTCGATTCTGTTGACAAACATAACGAAACAGGGATAAACATACCTGAATTTGACCAATAGAAACTATCGTTTGCAACTGTTGGACTACTGATTACCCTCTAGATCAGCAGGCAAGAGTGTGCAAGGTGGTATTGAATGTGTCATTGTCTGTCACCTTGATTACTAAAATGTTTCTCTCGACCTGTGCACCTACGTTGTTCATTTCATTCATAGATCTAATGTTACTCCAACCTCATGGTGGGTATAGGGAACATTAGAGTATCATGTAGTAGCCTAAACATATCCATGTTACATTGAACTGGGTGAATGGAATATGAATGACAGTCATCCAATATGCTGTAACAGAAATAAGGCCATGCTCATTAAAAATGATATTGTCCTCCCTCATCCTAAACGTCACCGATTGCCACTGGTATAGACCTACAATGGGTCACATGGTTGGTTGTTCCTATATTCCTCTTTACTTTCACAGTGTCTCAAGGACGATATAAATTCAAAACAGGAACCCAAATGGAAACAAAATAAACTCATTTGATCACACAGATGTTACTAATGCTTCCACTACAGGCAACTGTATATATATTTTAACTTGGTCTAATAAAAAAAGTGTATGTATTTATTCATTCATTCATTCCAAAATAATAGTCTGGGACCCAATGCCCAGCCACTTTCTGGGTTGCAGCTAGAATTATGGAAGGTAAAGTTAATATGTTCATGCACAGGGAGGGTCACCAGGGTTACGGTTCAAGTGGGGTCATTTTACCGTAAAGATTAATCATGGGGGGTAGTACTCATATCTTACTTTATCTCTTTCCTCTCACCCATCTTAATCTCAATTAAGTCTAACTCATACCAATCCCCCTTCTACTTATTACAATCACCCATTCATACACCACCTCAGCCCGCAGGCTTAGAGACAGCCACAGCTAGGCAATTAAAGAGAATCACTTTTTATTTAAGATGAACTCAGACTGACCTACAGTACACAACACAACACTCCTCCTTTTCTCTCATTAATCTCTTTCTCTATCACATTTCCCAGTGACCTCTCACTCTCTCCCTGTCTGTCTGTCTCCTCTCTCTCTCTCTCTCTCTCTCTCTCTCTCTCTCTCTGACCTATTGCTCTCGCCCTGTCTGTCTCCTCTCTATACCTGTCTCTCTCTCTCTCTCTCTGACCTCTCACTCTCTCCCTGTCTGTCTCCTCTCCATACCTCTCTCTCTCTCTCTCTCTCTCTGACCTATTGCTCTCTCCCTGTCTGTCTCCTCTCTATACCTGTCTCTCTCTCTTTCTCTCTCTGACCTCTCACTCTCTCCCTGTCTGTCTCCTCTCTATACCTGTCTCTCTCTCTCTCTCTCTGACCTCTCACTCTCTCCCTGTCTGTCTCCTCTCTACACCTGTCTCTCTCTCTCTCTCTCTGACCTATTGCTCTATCCCTGTCTGTCTCCTCTCTATACCTGTCTCACTCTCTTTCTCTCTCTGACCTCTCACCCTCTCCCTGTCTGTCTCCTCTCTATATCTGTCTCTCTCTCTCTCTCTCTCTCTCTCTGACCTATTGCTCTCTCCCTGTCTGTCTCTTCTCTATACCTGTCTCTCTCTCTTTCTCTCTCTGACCTCTCACTCTCTCCCTGTCTGTCTCCTCTCTACACCTCTCTCTCTCTCTCTCTCTCTCTCTGACCTATTGCTCTCTCCCTGTCTGTCTCCTCTCTATACCTGTCTCTCTCTCTCTCTCTCTCTGACCTATTGCTATCTCCCTGTCCGACTCCTCTCTATACCTGTCTCTCTCTCTCTCTCTCTCTGACCTATTGCTCTCTCCCTGTCTGTCTCCTCTCTATACCTGTCTCTCTCTCTTTCTCTCTCTGACCTCTCACTCTCTCCCTGTCTGTCTCCTCTCTATACCTGTCTCTCTCTCTTTCTCTCTCTGACCTCTCATTCTCTCCCTGTCTGTCTCCTCTCTACACCTCTCTCTCTCTCTCTCTCTCTCTCTCTGACCTATTGCTCTCTCCCTGTCTGTCTCCTCTCTATACCTCTCTCTCTCTCTCTGACCTATTGCTCTCTCCCTGTCTGTCTCCTCTCTATACCTGTCCCTCTCTCTTTCTCTCTCTGACCTCTCACTCTCTCCCTGTCTGTCTCCTCTCTACACCTCTCTCTCTCTCTCTCTCTCTCTGACCCATTGCTCTCTCCCTGTCTGTCTCCTCTCTATACCTGTCTCTCTCTCTGACCTATTGCTCTCTCCCTGTCCGACTCCTCTCTATACCTCTCTCTCTCTCTCTCTCTCTCTGACCTATTGCTCTCTCCCTGTCTGTCTCCTCTCTATACCTGTCTCGCTCTCTCTCTCTCTGACCTATTGCTATCTCCCTGTCTGTCTCCTCTCTATACCTGTCTCTCTCTCTCTGACATATTGCTCTCTCCCTGTCTGTCTCCTCTCTATACCTGTCTCTCTCTCTCTCTCTCTGACCTATTGCTCTCTCCCTGTCTGTCTCCTCTCTATACCTGTCTCTCTCTCTCTCTCTGACCTATTGCTCTCTCCCTGTCTGTCTCCTCTCTATACCTGTCTCTCTCTCTTTCTCTCTCTGACCTCTCACTCTCTCCCTGTCTGTCTCCTCTCTACACCTCTCTCTCTCTCTCTCTCTCTGAACCATTGCTCTCTCCCTGTCTGTCTCCTCTCTATAACTGTCTCTCTCTCTCTCTCTCTCTGACCTATTGCTCTCTCCCTGTCCGACTCCTCTCTATACCTGTCTATCTCTCTCTCTTTCTCTCTCTCTCTCTCTCTCTCTCTGACCTATTGCTCTCTCCCTGTCTGTCTCCTCTCTATACCTGTCTCGCTCTCTCTCTCTCTGACCTATTGCTATCTCCCTGTCTGTCTCCTCTCTATACCTGTCTCTCTCTCTCTGACCTATTGCTCTCTCCCTGTCTGTCTCCTCTCTATACCTGTCTCTCTCTCTCTCTCTCTCTCTGACCTATTGCTCTCTCCCTGTCTGTCTCCTCTCTATACCTGTCTCTCTCTCTCTCTCTCTCTGACCTATTGCTCTCTCCCTGTCTGACTCCTCTCTATACCTCTCTCTCTCTCTCTCTCTCTCTCTCTCTCTGACCTATTGCTCTCTCCCTGTCTGTCTCCTCTCTATACCTGTCTCTCTCTCTCTCTCTCTCTGACCTATTGCTCTCTCCCTGTCTGTTTCCACTCTCTCTCCTTCTCTCTGTTGATATTGAACACACTGTCTTACCCTGTCTTGATCATTCTCATCTTCCCTCTCCCCAACCTCTAAGGTCTCTCTCTCTCTTTCCCTCTGGTACATACAGTAATGCATCTCTGTTTATAGCTGCTGCTCATTAGCTGGGGCCTAGGTGAAGGCTAACTCAACAGTGTGTAATATCACAAACCCCAGGGCTTTCCTGTGTACCTTCCTCCCCTTTCCCCCTCTATCTCTGCCCCCCTCTCTACCTCTCTCTTTCTCTCCCAGTCTCCATCTCTAGCTGTCTCTTCCTCCCCCTCTCTACCTCTCTCTTCCTCCGCCGCTATATCTTTCTCTTCCTTCCCCTCTCTATCTCTCTCTTCCTCTGCCGCTATATCTTTCTCTTCCTCCCCCTCTCTATCTCTCTCTTCCTCTGCTGCTATATCTTTCTCTTCCTCCCCCTCTCTATCTCTCTCTTCCTTTGCCGCTATATCTTTCTCTTCCGCCCCCTCTCTATCTTTCTCTTCCTCCCCCCTCTCTATCTTTCTCTTCCTCTGCCGCTATATCTTTCTCTTCCTCCCCCTCTCTATCTCTCTCTTCCTTTGCCGCTATATCTTTCTCTTCCGCCCCCTCTCTATCTCTCTCTTCCTCTGCCGCTATATCTTTCTCTTCCTCCCCCTCTCTATCTTTCTCTTCCTCCGCCGCTATAACTTTCTCTTCCTCTGCCGCTAAATCTTTCTCTTCCTCCCCCTCTCTATCTCTCTCTTCCTCTGCGGCTATATCTTTCTCTTCCTCCCCCTCTCTATCTCTCTCTTCATCTGCCGCTATATCTTTCTCTTCCTCCCCATCTCTATCTCTCTCTTCCTCTGTCGCTATATCTTTCTCTTCCTCCCCCTCTCTATGTCTCTCTTCCTCCGCCGCTATATCTTTCTCTTCCACCCCTCTCTATCTCTCTCTTCCTCTGCCGCTATATCTTCCTCTTCCTCCCCCTCTCTATCTTTCTCTTCCTCCCCCTCTCTATCTCTCTCTTCCTCTGCCGCTATATCTTTCTCTTCCTCCCCTCTCTATCTCTCTCTTCCTCTGCCGCTATATCTTTCTCTTCCTCCCCCCTCTCTATCTCTCTCTTCCTCTGCCCCTATATCTTTCTCTTCCTCCCCCTCTCTATCTCTCTCTTCCTCTGCCGCTATATCTTTCTCTTCCTCCCCTCTCTATCTCTCTCTTCCTCCCGCTATATCTTTCTCTTCCTCCCCCCTCTCTATCTCTCTCTTCCTCCGCCGCTATATCTTTCTCTTCCTCCCCCTCTCTATCTCTCTCTTCCTCCGCCGCTATATCTTTCTCTTCCTCCCCCTCTCTATCTTTCTCTTCCTCCGCTATATCTTTCTCTTCCTCCCCCTCTCTATCTCTCTCTTCCTCTGCCGCTATATCTTTCTCTTCCTCCCCTCTCTATCTCTCTCTTCCTCTGCCGCTATATCTTTCTCTTCCACCCCTCTCTATCTCTCTCTTCCTCTGCCGCTATATCTTTCTCTTCCTCCCCCTCTCTATCTCTCTCTTCCTCTGCCGCTATATCTTTCTCTTCCTCCCCCTCTCTATCTCTCTCTTCCTCTGCCGCTATATCTTTCTCTTCCTCCCCTCTCTATCTCTCTCTTCCTCTGCCCCTATATCTTTCTCTTCCTCCCCCTCTCTATCTCTCTCTTCCTCTGCCGCTATATCTTTCTCTTCCTCCCCCTCTCTATCTCTCTCTTCCTCCGCCGCTATATCTTTCTCTTCCTCCCCCTCTCTATCTCTCTCTTCCTCTGCCGCTATATCTTTCTCTTCCTCCCCCTCTCTATCTTTCTCTTCCTCCCCCTCTCTACCTCTCTCTTCCTCTGCCGCTATATCTTTCTCTTCCTCCCCCTCTATCTTTCTCTTCCTCCCCCTCTCTATCTCCCTCTTCCTCCCCCTCTCTATCTCTCTCTTCCTCCGCCGCTATATCTTTCTCTTCCTCCCCTCTCTCTATCTTTCTCTTCCTCCCCCTCTCTATCTCTCTCTTCCTCCATAGCTATATCTTTCTCTTCCTCCCCCTCTCTATCTTTCTCTTCCTCCCCCTCTCTATCTCTCTCTTCTTCTGCCGCTATATCTTTCTCTTCCTCTGCCGCTATATCTTTCTCTTCCTCTGCCGCTATATCTTTCTCTTCCTCCCCCTCTCTATCTTTCTCTTCCTCCCCCTATCTATCTCTCTCTTCCTCCTCCTCTATCTTTCTCTTCCTCCCCCTCTCTATCTCTTCCTCTGCCGCTATATCTTTCTCTTCCTCCCCTTCTCTATCTTTCTCTTCCTCCCCCTCTCTATCTCTCTCTTCCTCCGCCTCTATATCTTTCTCTTCCTCCCCCTCTCTATCTTTCTCTTCCTCCCCCTCTCTATCTCTCTCTTCCTCTGCCGCTATATCTTTCTCTTCCTCTGCCGCTATATCTTTCTCTTCCACCCCTCTCTATCTCTCTCTTCCTCTGCCGCTATATCTTCCTCTTCCTCCCCCTCTCTATCTTTCTCTTCCTCCGCCGCTGTATCTTTCTCTTCCTCCCCCTCTCTATCTCTCTCTTCCTCTGCCGCTATATCTTTCTCTTCCTCCCCCTCTCTATCTTTCTCTTCCTCCCCCTCTCTACCTCTCTCTTCCTCTGCCGCTATATCTTTCTCTTCCTCCCCCTCTATCTTTCTCTTCCTCCCCCTCTCTATCTCCCTCTTCCTCCCCCTCTCTATCTTTCTCTTCCTCCCCCTCTCTATCTCTCTCTTCCTCCGCCGCTATATCTTTCTCTTCCTCCATCTCTCTATCTTTCTCTTCCTCCCCCTCTCTATCTCTCTCTTCCTCTGCCGCTATATCTTCCTCTTCCACCCCCTCTCTATCTCTCTCTTCCTCTGCTGCTATATCTTTCTCTTCCTCCCCTCTCTATCTCTCTCTTCATCTGCCGCTATATCTTTCTCTTCCTCCCCATCTCTATCTCTCTCTTCCTCTGTCGCTATATCTTTCTCTTCCTCCCCCTCTCTATGTCTCTCTTCCTCCCGCTATATCTTTCTCTTCCACCCCTCTCTATCTCTCTCTTCCTCTGCCGCTATATCTTCCTCTTCCTCCCCCTCTCTATCTTTCTCTTCCTCCCCTCTCTATCTCTCTCTTCCTCTGCCGCTATATCTTTCTCTTCCTCCCCCTCTCTATCTCTCTCTTCCTCTGCCGCTATATCTTTCTCTTCCTCCCCCTCTCTATCTCTCTCTTCCTCCCCTATATCTTTCTCTTCCTCCCCCTCTCTATCTCTCTCTTCCTCTGCCGCTATATCTTTCTCTTCCTCCCCCTCTCTATCTCTCTCTTCCTCCGCCGCTATATCTTTCTCTTCCTCCCCCTCTCTATCTCTCTCTTCCTCCGCCGCTATATCTTTCTCTTCCTCCCCCTCTCTATCTTTCTCTTCCTCCGCTATATCTTTCTCTTCCTCCCCCTCTCTATCTTTCTCTTCCTCTGCCGCTATATCTTTCTCTTCCTCCCCCTCTCTATCTCTCTCTTCCTCTGCCGCTATATCTTTCTCTTCCTCCCCCTCTCTATCTCTCTCTTCCTCTGCCACTATATCTTTCTCTTCCTCCCCCTCTCTATCTCTCTCTTCCTCTGCCGCTATATCTTTCTCTTCCTCCCCCTCTCTATCTCTCTCTTCCTCTGCCGCTATATCTTTCTCTTCCTCCCCCTCTCTATCTCTCTCTTCCTCTGCCGCTATATCTTTCTCTTCCTCCCCCTCTCTATCTCTCTCTTCCTCTGCCCTATATCTTTCTCTTCCTCCCCCTCTCTATCTCTCTCTTCCTCTGCCGCTATATCTTTCTCTTCCTTCCCCCTCTCTATCTCTCTCTTCCTCTTCCTCCGCCGCTATATCTTTCTCTTCCTCCCCCTCTCTATCTCTCTCTTCCTCTGCCGCTATATCTTTCTCTTCCTCCCCCTCTCTATCTTTCTCTTCCTCCCCTCTCTACCTCTCTCTTCCTCTCTATATCTTTCTCTTCCTCCCCCTCTATCTTTCTCTTCCTCCCCCTCTCTCCTCTCTATCTCTTCCTCCCCTCTCTATCTCTCTCTCTTCCTCCCTCGCTATATCTTTCTCTTCCTCCCCTCTCTATCTTTCTCTTCCTCCCCTCTCTATCTCTCTCTTCCTCCCCCATCTATATCTTTCTCTTCTCCTCTTCCTCTATATCTTTCTCTTCCTCCCCCTCTCTATCTCTCTCTTCCTCTGCCGCTATATCTTTCTCTTCCTCCCTCTATATCTTTCTCTTCCTCCGCCGCTATATCTTTCTCTTCCTCCCCCTCTCTATCTCTCTCTTCCTCCCCTATATCTTTCTCTTCCTCCTCCTCTCTATCTTTCTCTTCCTCCCCTCTCTATCTCTTCCTCTGCCGCTATATCTTTCTCTTCCTCCCCTTCTCTATCTTTCTCTTCCTCCCCCTCTCTATCTCTCTCTTCCTCCCCTCTCTATCTTTCTCTTCCTCCCCTCTCTATCTCTCTCTTCCTCCTCTATATCTTTCTCTTCCTCCCCCTCTCTATCTTTCTCTTCCTCCCTTTCTCTCTCTCTTCCTCTGCCGCTATATCTTTCTCTTCCTCCCCCTCTATCTTTCTCTTCCTCCCCTCTCTATCTCCCTCTTCCTCCCCCTCTCTATCTTTCTCTTCCTCCCCTCTCTATCTCTCTCCTCCGCCCGCTATATCTTTCTCTTCCCTCTCTCTATCTTTCTCTTCCTCCCCTCTCTATCTTTCTCTTCTCCCCCTCTCTCTCTCTCTCTCTTCCTCTGCCGCTATATCTTTCTCTTCCTCCCCTCTCTATCTTTCTCTTCCTCCCTATATCTTTCTCTACCCCTCTATCTTCCTCCTATCTTCTATATCTTTCTCTTCCTCCCCCTCTCTATCTCTCTTCTTCCTCCCTCTCTATCTTTCTCTTCCTCCTCTCTATCTTTCTCTTCCCCCCCTCTCTATCTCTCTCTTCCTCCCCTATATCTTTCTCTTCCTCCCCTCTCTATCTTTCTCTTCCTCCCCCTCTTTCTCTCTCTTCCTCTGCCGCTATATCTTTCTCTTCCTCCCCCTCTATCTCTCTCTTCCTCTGCTCTATCTTCCCCCTCTCCCCCCTCTCTATCTTTCTCTTCCTCCCCCTCTATCTTTCTCTTCCTCCCCCTCTCTATCTCTCTCTTCCTCTGCCGCTATATCTTTCTCTTCCTCCCTCTATCTCTCTCTTCCTCTATATCTTTCTCTTCCTCCCCCTCTCTATCTCTCTCTTCCTCTCCTCCCTCTCTATCTTTCTCTTCCTCCCCCCTCTATCTCTCTCTTCCTCCCGCTATATCTTTCTCTTCTCTTCCCTCTCTATATCTTTCTCTTCCTCCCCTCTCTATCTCTCTCTTCCTCTGCCCTCTCTATCTTTCTCTTCCTCCCCCTCTCTATCTCTCTCTTCCTCTGCCCTATATCTTTCTCTTCTCCCCTCTCTATCTCTTCCTCCTCCGCTATATCTTTCTCTTCCTCCCCCTCTCTATCTCTCTCTTCCTCCTATATCTTTCTCTTCCTCCCTCTCTATCCTCTCTTCCTCTCTATATCTTTCTCTTCCTCCCCCTCTCTATCTCTCTCTTCCTCCCCTCGCTATATCTTTCTCTTCCTCCCCTCTCTATCTCTCTCTTCCTCTGCCGCTATATCTTTCTCTTCCTCCCCTCTCTATCTCTCTCTTCCTCTGCCCTATATCTTTCTCTTCCACCCCTCTCTATCTCTCTTCCTCTGCTGCTATATCTTTCTCTTCCTCCCCCTCTCTATCTTTCTCTTCATCTGCCGCTATATCTTTCTCTTCCTCCCCTCTCTATCTCTCTCTTCCTCTGTCGCTATATCTTTCTCTTCCTCCCCCCCCTCTCTATCTCTCTCTTCCTCTGCCGCTATATCTTTCTCTTCCTCCCCCTCTATCTCTCTCTTCCTCCCTCTATATCTTTCTCTTCCTCTGCCTCTATATCTTTCTCTTCCTCCCCCGCTATATCTTTCTCTTCCTCCCCTCTCTATCTCTCTCTTCCTCCCCCGCTATATCTTTCTCTTCCTCCCCTCTCTATCTCTCTCTTCCTCTGCCGCTATATCTTTCTCTTCCTCCCCTCTCTATCTTTCTCTTCCTCCTCTCTATCTTAAATCTATATCTTTCTCTTCCTCCCCGCTCTATCTTTCTCTTCCTCTCCCTCTCTATCTTTCTCTTCCTCCCCCTCTCTATCTCTCTCTTCCTCTGCCGTTATATCTTTCTCTTCCTCCCCTCTATCTTTCTCTTCTCCCTCTCTCTTCTCTTCCTCCCCCTCTATATCTTTCTCTTCCTCCCTATCTATCTCTCTCTTCCTCCTCCTCTCTATCTTTCTCTTCCTCCCCCTCTCTATCTCTCTCTTCCTCTGCCGCTATATCTTTCTCTTCCTCCCCTCTCTATCTTTCTCTTCTCCCCTCTCTATCTCTCTCTTCCTCCCCTCTATATCTTTCTCTTCCTCCCCTCTCTATCTTTCTCTTCCTCCCCTCTCTATCTCTCTTCCTCTGCCGCTATATCTTTCTCTTCCTCCCCTATATCTTTCTCTTCCTCCCCCTCTCTATCTTTCTCTTCCTCTGCCGCTATATCTTTCTCTTCCTCCCCCTCTCTATCTCTCTCTTCCTCTGCCGCTATATCTTTCTCTTCCTCCCCCTCTCTATCTCTCTCTTCCTCTGCCGCTATATCTTTCTCTTCCTCCCTCTCTATCTCTCTTCCTCTGCCGCTATATCTTTCTCTTCCTCCCCCTCTCTATCTCTCTCTTCCTCTGCCGCTATATCTTTCTCTTCCTCTTCTCTATCTTTCTCTTCCTCCCCTCTCTCTTCTTCTCTCTCTCTCTTCCTCCCCCGCTATATCTTTCTCTTCCTCCCCTCTCTATCTCTCTCTTCCTCCCCCTCTATATCTTTCTCTTCCTCCCTCTCTATCTTTCTCTTCCTCCCCCTCTCTATCTCTCTCTTCCTCTGCCGCTATATCTTTCTCTTCCTCCCCTCTCTATCTTTCTCTTCCTCCCCTATCTTCTCCTCTCTCTTCTCCCCCTTCCTCTTCTTTCTCTTCCTCCCCCTCTCTATCTCTCTTCTTCCTGCCGCTATATCTTTCTCTTCCTCCCCTCTATCTCTATCTTTCTCTTCCTCCCCCTCTCTATCTTCTCTTCCTCCCGCTATATCTTTCTCTTCCTCCCCCTCTCTATCTTTCTCTTCCTCCCCCTCTCTATCTCTCTCTTCCTCTGCCTCTCTATCTTTCTCTTCCTCCCCCTCTCTATCTTTCTCTTCCTCTGCCGCTATATCTTTCTCTTCCTCCCCTCTCTATCTTTCTCTTCCTCCCCTCTCTATCTTTCTCTTCCTCCTCCTCTCTATCTTTCTCTTCCTCCCCTCTCTTTCTCTTCCTCCCCTATATCTTTCTCTTCCTCCCCTCTCTATCTTTCTCTTCCTCCCCCTCTCTATCTCTCTCTTCCTCCCCTCTCTTCTTCCTCCCTCTATCTCTCTCTTCCTCTCTATATCTTTCTCTTCCTCCCCTCTCTATCTTTCTCTTCCTCCCCTATCTCTATCTCCTCTCTCTCTATTCTCTTCCTCTGCCGCTATATCTTTCTCTTCCTCCCCTCTCTATCTCTCTCTTCCTCTGCCGCTATATCTTTCTCTTCCTCCCCCTCTCTATCTCTCTCTTCCTCTGCCGCTATATCTTTCTCTTCCTCCCCTCTCTATCTTTCTCTTCCTCTCCGCTATATCTTTCTCTTCCTCCCTCCTCTCTATCTTTCTCTTCCTCCTCTCTATCTCTCTCTTCCTCTGCCGCTATATCTTTCTCTTCCTCCCTCTCTATCTTTCTCTTCCTCCCCTCTCTATCTTCTCTTCCTCCCCTCTCTATCTTTCTCTTCCTCCCGCTATCTTTCTCTTCCTCCCTCTCTATCTCTCTCTTCCTCCCCTCTATCTTTCTCTTCCTTATATCTTTCCTCTCTATCTCTCTCTTCCTCCGCTATATCTTTCTCTTCCTCCCCCTCTATCTCTCTCTTCCTCTATCTTCTCTTCCTCCTCTCTATCTTTCTCTTCCTCCCCTCTCTCTATCTTTCTCTTCCTCCCCCTCTCTATCTCTCTCTTCCCTCCCCCTCTCTATCTTTCTCTTCCTCCCCCTCTATCTCTCTCTTCCTCCCCCGCTATATCTTTCTCTTCCTCCTCTCTCTATCTTTCTCTTCCTCCCCTCTCTATCTTTCTCTTCCTCCCCTCTCTATCTCTCTCTTCCTCTGCCGCTATATCTTTCTCTTCCTCCCCTCTCTATCTTTCTCTTCCTCTCCTCTCCCCCTCTCTATCTCTCTTCCCTGCCGCTATATCTTTCTCTTCCTCCCCTCTCTATCTTTCTCTTCCTCCCCCTCTCTATCTTTCTCTTCCTCCGCCGCTATCTCTCTCTTCCTCCCCTCTCTATCTTTTTCTCTTCCTCCCCTCTCTATCTTTCTCTTCCTCCTGCCTGCTATATCTTTCTCTTCCTCCTTCTCTATCTCTCTCTTCCTCCTCTCTATCTTTCTCTTCCTCCTTCCTCTATATCTTTCTCTTCCTCCCCTCTCTATCTTTCTCTTCCTCCTCTCTATATCTTTCTCTTCCTCCCCCTCTCTATCTTCTCTCTTCCTCTGCCGCTATATCTTTCTCTTCCTCCCCTCTCTATCTTTCTCTTCCTCCCCTCTCTATCTTTCTCTTCCTCCCCTATATCTCTCTATCTCCTCTCTATTCCTCCCCCTCTCTATCTTTCTCTTCCTCCCCTATATCTTTCTCTTCCTCCCCTCTCTATCTTCTCTTCCCGCCGCTATATCTTTCTCTTCCTCCCTCTCTCTATCTTTCTCTTCCTCCCCTCTCTCTCTCTCTTCCCGCCGCTATATCTTTCTCTTCCTCCCCTCTCTATCTTTCTCTTCCTCCCCTCTCTATCTCTCTATCTCTCTATATCTTTCCTCTGCCGCTATATCTTTCTCTTCCTCCCCCTCTCTATCTTTCTCTTCCTCCCCTCTCTATCTCTCTCTTCCTCCTCCTCTCTATCTTTCTCTTCCTCCCCCTCTCTATCTCTCTCTTCCTCTCACTATATCTTTCTCTTCCTCCCCTTCTCTATCTTTCTCTTCCTCCCCCTCTCTATCTCTCTCTTCCTCCGCCTCTATATCTTTCTCTTCCTCCCCTCTCTATCTTTCTCTTCCTCCCCCTCTCTATCTCTCTCTCTTCCTCTGCCGCTATATCTTTCTCTTCCTCTGCCGCTATATCTTTCTCTTCCTCCCCTCTCTATCTCTCTCTTCCTCCCCGCTATATCTTTCTCTTCCTCCCCCTCTCTATCTCTCTCTTCCTCCTCCGCTATATCTTTCTCTTCCTCCCCTCTCTATCTCTCTCTTCCTCTGCCGCTATATCTTTCTCTTCCTCCCCTCTCTCTCTCTTCCTCTGCCGCTATATCTTTCTCTTCCACCCCTCTCTATCTCTCTCTTCCTCCCCTATATCTTTCTCTTCTATCTCCCCCTCTCTATCTTTCTCTTCCTCCCCTCTCTTCTCTTCCTCTGCCGCTATATCTTTCTCTTCCTCCCCTATCTATATCTTTCTCTTCTTCCCCTCTCTATCTCTCTCTTCCTCTGCCGCTATATCTTTCTCTTCCTCCCCCTCTATCTTTCTCTTTCCTCTCTTATCTCCTCCTTCTCTATCTTTCTCTTCCTCCCCCTCTCTATCTCTCTCTTCCTCTGCCGCTATATCTTTCTCTTCCTCCCCCTCTCTATCTTTTCTCTTCCTCCCTCTCTATCTTTCTCTTCCTCCCCTCTCTATCTTCTCTTCCTCCCCTCTCTATCTTTCTCTTCCTCCCCCTCTCTATCTCTCTCTTCCTCTGCCGCTATATCTTTCTTTCTTCCCCTCTCTATATCTTTCTCTTCCTCCCCTCTCTATCTCTCTCTTCCCTCCATTTTCTCTTCCTCTTTCTCTTCCTCCCCTCTTATATCTTTCTCTTCCTCCCCTCTATCTCTCTCTCCTCTCCGCTATATCTTTTCTCTTCCTCTATCTTCTCTTCCTCTGCCGCTATATCTTTCTCTTCCTCCCCCTCTCTATCTCTCTCTTCCTCCCGCTATATCTTTCTCTTCCTCCCCTCTCTATCTTTCTCTTCCTCCCTCTCTATCTTTCTCTTCCTCCCTCTCTATCTTTCTCTTCCTCTGCCGCTATATCTTTCTCTTCCTCCCCTCTCTATCTTTCTTCTCTCCTATATCTTTCTTCTTCTCCCCTCTCTATCTTTCTCTTCCTCTGCCGCTATATCTTTCTCTTCCTCCCCTCTATCTCTCTCTTCCTCCCGCTATATCTTTCTCTCCTCCTCCCCCTCTCTATCTCTCTCTTCCTCTGCCTCTATATCTTTCTCTTCCTCCCCCTCTCTATCTCTCTCTTCCTCCCTCTATATCTTTCTCTTCCTCCCCCTCTATATCTTTCTCTTCCTCCCTCTCTATCTCTTTCCTCCCTCTCTATCCTCTCTTCCTCTGCCGCTATATCTTTCTCTTCCTCCCCTCTCTATCTCTCTCTTCCTCTGCCGCTATATCTTTCTCTTCCTCCCCTCTCTATCTCTCTCTTCCTCTCGCTATATCTTTCTCTTCCTCCCTCTCTATCTCTCTCTTCCTCTGCCGCTATATCTTTCTCTTCCCTCCCCCTCTATCTTTCTCTTCCTCTGCCCTAGTATCTTATCTTTCTCTTCTATCTCCCCTCCTCTATCTATATCTTTCTCTTCCTCCCCTCTCTATCTCTCTCTCTTCCTCTGCCGCTATATCTTTCTCTTCCTCCCCTCTCTATCTCTCTTCCTCCCGCTATATCTTTCTCTTCCTCCCCCTCTCTATCTCTCTCTTCCTCCGCCTCTTTCTCTTCCTCCCCTCTCTATCTCTCTCTTCCTCCCCTTTCTTATCTCTTCTCTTCTTCCTCTCTCTATCTCTCTCTTCCTCTGCCGCTATATCTTTCTCTTCCTCCCCTCTCTATCTCTCTCTTCCTCTGCTGCTATATCTTTCTCTTCCTCCCCCTCTCTATCTCTCTCTTCCTCTGACACTGCTATATCTTTCTCTTCCTCCCCCTCTCTATCTCTCTCTTCCTCTGCCGCTATATCTTTCTCTTCCTCCCCTCTCTATCTTTCTCTTCCTCCTCATTGCTATATCTTTCTCTTCCTCCCCTCTCTATCTCTCTCTTCCTCTGCCTCTATATCTTTCTCTTCTCCCCTCTCTATCTCTCTCTTCCTCCCCTCTCTATCTTTCTCTTCCTCCCCCTCTCTATCTTTCTCTTCCTCTGCCGCTATATCTTTCTCTTCCTCCCTCTTCTATATCTTTCTCTTCCTCCCCCTCTCTATCTTTCTCTTCCTCCCCTCTCTACCTCTCTCTTCCTCTGCCGCTATATCTTTCTCTTCCTCCCCTCTATCTTTCTCTCCTCCCCTCTCTATTCTCTTCCTCCCCCTCTCTATCTTTCTCTTCCTCCCCCTCTCTATCTCTCTCTTCCTCTCCCGCTATATCTTTCTCTTCCTCCTCCTCTCTATCTTTCTCTTCCTCCCCCTCTCTATCTCTCTCTTCCTCTGCCGCTATATCTTTCTCTTCCTCCCCTTCTCTATCTTTCTCTTCCTCCCCCTCTCTATCTCTCTCTTCCTCCGCCTCTATATCTTTCTCTTCCTCCCCCTCTCTATCTTTCTCTTCCTCCCCCTCTCTATCTCTCTCTTCCTCTGCCGCTATATCTTTCTCTTCCTCTGCCGCTATATCTTTCTCTTCCTCCCCTCTCTATCTCTCTCTTCCTCTGCCGCTATATCTTCCTCTTCCTCCCCCTCTCTATCTTTCTCTTCCTCTGCCGCTATATCTTTCTCTTCCTCCCCCTCTCTATCTCTCTCTTCCTCTGCCGCTATATCTTTCTCTTCCTCCCCCTCTCTATCTCTCTCTTCCTCTGCCGCTATATCTTTCTCTTCCACCCCTCTCTATCTCTCTCTTCCTCTGCCGCTATATCTTTCTCTTCCTCCCCCTCTCTATCTCTCTCTTCCTCTGCCGCTATATCTTTCTCTTCCTCCCCTATCTATCTCTCTCTTCCCCCCCTCTCTATCTCTCTCTTCTTCCTCCCCTCTCTATCTTTCTCTTCCTCCCTATATCTTTCTCTTCCTCTGCCGCTATATCTTTCTCTTCCTCCCCCTCTCTATCTTTCTCTTCCTCCCCTCTCTATCTCTCTCTTCCTCCCCTCTCTATCTTTCTCTTCCTCCCCCCTCTCTATCTCTCTCTTCCTCTGCCGCTATATCTTTCTCTTCCTCTCCCTTCTCTATCTTTCTCTTCCTCCCCCTCTCTATCTCTCTCTTCCTCCGCCTCTATATCTTTCTCTTCCTCCCCTCTCTATCTTTCTCTTCCTCCCCCTCTCTATCTTTCTCTTCCTCTGCCGCTCTATCTTTCTCTTCCTCTCTATATCTTTCTCTTCCTCCCCCTCTCTATCTCTCTCTTCCTCTCTCTATCTTTCTCTTCCTCCCCTCTCTATCTTTCTCTTCCTCTCCCCTCTCTATCTTTCTCTTCCTCCCCCTCTCTATCTCTCTCTTCCTCTGCCGCTATATCTTTCTCTTCCTCCTCTCTATCTCTCTCTTCCTCTTCTATATCTTTCTCTTCCTCCCCTCTCTATCTCTCTCTTCCTCTGCCGCTATATCTTTCTCTTCCCCCCTCTCTATCTCTCTCTTCCTCTGCCGCTATATCTTTCTCTTCCTCCCCTCTCTATCTTCTCTCTTCCTCCTCCGCTATATCTTTCTCTTCCTCCCCCTCTCTATCTCTCTCTTCCTCTGCCGCTATATCTTTCTCTTCCTCCCCTCTCTATCTCTCTCTTCCTCTCCTCCTCTATATCTTTCTCTTCCTCCCCCTCTCTATCTCTCTCTCTTCCTCTGCCGCTATATCTTTCTCTTCCTCCCCTCTCTATCTCTCTCTTCCTCCTGCCGCTATATCTTTCTCTTCCTCCCCCTCTCTATCTCTCTCTTCCTCTGCCGCTATATCTTTCTCTTCCTCCCCCTCTCTATCTTTCTCTTCCTCCCCTCTCTATCTTTCTATATCTTTCTTCCTCCCCTCTCTATCTTTCTCTTCCTCTGCCGCTATATCTTTCTCTTCCTCCCCCTCTCTATCTCTCTCTTCCTCTGCTGCTATATCTTTCTCTTCCTCCCC
Source organism: Oncorhynchus nerka (assembly GCF_034236695.1). Classification (NCBI taxonomy): domain Eukaryota; kingdom Metazoa; phylum Chordata; class Actinopteri; order Salmoniformes; family Salmonidae; genus Oncorhynchus; species Oncorhynchus nerka. The sequence goes on from NC_088408.1 coordinate 77,403,314, forward strand.
CCTCTCTATCTCTCTCTTCCTCTGCCGCTATATCTTTCTCTTCCTCCCCCTCTCTATCTCTCTCTTCCTCTGCCGCTATATCTTTCTCTTCCTCCCCCTCTCTATCTTTCTCTTCCTCCCCCTATATCTTTCTCTTCCTCGCTATATCTTTCTCTTTCCCCCCTCTCTATCTCTCTCTTCCTCTGCCGCTATATCTTTCTCTTCCTCCCCTCTCTATCTTTCTCTTCCTCTTTCCCCTCTCTCTCTATCTCTTCCTCTATATCTTTCTCTTCCTCCCCCTCTCTATCTTTCTCTTCTCTATCTTCTTCTCCTATATCTTTCTCTTCCTCCCCCTCTCTATCTCTCTCTTCCTCCCCTCTCTATCTTTCTCTTCCTCCCCTCTCTATCTCTCTCTTCCTCCCCTCTCTATCTTCCTCTCTTCCTCCCCTCTCTATCTTTCTCTTCCTCCCCCCTCTCTATCTCTCTCTTCCTCCCCCTCTCTATCTCTCTCTTCCTCCCCCTCTATATCTTTCTCTTCCTCCTCCCCCTCTCTATCTTTCTCTTCTCCCCGCTATATCTTTCTCTTCCTCCCCCTATCTTTCTCTTCCTCTCTCCCTATATCTTTCTCTTCCTCCCCCTCTCTATCTCTCTCTTCCTCTCATCTATCTTTCTTCCTCCTCCTCTTCTCTCCTCTCTATCTTTCTCTTCCTCCCCGCTCTATCTTTCTCTTCTCTCCCTCTCTATCTCTCTCTTCCTCCCTCTATATCTTTCTCTTCCTCCCCCTCTATCTTTCTCTTCCTCCCTCTATATCTTTCTCTTCCTCCTCTCTTCCTCTCTTCCTCTCTCTATCTTTCTCTTCCTCCCCCTCTCTATCTCTCTCTTCCTCTGCCGCTATATCTTCTTTCTTCCTCCCTCTCTATCTCTCTCTCTTCCTCTTTATATCTTTCTCTTCCCCCCTCTCTATCTCTCTCTTCCTCTCCGCTATATCTCCTTCTCTTTCCCCTCTCTATCTTTCTCTTCCTCTGCCGCTATATCTTTCTCTTCCTCCCCCTCTCTATCTCTCTCTTCCTCTGCCGCTATATCTTTCTCTTCCTCCCCCTCTCTATCTTTCTCTTCCTCCCCTCTCTACCTCTCTCTTCCTCTGCCGCTATATCTTTCTCTTCCTCCCCCTCTATCTTTCTCTTCCTCCCCCTCTCTATCTCCCTCTTCCTCCCCTCTCTATCTTTCTCTTCCTCCCCTCTCTATCTCTCTCTTCCTCCCCTCTATATCTTTCTCTTCCTCCCTCTCTCTATCTTTCTCTTCCTCCCCTCTCTATCTTTCTCTTCCTCCCCGCTATATCTTTCTCTTCCTCCCCCTCTATCTTTCTCTTCCTCCCCTCTCTATCTCTCTCTTCCTCTGCCGCTATATCTTTCTCTTCCTCCCCTCTCTATCTTTCTCTTCCTCTGCCGCTATATCTTTCTCTTCCTCCCCCTCTCTATCTCTCTCTTCCTCCCCCTCTATATCTTTCTCTTCCTCCCCTCTCTATCTCTCTCTTCCTCTGCCGCTATATCTTTCTCTTCCTCCCCTCTCTATCTCTCTCTTCCTCTCCTCCGCCTATATCTTTCTCTTCCTCCCCCTCTCTATCTCTCTCTTCCTCTGCCTCTATATCTTTCTCTTCCTCCCCTCTCTATCTCTCTCTTCCTCCGCCGCTATATCTTTCTCTTCCTCCCCCTCTCTATCTCTCTCTTCCTCTGCCGCTATATCTTTCTCTTCCTCCCCCTCTCTATCTCTCTCTTCCTCCGCCGCTATATCTTTCTCTTCCTCCCCCTCTCTATCTCTCTCTTCCTCTGCCGCTATATCTTTCTCTTCCTCTTCCCTCTCTATCTCTCTCTTCCTCTTCTTTCTCTTCCTCCCCTCTCTATCTTTCTCTTCCTCCGCCGCTATATCTTTCTCTTCCTCCCCTCTCTATCTCTCTCTTCCTCCCCGCTATATCTTTCTCTTCTCTGCCCTATATCTTTCTCTTATCTTTCTCTTCCTCCCCTCTCTCCCCTCTTCTCTTCCTCCCGCTATATCTTTCTCTTCCTCCCCTCTCTATCTTTCTCTTCCTCCCCCTCTCTATCTTTCTCTTCCTCCCCCTCTCTATCTTTCTCTTCTCCCCCTCTCTATCTCTCTCTTCCTCTGCCGCTATATCTTTCTCTTCCTCCCCTCTCTATCTTTCTCTTCCTCCCCCTCTCTATCTCTCTCTTCTCTCCCTATATCTTTCTCTTCCTTCTCTATCTTTCTCTTCCTCCCCTCTCTATCTCTCTCTTCCTCCCCGCTATATCTTTCTCTTCCTCCCCTCTCTATCTTTCTCTTCCTCCCCCTCTCTATCTCTCTCTTCCTCTGCCGCTATATCTTTCTCTTCCTCCCCCTCTCTATCTTTCTCTTCCTCCCCCTCTCTATCTCTCTTCCTCTGCCGCTATATCTTTCTCTTCCTCCCCTCTCTATCTTTCTCTTCCTCTGCCGCTATATCTTTCTCTTCCTCCCCCTCTCTATCTTTCTCTTCCTCCCCTCTCTATCTCTCTCTTCCTCCCTCTCTATCTTTCTCTTCCTCTCTATCTTTCTCTTCCTCCCTCTCTATCTTTCTCTTCCTCCCCTCTCTATCTTTCTCTTCCTCCCCTCTCTATCTCTCTCTTCTCCCCCTCTATATCTTTCTCTTCCTCCCCTCTCTATCTCTCTCTTCTTCTGCCGCTATATCTTTCTCTTCCTCCCCTCTATATCTTTCTCTTCCTCTGCCTCTATATCTTTCTCTTCCTCCCCTCTCTATCTTTCTCTTCCTCCCCCCCCTCTATCTCTCTCTTCCTCCTCCTCTCTATCTTTCTCTTCCTCCCCCTCTCTATCTCTCTCTTCCTCTGCCGCTATATCTTTCTCTTCCTCCCCTCTCTATCTTTCTCTTCCTCCCCTCTCTATCTCTCTCTTCCTCCGCCTCTATATCTTTCTCTTCCCCCCTCTCTATCTTTCTCTTCCTCCCCCTCTCTATCTCTCTCTTCCTCTGCCGCTATATCTTTCTCTTCCTCTGCCGCTATATCTTTCTCTTCCTCCCCCTCTCTATCTCTCTCTTCCTCTGCCGCTATATCTTCTCTTCCTCCCCTCTCTATCTTTCTCTTCTCTCCCTATATCTTTCTCTTCCTCCCCCTCTCTATCTCTCTCTTCCTCTGCCGCTATATCTTTCTCTTCCTCCCCCTCTCTATCTCTCTCTTCCTCTGCCGCTATATCTTCTCTTCCTCCCCTCTCTATCTCTCTCTTCCTCTGCCTATCTATATCTTTCTCTTCCTCCCCCTCTCTATCTCTCTCTTCCTCTGCCGCTATATCTTTCTCTTCCTCCCCTCTCTATCTCTCTCTTCCTCTGCCGCTATATCTTTCTCTTCCACCCCTCTCTATCTCTCTCTTCCTCTCTATCTATCTTCTCTTCCTCCGCTCTATATCTTTCTCTTCCTCCCCCTCTCTATCTCTCTCTTCCTCTGCCGCTATATCTTTCTCTTCCTCCCCCTCTCTATCTCTCTCTTCCTCTGCCGCTATATCTTTCTCTTCCCCCTCTCTATCTCTCTCTTCCTCTGCCGCTATATCTTTCTCTTCCTCCCCTCTCTATCTTTCTCTTCCTCCCCTCTCTATCTTTCTCTTCCTCCGCTCTATATCTCTCTTCCTCTGCCGCTATATCTTTCTCTTCCTCCCCTCTCTATCTCTCTCTTCCTCTGCTGCTATATCTTTCTCTTCCTCCCCCTCTCTATCTCTCTCTTCCTCTGACACTATATCTTTCTCTTCCCCCTCTCTATCTCTCTCTTCCTCTGCCGCTATATCTTTCTCTTCCTCCCCTCTCTATTTTTCTCTTCCTCCCCCTCTCTATCTTTCTCTTCCTCCGCCGCTATATCTTTCTCTTCCTCCCCCTCTCTATCTCTCTCTTCCTCTGCCGCTATATCTTTCTCTTCCTCCCCCTCTCTATCTTTCTCTTCCTCCCCCTCTCTATCTCTCTCTCTTCCTCTGCCGCTATATCTTTCTCTTCCTCCCCTCTATCTCTTCCCCCCCTCTCTATCTCCCTCTTCCTCCCCCTCTCTATCTTTCTCTTCCTCCCCCTCTCTATCTCTCTCTTCCTCCGCCGCTATATCTTTCTCTTCCTCCCTCTCTCTATCTTTCTCTTCCTCCCCCTCTCTATCTCTCTCTTCCTCCGCCGCTATATCTTTCTCTTCCTCCCCCTCTCTATCTTTCTCTTCCTCCCCCTCTCTATCTCTCTCTTCTTCTGCCGCTATATCTTTCTCTTCCTCTGCCGCTATATCTTTCTCTTCCTCCCCCTCTCTATCTTTCTCTTCCTCCCCTATCTATCTCTCTCTTCCTCCTCCTCTCTATCTTTCTTCTTCCCCTCTCTATCTCTCTCTTCCTCTGCCGCTATATCTTTCTCTTCCTCCCCTTCTCTATCTTTCTCTTCCTCCCCCTCTCTATCTCTCTCTTCCTCCGCCTCTATATCTTTCTCTTCCTCCCCTCTCTATCTTTCTCTTCCTCCCCCTCTCTATCTCTCTCTTCCTCTGCCGCTATATCTTTCTCTTCCTCCCCCTCTCTATCTCTCTCTTCTCCTCTCGCTATATCTTTCTCTTCCTCCCCCTCTCTATCTCTCTCTTCCTCTGCCGCTATATCTTTCTCTTCCTCCCCCTCTCTATCTCTCTCTTCCTCCGCCGCTATATCTTTCTCTTCCTCTTCCTCCCCCTCTCTATCTCTCTCTTCCTCTGCCGCTATATCTTTCTCTTCCACCCCTCTCTATCTCTCTCTTCCTCTGCCGCTATATCTTTCTCTTCCTCCCTCTCTATCTTTCTCTTCCTCTGCCGCTATATCTTTCTCTTCCTCCCCTCTCTATCTCTCTCTTCCTCCGCCGCTATATCTTTCTCTTCCTCCCCCTCTCTATCTCTCTCTTCCTCCCCGCTATATCTTTCTCTTCCTCCCCCTCTCTATCTTTCTCTTCCTCCGCCCGCTATATCTTTCTCTTCCTCCCCTCTCTATCTCTCTCTTCCTCTCCCGCTATATCTTTCTCTTCCTCCCCCTCTCTATCTCTCTCTTCCTCTGCCGCTATATCTTTCTCTTCCTCCCCCTCTCTATCTTTCTCTTCCTCCCCCTCTCTATCTTTCTCTTCCTCCCCTATCTCTATCTTTCTCTTCCTCTCGCTATATCTTTCTCTTCCTCCCCCTCTCTATCTTTCTCTCTTCCTCCCCGCTATATCTTTCTCTTCCTCCCCTCTCTATCTTTCTCTTCCTCTGCCGCTATATCTTTCTCTTCCTCCCCCTCTCTATCTTTCTCTTCCCCCTCTCTATCTTTCTCTTCCTCCCCTCTCTATCTCTCTCTTCCTCCGCCGCTATATCTTTCTCTTCCTCCCCTCTCTATCTTTCTCTTCCTCCCCCTCTCTATCTCTCTCTTCCTCTGCCGCTATATATCTTATCTTTCTCTTCCTCCCCCTCTCTATCTTTCTCTTCCTCCCCCTCTCTATCTCTCTCTTCCTCCCTCGCTATATCTTTCTCTTCCTCCCCTCTCTATCTTTCTCTTCCTCCCCTCTCTATCTCTCTCTTCCTCCTGCCGCTATATCTTTCTCTTCCTCCCCCTCTCTATCTTTCTCTTCCTCCCCTCCTATCTTCTCTCTTCCTCCTCTCTATCTCTCTCTTCCTCCCCTCTCTATCTTTCTCTTCCTCCCCCTCTCTATCGCTCTCTCTTCCTCTGCCGCTATATCTTTCTCTTCCTCCCCTCTCTATCTCTCTCTCTTCCTCCCTCTCTATCTTTCTCTTCCTCCCTCTCTATCTCTCTCTTCCTCCCCTATATCTTTATCTTTCTCTTCCTCCCCTCTCTATCTCTCTCTTCCTCCGCTCTATTCTTTCTATATCTTTCTCCCCTCTATCTTTCTCTTCCTCCCCCTCTCTATCTCTCTCTTCCTTTCGCTATATCTTTCTCTTCCTCCCTCTCTCTATCTTTCTCTTCCTCCCCCTCTCTATCGCTCTCTTCCTCTGCCGCTATATCTTTCTCTTCCTCTGCCGCTATATCTTTCTCTTCCTCCCCTCTCTATCTTTCTCTTCCTCCTCTCTATATTTCTCTTCCTCCCCCTCTCTTCTCTCTTCCTCTGCCGCTATATCTTTCTCTTCCTCCCCCTCTATCTTTCTCTTCCTCCCCTCTCTATCTCTTCTTCTCCCCCTCTCTATCTTTCTCTTCCTCCCTCTCTATCTTTCTCTTCCTCCCCTATCTATCTCTCTCCTCTCCTCTCTATCTTTCTCTTCCTCCCCCTCTCTATCTCTCTCTTCCTCTGCCGCTATATCTTTCTCTTCCTCCCTCTCTATCTTTCTCTTCCTCCCCTCTCTATCTCTCTCTTCCTCCCCTCTCTATCTTTCTCTTCCTCCCCCTCTCTATCTCTCTCTTCCTCCCTATATCTTTCTCTTCCTCCCCTTCTCTATCTTTCTCTTCCTCCCCTCTCTATCTCTCTCTCTTCCTCCGCCTCTATATCTTTCTCTTCCTCCCCTCTCTATCTTTCTCTTCCTCCCCCTCTCTATCTCTCTCTTCCTCTGCCGCTATATCTTTCTCTTCCTCTGCCGCTATATCTTTCTCTTCCCCCCCTCTCTATCTCTCTCTTCCTCTGCCGCTATATCTTCCTCTTCCTCCCCCTCTCTATCTTTCTCTTCCTCCTGCCGCTATATCTTTCTCTTCCTCCCCTCTCTATCTCTCTCTTCCTCTGCCGCTATATCTTTCTCTTCCTCCCCTCTCTATCTTTCTCTTCCTCCCCCTCTCTACCTCTCTCTTCCTCTGCCGCTATATCTTTCTCTTCCTCCCCTTCTATCTCTCTTCCTCCCCCTCTCTATCTCCCTCTTCCTCCCCCTCTCTATCTTTCTCTTCCTCCTCTCTATCTCTCTCTTCCTCTGCCGCTATATCTTTCTCCCTCTCTATCTTTCTCTTCCTCCCCCTCTCTATCTCTCTCTTCCTCTGCCGCTATATCTTTCTCTTCCTCCCCTCTCTATCTTTCTCTTCCTCCCCCTCTCTATCTCTCTCTTCTTCTGCCGCTATATCTTTCTCTTCCTCCCCTCTCTATCTTTCTCTTCCTGCCCCTATCTATCTCTCTCTTCCTCCTCCTCTCTATCTTTCTCTTCCTCCCCCTCTCTATCTCTCTCTTCCTCTGCCTCTATATCTTTCTCTTCCTCCCTTCTCTATCTTTCTCTTCCTCCCCCTCTCTATCTCTCTCTTCCTCCTGCCGCTATATCTTTCTCTTCCTCCCCTCTCTATCTTTCTCTTTCTCTTCCTCCCCTCTCTATCTCTCTCTTCCTCTCTCTATATCTTTCTCTTCCTCTGCCGCTATATCTTTCTCTTCCTCCCCTCTCTATCTCTCTCTTCCTCCGCCGCTATATCTTTCTCTTCCTCCCCCTCTCTATCTCTCTCTTCCTCCGCCGCTATATCTTTCTCTTCCTCCCCCTCTATCTTTCTCTTCCTCTCTCTATATCTTTCTCTTCCTCCCCTCTCTATCTTTCTCTTCCTCCCCTATATCTTTCTCTTCCTCCCTCTATATCTTTCTCTTCCTCTGCCTCTCTATCTTTCTCTTCCTCCCCTTCTCTATCTTTCTCTTCCTCCCCCTCTCTATCTCTCTCTTCCTCCTCCTCTCTATCTTTCTCTTCCTCCCCTCTGTATCTCTCTCTTCCTCTGCCGCTATATCTTTCTCTTCCTCTGCCTCTATATCTTTCTCTTCCTCTGCCGCTATATCTTTCTCTTCCTCCCCCTCTATCTTTCTCTTCCTCCCCCTCTCTATCTCTCTCTTCCTCTGCCGCTATATCTTTCTCTTCCTCCCCTTCTCTATCTTTTCTTCCCCCTCTCTATCTTTCTCTTCCTCCCCTCTCTCTATCTCGCTCTCTTCCTCTGCCGCTATATCTTTCTCTTCCTCCCCCTCTCTATCTTTCTCTTCCTCCCCCTCTCTATCTCTCTCTTCCTCCGCCTCTATATCTTTCTCTTCCTCCCCCTCTCTATCTTTCTCTTCCTCCCCCTCTCTATCTTTCTCTTCCTCCCTCTATATCTTTCTCTTCCTCTGCCGCTATATCTTTCTCTTCCCCCTCTCTATCTCTCTTCCTCTCCGCTATATCTTTCTCTTCCTCCCCCTCTCTATCTTTCTCTTCTCTTCCTCCTGCTCTCTATCTTTCTCTTCCTCCCCTCTCTATCTCTCTCTTCCTCTGCCGCTATATCTTTCTCTTCCTCCCCTCTCTATCTTTCTCTTCCTCCCCTCTCTACCTCTCTCTTCCTCTTCTATATCTTTCTCTTCCTCCCCTTCTATCTTTCTCTTCCTCCCCCTTCTCTATCTCTCTCTTCCTCCCCCTCTCTATCTTTCTCTTCCTCCCCCTCTCTATCTCTCTCTTCCTCTGCATTCGCTATATCTTTCTCTTCCTCCCTCTCTCTATCTTTCTCTTCCTCCCCCTCTCTATCTCTCTCTTCCTCCGCCGCTATATCTTTCTCTTCCTCCCCCTCTATATCTTTCTCTTCCTCCCCCTCTCTATCTCTCTCTTCTTCTGCCGCTATATCTTTCTCTTCCTCCTCTCTATCTTTCTCTCTTCCTCTCTCTATATCTTTCTCTTCCTCCCCTCTCTATCTTTCTCTTCCTCCCTATCTATCTTTCTCTTCCTCCTCCTCTCTATCTTTCTCTTCCTCCCCCTCTCTATCTCTCTCTTCCTCTGCCGCTATATCTTTCTCTTCCTCCCCTTCTCTATCTTTCTCTTCCTCCCTCTCTATCTCTCTCTTCCTCCGCCTCTATATCTTTCTCTTCCTCCCCCTCTCTCTCTTTCTCTTCCTCCCTCTCTATCTCTCTCTTCCTGCCGCTATATCTTTCTCTTCCTCTGCCGCTATATCTTTCTCTTCCACCCCTCTCTATCTCTCTCTTCCTCTGCCGCTATATCTTTCTCTTCCTCCCCTCTCTATCTCTCTCTTCCTCTGCCGCTATATCTTTCTCTTCCTCCCCTCTCTATCTCTCTCTTCCTCCCGCTCTATCTATCTTTCTCTTCCTCCCCTCTCTATCTCTCTCTTCCTCTGCCGCTATATCTTTCTCTTCCTCCCCTCTCTATCTCTCTCTTCCTCTGCCGCTATATCTTTCTCTTCCTCCCCTCTCTATCTCTCTCTTCCTCTGCCGTTATATCTTTCTCTTCCTCCCCCTCTCTATCTTTCTCTTCCTCCCCTCTCTATCTTTCTCTTCCTCCCCGCTCTATCTTTCTCTTCCTCTGCCGCTATATCTTTCTCTTCCTCCCCTCTCTATCTCTCTCTTCCTCTGCCGCTATATCTTTCTCTTCCTCCCCTCTCTATCTTTCTCTTCCTCCCCGCTATATCTTTCTCTTCCTCCCCCTCTCTATCTCTCTCTTCCTCTGCCGCTATATCTTTCTCTTCCTCCCCCTCTCTATCTTTCTCTTCCTCCCCCTCTCTATCTTTCTCTTCCTCTGCCCTATATCTTTCTCTTCCTCCCCTCTCTATCTTTCTCTTCCTCCCCCTTTCTATCTCCCTCTTCTCCCCCTCTCTATCCTCTTCCCCTCTCTATCTCTCTCTTCCTCCTGCCGCTATATCTTTCTCTTCCTCCCCCTCTCTATCTTTCTCTTCCTCCCCCTCTCTATCTCTCTCTTCCTCCGCCGCTATATCTTTCTCTTCCTCCCCCTCTCTATCTTTCTCTTCCTCCCCTCTCTATCTCTCTCTTCTTCTGCCGCTATATCTTTCTCTTCCTCCCCTCTCTATCTTTCTCTTCCTCTGCCGCTATATCTTTCTCTTCCTCCCCCTCTCTATCTTTCTCTTCCTCCCCCTATCTATCTCTCTCTTCCTCCTCCTCTCTATCTTTCTCTTCCTCCCCCTCTCTATCTCTCTCTTCCTCTGCCGCTATATCTTTCTCTTCCTCCCCTTCTCTATCTTTCTCTTCCTCCCCCTCTCTATCTCTCTCTTCCTCCGCCTCTATATCTTTCTCTTCCTCCCCCTCTCTATCTTTCTCTTCCTCCCCCTCTCTATCTCTCTCTTCCTCTCCCGCTATATCTTTCTCTTCCTCTGCCGCTATATCTTTCTCTTCCTCCCCTCTCTATCTCTCTCTTCCTCCGCCGCTATATCTTTCTCTTCCTCCCCCTCTCTATCTCTCTCTTCCTCTGCCGCTATATCTTTCTCTTCCTCCCCTCTCTATCTCTCTCTTCCTCCGCCGCTATATCTTTCTCTTCCTCCCCTCTCTATCTCTCTCTTCCTCTGCCGCTATATCTTTCTCTTCCTCCTCTCTCTATCTTTCTCTTCCTCCCTCTCTATCTCTCTCTTCCTCTGCCGCTATATCTTTCTCTTCCTCTGCCGCTATATCTTTCTCTTCCTCCCCCTCTCTATCTTTCTCTTCCTCCCCCTCTCTATCTCTCTCTTCCTCCGCCGCTATATCTTTCTCTTCCTCCCCCTCTCTATCTCTCTCTTCCTCTGCCGCTATATCTTTCTCTTCCTCCACCGCTATATCTTTCTCTTCCTCGCCCTCTCTATCTCTATCAATTCAATTTCAATATAAGGGGCTTTATTGGTATGGGAAACATATGTTCACATTGCCAAAGCTAGTGAAATAGATAATAAACAAAAGTGAAATAAATAATAAAAAATGAACAGTAAACATTACACTCACAAAAGTTCCAAAAGAATAAAGACATTTAACATGTCATATTATGTATAATGTTGTAATGATGTGGAAATAGTTAAAGTACAAAAAGGAAAATAAATAAATAAATAAAAGTTGTATTTACAATGGTGTTTGTTCTTCACTGGTTGCCCTTTTCTTGTGGCAACAGGTCACAAATATTGCTGCTGTGATGGCACACTGTGGTATTTCACCCAGTAGATATGGGAGTTTATCAAAATCGGGTTTGTTTTTGAAGTCTTTGTGGGTCTGTGTAATCTGAGGGAAATATGTGTCTCTAATATGGTCATACATTTGGCAGGAGGTTAGGAAGTGCAGCTCAGTTTCCACCTCATTTTGTGGGCAGTGTGGGCAGTGTCTAGCCTGTCTTCTCTTGAGAGCCAGGCCTGCCTTCGTCAGCCTTTCTCAATAGCAAGGCTATGCTCACTGAGTCTCTCTACCTCTCTCTCTCTCCCGCTCTATCTCACTCTACCCCCCCACCCCCGTACTTTTCAATTGAGATGTTTCAACCTCTCCCTGACCCAGTCTGTACTGCCTACATGTTTCAAGCAGACTACCATAGTCCCTGTGTCCCATATGGCCCCAACAGACCCACAGATGATGCAATCTCTATTGCACTCCACACTGCCCTTTCCCACTTAGGCAAAATGAACACCTATGTGAGAATGCTGTTCATTGACTACAGAACTGAATTCAACACCATAGTGCCCTCCAAGCTCATCACTAAGCTAAGCACTCTGGAACTAAACACCTCTCTCTGCAACTGGATCCTGGACTTCCTGACGGGACACCCCCAGGTGGTGAGGGTAGGCAACAACATATCCGCCACGCTGACCCTCAACAAAGGAACCCCTCAGGGGTGTGTGCTTAGTCCCCTCCTGTACTCAATGTTTACCCACAACTGCTTGGCTGTGCATGACTCCAACGCCATCATTAAGTTTGCAGATGACACAACGGTTGTAGGCCTGATAAAAGATGATGATTAGACAGCCTATAGGGAGGAGGTCAGATACCTGGCAATGTGGTGCCAGGACAACAACCCTCCCTCAACATCAGCTCAAAGAAGCTGATCGTGGACTATAGGAAACGGAGGGCTGAGCACGCCCCCATCCACATCGACAGGGCTGAAGTGGAGCGGATCGGGAGCTTCAAGTTCCTGGGTGTCCACATCACTAAGGGTCTATCATGGTCCAAACACAACAACACAGTCGTGAAGAGGGCACGACAATGCCTCTTCCCCTTAGGAGGCTGAAAATATTTGGCATGGGCCCTCAGATCCTCAAATATTTATACAGCTGCACCATTGGGAGCATCTTGACTGACTACATCACCACTTGGTATGGCAACAGCTTGGCATCCAACAGCAAGGTGCTACAGAGGGTAGTGTGTATGGCCCAGTAAATCACTGGGGCCAAGCTCCCTGCATCAAGGACCTCTATACCAGGTGGTGTCAGAGGAAGGTCCTAAAAAACATTCAAGACTCCAACAACCCAAGTCATAGACTGTTCTTTCTGCTACCGCACGACAAGCAGTACTGATGCACCAAAATCTCCAGCTACAATAAATGCGGCCTCAGGATATGTGGTTTCCAGTTTGCCCAAAGCCCAGTACAGTACCTTGAGGGCTGTTGTGGTGTTGGTTTGAGGGGAACTATACACTGCTGTTACTATAACCAAAGATAATTATCTTGGGAGGTAATCGGGTCAACATTTGATTGTGAGATATTCTAGGTCATGTGAACAAAAGGACTTGAGTTCCTGTACGTTAATCATAAAGCATACACCACACCTTTCTTCTTCCTGGAGAGGTCTTTGTTCCTGTCTGCACGATGTACTGAGAACACTGCTGGCTGTATGGACTGAGACAATATATCCGGAGAGTGTCCTGATTCCGTGAAACAAAGTATGTTACAGTCCCTGATGTCTCTCTGGAAGGAGATCCTCGTCATGAGCTTGTTTACTTTATTGTCCAAGGACTGAACATTAGCGAGTAAAATACTCGGAAGGGGTAGATGGTGTGCACGCCTCCCGAGTCGGACTAGAAGTCTACTCCAAATGTCTCTTCTCCATTGGCAGCATCTTGGAGCAGCCTCTGGGATAAGTTTAATTGCCCTGGATCAGTCGTATATCTGGCTGTAATTCTGGTAAGTTACCGCCGCTCTGATATCCACAAGTTATTTCTGGCTCTATGTAATAACACAAAAACATTCTGTGCTGGGACAATGTTCTGGGACAATAAAAGGCCACTCTAAAATGTGCAGTTTTGTCACACATCACAATGCCACAGAGTTTTGAGGGAGCGTGCAATTGGCATGCTGTCTGCAGGAATGTCCACAAGAGCTGTTGCCAGATAATTGAATTTTAATTCTACCATAAGCTGCCTCCAATGTAATTTTAGGAAATCCAACTGGCCTCATAATCATGTGTAACCACGCTAGCCCAGGACCTCCACATCCGGCTTCTTCACCTGCGGGATCTGAGACCAGCCACCCGGACAGCTGAGGAGTAATTCTTATCTTTAATAAACCCCTTTTGTCGGGAAAAACTCATTCTGATTGGCTGGGCCTGGCTCCCCAGTGGGTGGGCCAATGCACTCCCAGGCACCCCTGCCCAGTCATGTAAAATCAATAGATTAGGGCCTAATGAATTTATTTCAATTGACTGATTACCTTATTAAACTCTAACTAAACTGTGACTTATTAAACTGTAAGTAAAATCATTGAAAATGTTGCATGTTGTGTTTATATTTTTGTTCAGTATGATTTAAGAACTCTGTTCCCAAGTATTCCCACCCATAATAGAGAGACACATGATCGTATACAAATATAACCAAGGTTTGAAATGATTATGTTTTATTCAAACATTATATCTGTTTGGGATTCTTGCGGTCAATTTGAAGTCTGCAAATGATTTGTAATTATGTTCTGGCCCCCCGACCATCAGGTCCATAAAAATAAATCGTCCCACAGGTGAATCTAGTTGATGATCCCTGGTCTAATGGAACAGTATGATGTGAACACTGTATATTTAGAGACACGAAGAAGGAGAGGGACACAACCAGTTGATGTTTTTTTAGCTGCTGTCTGTTCAATCTGCAATCGGACACAGAAGTGTAACTAAGAGCTCCAATAATGAGCAAAGGAAAGGGCATTGATGCATCAAATATAGTGTGTGTGTGTGTGTGTGTCTGTGTGTGTGTGTGTGTGTGTGTGTGTGTGTGTGTGTGTGTGTGTGTGTGTGTGTGTGAGAACTCTGTCCCCTTGGTGAATGTACCGCCCACTAAATGTGTATGCTCACCCACAGGGACCAGCAGAGGTCAGGCCAGTCCAGTCTTGAATCCATTCCAATTCATTTACTTACTGTTTACGCATTCAACTCCACAAATGTGTCCCTCTCTCTCCACCACCTCTCTCCCCTCTCTCTCTCTGTCCTTTCCCCCTCTCTCCACCTTTCCCCCACTCACCCCTCACCTGCCACCCTCCCACACCCAACCCAACCCCACCCCTCTCCCCGTCTTCTCTCTGTCCTTTCCCCACTCACCCCTAACCTGCCACCCTCCCCCACCCAACCCAACCCCACCCTCTCCCGGTCTTCTCTCTGTCCTTTCCCCCACTCACCCCTCACCTGCCACCCTCCCCCACATCCAACCCAACCCCACCCTCTCCCCGTCTTCGCTCTGTCCTTTCCCCACTCACCCCTCACCTGCCACCCTCCCCCACACCCAACCCAACCCCACCCTCCCCCACACCCAACCCAACCCCACCCTCCCCCACACCCAACCCAACCCCCACCCTCCCCCACACCCAACCCAACCCCACCCTCCCCCCACACCCAACCCAACCCCACCCTCCCCCCACACCCAACCCAACCCCCACCCCCCACCCTCCCCCACACCCAACCCAACCCCACCCTTCCCCCACACCCAACCCAACCTCCTCCCACACCCAACCCAACCCCACCCTCCCCCACACCCAACCCAACCCCACCCTCTCCCCGTCTTCTCTCTGTCCTTTCCCCCACTCACCCCTCACCTGCCACCCTCCCCCACCCAACCCAACCCCACCCTCCCCCCACACCCAACCCAACCCCACCCTCTCCCCGTCTTCTCTCTTCACCTTTGTCTGGTGTTGTCCTGCTGGTGACGATCCATTTGACCAGACAGCTCATCAGGGCTTTGCGTGTGAACCGGGGCTTCTGCCATTTCCCAGACTCCTTCACTCTTCCTGGACTTGGCTCTACCCCGTTGGCATCACCCAACAGGCTGCCATCCACCACCTTACCATCCTCCTACACACAGAGAGAGAGAGAGAGAGAGAGAGAGAGAGAGAGAGAGAGAGAGAGGAAGTTATGAAGTTTAATTACAGACCTGTAGGGCACTAGGGAGACAGACAGTGAATGATTATTACTGCAGACACTGACTATACAAAGCATTGGGGCAAAGGTGAAGGAGAGATGGATAGAGAGGAGTGAGTGTGAGTGAGTGAGTGAGTGAGTGAGTGAGTGAGTGAGTGAGTGAGTGAGTGAGTGAGTGAGTGAGTGAGTGAGTGAGTGAGTGAGTGAGTGAGTGAGAGAGAGAGAGAGAGAGAGAGAGAGAGAGAGAGAGAGAGAGAGAGAGATGGATGGATGGATGGACGGACAGGGTCATCAGATCACAGATTTAATTTGAGAACAGACATATGGGAGGGAACAGAAGGATGGGGAATTATAGAAAGGAAAGGGGATCAAGAGAGGTCCAAGGGTGTGTCTCCACCACTAAACCTGAAGCATAGCAGAACAACATTATCTCTTTACATAAGGATGTTTCAACAAGGTGCTTGAGCGGTCCAAGGGCATTGTGAAAGTCAGTGTGGATGGATGAGAGATCTGATAAGAGTGATACAGCTCATTTCCTGAAACGATCCTAAAACGTCTGTCTCGCCCCCCAGCCGCATGCACACACACACAAACACGGGATTGGCTAGGTCCCCTTGGTGATCGAGGGAAGGAGATGAAAGAGAGAAGATACAGGAGCTCTGTTTGCTCTCTGCTGTGTGGGAGGGATGCGAGGGATGACAGGGGGAAAAACACAGTGGAGGAGTGTAAACGGCTGTGAGATCCTGGGGGAGTCTGACAACACAGGCACATCCCTCTCTTTATACTGAGAGAGAGAGAGAAGAGATAGAGAGAGGATGTAAAGGAGTTTGTTCTTGGAAGAATTGAAGTCAATTATCCTAATGAATACTGGGCTATCTAAGCAGCAGCACAGGACAAATAGAGGTTTAGGGGGGAGTACTGGCAGAGAGGGATGAGAGAGAGAGGAGGTAGTGGTGGGCTAGAGATAGAGAGAGGGGGATAAGGACGAGGGGAAGAGAATGGTGGAGGAATGTGGGAGAGAAAGGGATGGAGAGAAGACTGGAAAAGGGAGAGGGGTGGAGGGAAAGAAAAACAAAGGAGAGATGTATATGATATCAAATAAATGTTGCATGGCTATTTCTGTGTATTTCACAGGAGCATAAAGTGAGGAAGAAGAGGGTAGAGACAGGGAGGTAGATAAGGTAGGAGAGAAATGAGGGAGAACAGAACGAGAGAGAGTGTGTGTGTGTGTGTGTGTGTGTGTGTGTGTGTGTGTGTGTGTGTGTGTGTGTGTGTGTGTGTGTGTGTGCTTGTGTGAGTGTGTGTGTGTGTTCATGTCACATACATTTCCCACTGCATAACAACCACATAAGAAGATGGAGTGACATAATTGTACCCATCCTATTATCTGGCAATATTTTTATCGTTGCCAGATTAAGATTAAAAAGTACGCTCGGGGGAAAGGAGCACGCTCGGGGGAAGGAGCACGCTCGGGGAAGGAGCACGCTCGGGGAAAGGAGCACGCTCGGGGGAAGGAGCACGCTCGGGGAAAGGACCACGCTCGGGGAAAGGAGCACGCTCGGGGGGAAGGAGCACGCTCGGGGGAAAGGAGCACGCTCGGGGAAAGGAGCACGCGGGGGGAAAGGAGCACGCTGGGGGAAAGGAGCACGCTGGGGGAAGGAGCACGCTCGGGGGAAGGAGCACGCTCGGGGAAGGAGCACGCTCGGGGAAAGGAGCACGCTGGGGGAAGGAGCACGCCGGGGAAAGGACCACGCTCGGGGGAAAGGACCACGCTGGGGGAAAGGAGCACGCTCTGGGGAAGGAGCACGCTCGGGGGAAAGGAGCACGCTCGGGGGAAAGGACCACGCTCGGGGGGAAGGAGCACGCTCGGGGGGAAGGAGCACGCTCGGGGGGGAAGGAGCACGCTCGGGGGAAAGGAGCACACACACACACACCAGCCAGCCAGCCAGGATTCTCTTCTCCTGTTCTCTCTTAATGTTCCAAATGGCTTTGGCCTGGGGCAGCACTTCACTGGATCGCTCTGACATCACCACACACACGAAAGTATGCACACACACACACACACACACACACACACACACACACACACACACACACACACACACACACACACACACACACACACACATACATACACACACACGGCACATCAGTATACTGCCATTTACCATCAATGATTTAATATTAGTCATCATGTCTTTATCATGCAAGACATATGTTGTCATTACAAGGCAAATAATTAAAGAGCAGCAGTAAATAACAATAGTGAGAGAGTCAATGTGTCAATGTGCGGGGGCACCGGTGTCGAGGTAGTTGAGGTAATTATGTACATGCAGGTAGGGTTATTAAAGAGGCTATGTATAGATGATAATAGAGAGTAGCAGCAGCAGTGTGTGTGTGTGTAGGGGGGGGGGGGGGGGGTGCAAATACTCTGGGTAGTCATTAGATTAGATGTTCAGGAGTCTTATGGCTTGGGGGTAGAAGCTGTTTAGAAGCCTCTTGGACCTAGACTTGGCGTTCCGGTATGGATTGTCGTGCGGTAGCAGAGAGAACAGTCTATGACGAGGTTGGCTGGAGTCGTTGACAATTTTTACACCGGCTGACACTGCCTGGTATAGAGGTCCTGGATGGCAGGAAGCTTGGCCCCGGTGATGTATGGGCCGTACGCACTATCCTCTATGGTGCCTTGCGGTCGGAGGTCAAGCAGTTGCCATACCAGGCCATGATGCAACCAGTTATCATGTTCTTCTGAGGGAAGGGTTTGTTGTACCCTCTTCACGACTGTCCTGGTGTGGTTGGGACCATGTTAGTTTGTTGGTGATGTGGACGCCAAGGAACTTGAAGCTTTCAACCTGCTCCACTACAGCCCGTCGATGGGAATGGGGGCCTGTTCGGTCCTCCTTTTCCTGTAGTCCACAGTCAGCTCCACTACAGCCCGTCGATGGGAATGGGGGCCTGTTCGGTCCTCCTTTTCCTGTAGTCCACAGTCAGCTCCACTACAGCCCGTCGATGGGAATGGGGGCGTGCTCGGTCCTCCTTTTCCTGTAGTCCACAGTCAGCTCCACTACAGCCCGTCGATGGGAATGGGGGCGTGCTCGGTCCTCCTTTCCTGTAGTCCACAGTCAGCTCCACTACAGCCCGTCGATGGGAATGGGGGCGTGCTCGGTCCTCCTTTTCCTGTAGTCCACAGTCAGCTCCACTACAGCCCGTCGATGGGAATGGGGGCGTGCTCGGTCCTCCTTTTCCTGTAGTCCACAGTCAGCTCCACTACAGCCCGTCGATGGGAATGGGGGCGTGCTCGGTCCTCCTTTTCCTGTAGTCCACAGTCAGCTCCACTACAGCCCGTCGATGAGAATGGTGGCGTGCTCGGTCCTCCTTTTCCTGTAGTCCACAGTCAGCTCCACTACAGCCCGTCGATGGGAATGGGGGTGTGCTCGGTCCTCCTTTTCCTGTAGTCCACAGTCAGCTCCACTACAGCCCGTCAATGGGAATGGGGGTGTGCTCGGTCCTCCTTTTCCTGTAGTCCACAGTCAGCTCCACTACAGCCCGTCGATGGGAATGGGGGCGTGCTCGGTCCTCCTTTTCCTGTAGTCCACAGTCAGCTCCACTACAGCCCGTCGATGGGAATGGGGGCGTGCTCGGTCCTCCTTTTCCTGTAGTCCACAATCATCTCCTTTGTCTTGATCACGTTGAGGGAGAAGTTGTTGTCCTTGCACCACACGGTCAGGTCTCTGACCTCCTCCCTACAGGCTGTCTCATCGTTGTCGGTGATCAGGCCTACCACTGCTGTGTCATCAGCAATACATTTATTCAGTGTTGTATATAGATATATGTTGCTGTCCTGGGGCTCCGTTTGTGAACAGAGCACCAGGACCAGCTTGCCAAGGGGGCTCTTCTCCAGGTTCATCTCGCTGTAGGTGATGGCTTTGTTATGGATGGTTTCAGAATCACTTCCTTTTAGGTGATTGTAGAATTTTACGTCTCTTTGCTGGATTTTGATAATTAGCGGGTATCAGCCTAATTCTGCTCTGCATGCATTATTTGTTTTACGTTGTACACTGAGGATATTTTTGCAGAATCCTGCATGCAGAGTCTCAATTTGGTGTTTGTCCCATTTTGTAAAGGGCCATGGGTTCTATAACTTTTTCAAGTATTTCTAGCCAGATCCTAATTGGTATGTCGAATTTAATGTTCCTTTTGATGGCATAGAAGGCCCTTCTTGCCATGTCTCTCAGATGTTCACAGCTTTGTGGAAGTTACCTGTGGTGCTGATGTTTGGGCCAAGGTATGTATAGTTTTTTGTGTGCTCTAGGGCAACGATGTCTAGAAGGAATCACCTCTGGCCTGCTCGCCTCCCTACCACTGAGGAAGTACAGTTCCCGCGCAGCCCAGTCAAAACTGTTCGCTGCTCTGGCCCCCCAATGGTGGAACAAACTCCCTCACGACGCCAGGACAGCGGAGTCAATCACCACCTTCCGGAGACACCTGAAACCCCACCTCTTTCAGGAATACCTAGGATAGGATAAAGTAATCCTTCTCACCCCCCCTCCCTTAAAAGATTTAGATGCACTATTGTAAAGTGGCTGTTCCACTGGATGTCTTAAGGTGAACGCACCAATTTGTAAGTCGCTCTGGATAAGAGCGTCTGCTAAATGACTTAAATGTAAATGTAATGTAAATGAATTTGTATTTGTGGTCCTGGCAACTGGACCTTTTTTGGTCCTGGCAACACCCATCCGTAGCACGCGCTCCAGCAGGTGTATCTCACTGATCATCCCTAAAGCCAACACCTCATTTGGCCGCCTTTCGTTCCAGTTCTCTGCTGCTAGCTTTACTGGCATGGGCAACATATGTTTACATTGCCAAAACAAGGGAAATAGATCATAAACAAAATATATACAGTGTTGTAATGATGTGCAAATAGTTACAGTCTCTCCCTCTCTCTCTCTTTTCACTACTTCTCCCTGAGAGGAGAGAGATGAAGGGATGAAGAATAAGAGGAAATGCTGAGTCATTATAGACCCATCACTAATGAAGGAGAGGAGAGCGAGGAGCAGAGGACAGGAGAGAGGGATGAGGAGGGGAGCAGATGGGAGTGGAGGGGGAGTGAGGAGCAGAATAAAAAAGAGAGGGATGAGGAGGGGGAGCAGAGGGGAGTGGAGGGGGAGTGAGGAGCAGAATAAAGAAGAGAGGGATGAGGAGGGGAGCAGAGGGGAGTGGAGGGGGAGTGAGGAGCAGAATAAAGAAGAGAGGGATGAGGAGGGAGCAGATGGGAGTGGAGGGGAGTGAGGAGCAGAATAAAGAAGAGAGGGATGAGGAGGGGGAGCAGAGGGGAGTGGAGGGGGAGTGAGGAGCAGAATAAAGAAGAGAGGGATGAGGAGGGGAGCAGAGGGGAGTGGAGGGGGAGTGAGGAGCAGAATAAAGAAGAGAGGGATGAGGAGGGGAGCAGAGGGGAGTGGAGGGGGAGTGAGGAGCAGAATGCTTTTGTCACTTCTAGGTTAGACTACTGCAATGCTCTATTTTCCGGCTACCCGGATAAAGCACTAAATAAACTTCAGTTAGTGCTGAATACGGCTGCTAGAATCCTGACTAGAACCAAAAAATTTGATCATATTACTCCAGTGCTAGCCTCTCTACACTGGCTACCTGTCAAAGCAAGGGCTGATTTCAAGGTTTTACTGCTAACCTACAAAGCATTACATGGGCTTGCTCCTACCTATCTCTCTGATTTGGTCCTGCCGTACATACCTACACGTACGCTACGGTCACAAGACGCAGAGCCTCCTAATTGTCCCTAAATTTCTAAGCAAACAGCTGGAGGCAGGGCTTTCTCCTATAGAGCTCCATTTTTATGGAACGGTCTGCCTACCCATGTCAGAGACGCAAACTCGGTCTCAACCTTTAAGTCTTTACTGAAGACTCATCTCTTCAGTGGGTCATATGATTGAGTGTAGTCTGGCCCAGGAGTGGGAAGGTGAACGGAAAGGCTCTGGAGCAACGAACCGCCCTTGCTGTCTCTGCCTGGCCGATTCCCCTCTTTCCACTGGGATTCTCTGCCTCTACCCTGTTACGGGGGCTGAGTCACTGGCTTACTGGGGCTCTCTCATGCCGTCCCTGGGGGGTCGTCACCTGGGTGGGTTGATTCACTGTTGTGGTCAGCCTGTCTGGATTGGCGCCCCCCTTGGGTTGTGCCGTGGGCGGAGATCTTTGTGGGCTATACTCGGCCTTGTCTCAGGATGGTAAGTTGGTGGTTGAAGATATCCCTCTAGTGGTGTGGGGGCTGTGCTTTGGCAAAGTGGGTGGGGTTATATCCTTCCTGTTTGGCCCTGTCGGGGTGTCCTCGGATGGGGCCACAGTGTCTCCTGACCCCTCCTGTCTCAGCCTCCAGTATTTATGCTGCAGTAGTTTACGTGTCGGG
This sequence comes from Oncorhynchus nerka, assembly GCF_034236695.1. Taxonomy (NCBI): domain Eukaryota; kingdom Metazoa; phylum Chordata; class Actinopteri; order Salmoniformes; family Salmonidae; genus Oncorhynchus; species Oncorhynchus nerka. The sequence goes on from NC_088408.1 coordinate 77,424,696, forward strand.
GGGCTAGGGTCAGTTTGTTATATCTGGAGTACTTCTCCTGTCCTATTCGGTGTCCTGTGTGAATCTAAGTGTGCGTTCTCTAATTCTCTCCTTCTCTCTTTCTTTCTCTCTCTCGGAGGACCTGAGCCCTAGGACCATGCCCCAGGACTACCTGACATGATGACTCCTTGCTGTCCCCAGTCCACCTGGCCATGCTGCTGCTCCAGTTTCAACTGGCCTGGGCCCTAGGACCATGTCCCAGGACTACCTGACATGATGACTCCTTGCTGTCCCCAGTCCACCTGGCCATGCTGCTGCTCCAGTTTCAACTGTTCTGCCTTACTATTATTCCACCATGCTGGTCATTTATGAACATTTGAACATCTTGGCCACGTTCTGTTATAATCTCCACCCGGCACAGCCAGAAGAGGACTGGCCACCCCACATATGCTCTCTCTAATTCTCTCTTTCTTTCTCTCTCTCGGAGGACCTGAGCCCTAGGACCGTGCCCCAGGACTACCTGACATGATGACTCCTTGCTGTCCCCAGTCCACCTGACTGTGCTGCTGCTCCAGTTTCAACTGTTCTGCCTTATTATTATTCGACCATGCTGGTCATTTATGAACATTGGAACATCTTGGTCATGTTCTGTTATAATCTCTACCGGCACAGCCAGAGGACTGGCCACCCCACATAGCCTGGTTCCTCTCTAGGTTTCTTCCTAGGTTTTGGCCTTTCTAGGAGTTTTTCTAGCCACCGTGCTTTTACACCTGCATTGTTTGCTGTTTGGGGTTTTTAGGCTGGGTTTCTGTACAGCACTTTGAGATATCAGCTGATGTACGAAGGGCTATATAAATAAATTTGATTTGATTTGATTTGATTTGAATAAAGAAGAGAGGGATGAGGAGGGGAGCAGAGGGAGTGGAGGAGTAAGGAGCAGAGGACAGGAGAGAGGGATGAGGAGGGGGGAGCAGAGGGGAGTGGAGGGGGAGTGAGGAGCAGAATAAAGAAAGAGAGGGATGAGGAGGGGAGCAGAGGGAGTGGAGGGGAGTGAGGGAGCAGAATAAAGAAGAGAGGGATGAGGAGGGGAGCAGAGGGGAGAGGAGGGGAGTGAGGAGCAGAGGACAGGAGAGAGGGATGAGGAGGGGAGCAGAGGGGAGTGGAGGGGGAGTAAGGAGCAGAGGACAGGAGAGAGGGATGAGGAGGGGGAGCAGAGGGGAGTGGAGGGGGAGTGAGGAGCAGAATAAAGAAGAGAGGGGATGAGGGGGGGAGCAGAGGGGAGTGGAGGGGGAGTGAGGAGCAGAATAAAGAAGAGAGGGATGAGGAGGAGCAGAGGGGAGAGGAGGGGAGTGAGGAGCAGAGGACAGGGAGAGAGGGATGAGGAGGGGAGCAGAGGGGAGTGGAGGGGAAGTGAGGAGCAGAATAAAGAAGAGAGGGATGAGGAGGGGGAGCAGAGGGGAGTGGAGGGGAGTGAGGAGCAGAATAAAGAAGAGAGGGATGAGGAGGGGAGCAGAGAGGAGAGGAGGGGAGTGAGGGCAGAGGACAGGAGAGAGGGATGAGGAGGGGAGCAGAGGGGAGTGGAGGGGAGTAAGGAGCAGAGGACAGGGAGAGGGATGAGGAGGGGGAGCAGGGGAGTGGAGGGGGAGTGAGGGAGCAGAATAAAGAAGAGAGGGATGAGGAGGGGGAGCAGAGGGAGTGGAGGGGAGTGAGGAGCAGAATAAAGAAGAGAGGGATGAGGAGGGGAGCAGAGGGGAGAGGAGGGGGAGTGAGGAGCAGAGGACAGGAGAGAGGGATGAGGAGGGGAGCAGAGGGGGAGTGGAGGGAAGTGAGGAGCAGAATAAAGAAAGAGAGGGATGAGGATGGGGAGCAGAGGGGAGTGGAGGGGAGTAAGGAGCAGAGGACAGGGAGAGAGGGATGAGGATGGGGAGCAGAGGGGAGTGGAGGGGGAGTGAGGAGCAGAGGACAGGAGAGAGGGATGAGGGGGGAGCAGAGGGGAGAGGAGGGGGAGTGAGGAGCAGAGGACAGGAGAGAGGGATGACGAGGGGAGCAGAGGGGAGAGGAGGGGGAGTGGAGGGGAGTGAGGAATAAAGAAGAGAGGGATGAGGAGGGAGCAGAGGGGAGTGGAAGGGGAGTGGTGGGGGGTGGGAGTGGAGGGGGGTGGAGGGGGAGTGAGGAGCAGAATAAGAAAGAGAGGGATGAGGAGGGGAGCAGATGGGAGTGGGAGTGGAGGGGGAGTGGGAGTGGAGGGAGTGGAGGGGAGTGGGGGTGGAGGAGTGGGAGTGGGAGTGGAGTGGGAGTGGAGGAGTGGGAGTGGAGGAGTGGGAGTGGATGGGGAGTGGGAGTGGAGGGGAGTGGAGGGGAGTGGGAGTGGAGGGGAGTGGACGGGGTGGGGAGTGGAGGGGAGTGGGAGTGGGAGTGGAGGGGCAGTGGGAGTGGGAGTGGAGGGGAGTGGGAGTGGAGGGGTGTTGGAGGGGAGTGGGAGGGGAGGAGGAGTGGAGGGGAGTGGGAGTGGAGGGGGTTGGAGGGGAGTGGAGGGGAGTGGGAGTGGAGGGAGTGGGAGTGGAGTGGCAGTGGAGGGGAGTGGGTGTGGAGTGGGAGTGGGAGTGGAGGGAGTGGGAGTGGAGGGGAGTGGGAGTGGAGGGGGAGTGGAGGGGGGGAGTGGGAGTGGAGGGGAGTGGGGTGGGTGGCAGTGGAGGGGAGTGGGAGTGGAGGGGGAGTGGAGGGGGAGTGGGAGTGGAGGGGATTGGGAGTGGAGGGGAGTGGGGGTGGAGGGGGTGGGAGTGGAGGGAGTGGGAGTGGAGGGGAGTGGAGGGGAGTGGGAGTGCAGGGAGTGGGAGTGGAGTGGGAGTGGAGGGGGAGTGGGAGTGGAGGGGAGTGGGGGGGTGGGAGTGGAGTGGGAGTGGGGGGAGTGGGAGTGGAGTGGGAGTGGAGTGGGAGTGGGAGTGGAGGGGGGAGTGGGAGTGGAGTGGGAGTGGAGGGGGAGTGGGAGTGGAGTGGGGGTGGGGGGAGTGGGAGTGGGGGAGTGGGGAGTGGGAGGTGGAGGGGAGTGGGAGTGGAGGGAGGGTGGGTGGGAGTGGAGTGGGGAGTGGGAGTGGAGGGGAGTGGAGGGGTGGGAGTGGAGGGGAGTGGGAGTGGGAGTGGAGGGGAGTGGGAGTGGGAGTGGGAGTGGAGTGGGAGTGGAGGGGGAGTGGGAGTGGAGTGGGAGTGGAGGGGGAGTGGAGAGCAGAATATCAAAGCAGTGGTGGAAAAAGTATTCAAATGTTATATTTGAGTAAAAGTAAAGACACCTTAATAGAAAATTAGTCAATCAAAAGTGAAAGTCACCATGTGAAATAATACTTGAGAAAAAGTCTAAAAATGGTTTTAAATATACTTAAGTATAACAAGTAAATGGAATTGCTCAAATATACTTAAATTCCTTATATTATGCAAAGCATACGGCAGAATTGCCTTGTTTTTATTTATTTACGGATAGTCAGGGGCACACACTCCAACACTCCAACAAAACAAAGCATGTGTGTTAGTGAGTCCGCCAGATCAGTGGCAGTAGAGATGACCAGGGATGTTCTCTTGATAAGTGTGTGAATTGGACCATTTTCCTGTCCAAATATAACTAGTACTTTTGGGTGTCATGGAAAATCTTTAGGAATGTAGTGAAGTAAAAGTAAAAGTAGTAAAAAATATAAATAGTAAAGTACAGATACCCCAAAAACGACTTAAGTAGTACTTTAAAGTATTTTACTTAGGTACTTCACACAACTGTAGAGAAGAGAGGGATGAGGAGGAGGAGCAGAGAGGAGAAGAGGCGGAGAGGAGTAGAGGGGGGAAGCGGAGGAGATGGGGGAGGGAGCAGCGAAGAGGAGGGGGAGAGGAAGGGAGCGGAGAGGAGGGGAAGCAGAGAGCGGAGAAGAGAAGTCCTCGTCTGTAGCGTCACAGACGGGTGATTCCATTAACAAGTCATGTGTGATTAACATCCTATCTGGCCACGCTGGAGAGATAGAGAGACCATGGTACATTCTCTCTATGTCTCTCTCCATCTCTCTAGCTCTGTCCTTCTTTCTGTATGTGTGTGAGTATGTGTGCCTCTCTCTCCCTCTTCTGCCCTTGTTCCCCACCTCTACTCCTCTCCTCCCCTATTTCCTCCTCTCTTCTCCTCCCCATATTTACTCCTCTCTTCCCCTATTTCCTCCTCTCTTCTCCTCCCCTATTTCCTCTACTCCTCTCCTCCCCTATTTCCTCTACTCCTCTCCTCCCCTATTTCCTCTACTCCTCTCCTCCCCTATTTCCTCCTCCCCTATTTCTTCTACTCCTCTCCTCCCTATTCCCTCCTCCCCTATTTCCTCTACTCCCCTATTTACTCCTCTCTTCTCCTCCCTATTTCCTCCTCTCCTCCCTATTTACTCCTCTCCTCCCCTATTTCCTCTTCTCTTCTCCTCCCCTATTTCCTCTACTCCTCTCCTCCCCTATTTCCTCCTCCCCTATTTACTCCTCTCTTCTCCTCCCCTATTTACTCCTCTCCTCCCCTATTTCCTCCTCTCTTCTCCTCCCCTATTTACTCCTCTCCTCCCCCTATTTCCTCTTCTCTTCTCCTCCCCTATTTCCTCTACTCCTCTCCTCCCCTATTTCCTCCTCCCCTATTTACTCCTCTCTTCTCCTCCCCTATTTCCTCCTCTCCTCCCCTATTTCCTCCTCTCTTCTCCTCCCCTATTTACTCCTCTCCTCCCCTATTTCCTCCTCTCTTCTCCTCCCCTATTTACTCCTCTCCTCCCCTATTTCCTTCTCTCTTCTCCTCCCCCATTATGTATTGCTAACGTTAGGCTTACATTTCTGAACACTACTGGTATTCATCCTTCTCTCCTTTTAGGGACTGATTAATACCTGATTAGGAGACCAGAGTGGTATAGTAGGATGCCAACTACAACTCCAACTAGCCATCTTCAGTTAGCTTCACATTCAAACTCAGGCGTCATCCATGTTACGGAGGTGGATATTGATAATTTCTGAGTCAATCACTCCACTCCTCTTCTCTCTCCTGTCCTCCTACGCTGTCTCTCTCTTTCTCTCTCTGCTCCAGGTGTAGCCTAAATACAGCAGTTTGTGTGTGGGTGTGTGTGAGAAAAGGATCTGTGTGTTTAATGAGTATTGACCCAAGGAAGACCACTGACAATGGGTAACATGTCTACGAATGAGAGGGAAGGGGATGGAGAGAGACTGATGGAAAGAAAGAGAGAAGGATGGAGGAAAATAGAGCAATTGGGGAAGAGAAGGCGAGAGAGGGGTCCAAAGCTGCTATTTGTCTTTTATATGAGACTGCCTCTCTCTCTGTGAGAAAACACATGGTTGTCATAGAGCATGAGTGTGTGGGAGGGTGGCAGATTAATGTGGACTTGAGTGTAGTGTGTGTGTGTGTGTGTGTGTGTGTGTGTGTGTGTGTGTGTGTGTGTGTGTGTGTGTGTGTGTGTGTGTGTGTGTTTGTGTGTGTGTGTGTGTGTGTGTGTGTGTGTGTGTGTGTGTGTGTGTGCGTGCATGCGTGCGTGTTTGTACTGACATAACAGTAATCAATATGAAGATGTTGATCAGTGTGAGCTCAACAAATCAAGAATTGAAGCTTTTCCACAAACATGCTTTGTGTGCTATATAAACGCCTCATCAAAAAAATTGGTCTTTCTGTTCGTGTAGAGTACTGATCCTTGTCCTATTCTTCATGTCATCTTGTTTACTATTTTAATTATGTTTAATTCACTCTGGTGAATACCAGATGGAAACTTCACCTCCATGAAAACACTTAGCTACTGTAAATCTGTCCCTACACCATGTCACTCCAGTCAATCAATACCTGTGTGAGGTTCTGTTTAACTAGAAATCCCCACAAGAATAGTAAAAAAACATTTTTTTTTAACGAACTAGGGACATTATGTTAGTCCCAACGAGTTCAAATGCTATTTCTAAGAGGTTTGGGGTTAAGGTTAGAATTAGTGTTAGGGTTAAAATTACATTAACGGTCAGGATTAGGAGCTAGGGTTATGTTTAGGGTTAGGAGCTAGGGTTAGGTTTAGGGTTAGGAGCTAGGGTAAGGTTTAGAGTTAGGGTTAGGAGCTAGGGTTAGGTTTAGGGTTAGGGTAAGGGTAAGAGTACGGGTTAGGGTTAGAGAAAATAGGATTTTGAATGGGACTGAATTGTGTGTCCCCACAAGGTTAGCTGTACAAGACTCTGTGTGTGTGTGTGTGTGTGTGTGTGTGTGTGTGTGTGTGTGTGTGTGTGTGTGTGTGTGTGTTAGTGGTTAGGATTAGGGTTAGGAATTAGAGTTAGGTTTAGTTTTAGGGTTAGGGGTTAAGGTTAGATTTAAGTTAAGAGTTAGGTTAAGGGGTTAGTGCTAGGTTTGGTGTTAAGGTTAAGGTTAAATAGGATTTTGAATGGGAATAAATGTTTTGGTCCCAACTTGGATAGTAAAACCAATGTGTTTCTCTTCACTCAATTACCCCACATATTTCCCAATTCCCATACATTCATTCTGGATGAAGTGAAACTGTGGACAGTAGCATGTAACACACAGGACAGTAGCATGTAATACACAGTAGTACACTCTCACAGACAGAGTCGCCCATTAAAGTCCTCTATAAAACAGACTATTTAAAGATATAAAGACATGCACAAATCACAATAGAACCAGGCAGACAGACTATAGGGCTCTAGTCACCGTGGAAAAGTGGAAGACACACACACACACACACACAGTCCATTCACTGTGGAAGACATGATTCTCTGTGACACCTCACTGGAAGCAGCCGGAGGATGGGGTCCCTGTGCAGTGCGCGCTAAGTGTATGCCCTAGCCCAAGCCATATAGCACTGTAGAATTACGTAAATTCGCTCGGAACTGTGCTCTGGCTCAACATGCGATAAATGTGTTGCTGAAGGACATGTGGACGAAAGAATGGAAGATTGGAAACACTGGACGATTTATCGCAATTTCTCGTCGGAATTGTTAGGGCGTAAAACATGTAGTTTTGGATTGACTCACAATTTCAGAAGCTTGAATGAATGAAAACATCTATAGCCATGTTAATAGAATGGATGAGTTTGTTTACCTGCATGTTGTAGCCGAGTTCTCCGATTTAAAGGGTTAATTAATCTGTCCTCCCGCTCTTCTCAAAGCAGACCCTTGCCTGTCCGCGGGAATGCAAAGGCAGGCACTGGCACTGTCTGTGACTTTTCTGAGAGAGGTGGATGGAGTGTGGTGAGCGAGAGAGAGTGGGGGGTGGCTGGTATAGAGAGCGAGGAATTAGATGCGCTGTGTGTTCCCTCGAACTCGTTTTAATTGTCCATGCTCGATTTGAATTGGCTATGTAGTCTAAACAGAAATGCTAATTCATTTAATTATTTGAATATAGTGGCCATTTAGGAAATTTGAAAAACTCACAAAATAATGGAATGGCATCAAATGCCACAAAATGAACTGAGCCAAGGTGAATTATTGTTCACCTCTTCTGAATGATTTGTATTCTCTTCTCTGTCATTAGGCTACTGTTTACCATAATAGGCATCCAATTCAATCTCATCATGTGGAGAAGACCAATCCTCTGGGGAGGACTGTGGTGTGTGTGTGTGTGTGTGTGTCTGCACACACGTGTGGGTGTGACCAGAGGCGTCATGCCCATAGTGGGAACAGGGGCACATACCCCCTCAGATTTGTCCTGTTAAAAAAAAAAAAACAGGCTTATATATACAGTGCCTTTGGAAAGTATTCAGACCCCTTGACTTTTTCCACATTTTGTTACGTTACACCCTTATTCTAAATGGATAAAAAAAATAAAAAATAATCCTCAGCAATCTACACACGAAACCCCATAATGACAAAGCAAAAACAGGTTTTAGTACATTTTTGCAAATGTATTAAAATAAAAAACAGAAATACCTTGCCTGCATAAATATTCAGACCCTTTGCTATGAGACTCAAAATTGAGCTCAGGTGCATCCTGTTTCCATTGATCATCCTGTTTCCGATGTTCACTCTGCCAGAGCTCTAGAGCTCCACTGTGGAGATGGGAGAACATTCCATAAGGACAACCATCTCTGCAGCACTCCACCAATCAGGCCTTTATAGTAGACTGGCCAGACGGAAGCCCCTCCTCAGTAAAAGGTACATGACAGCCAGCTTGAAGTTTGCCAAAAGGCACCTAAAGGACTCTCAGACCATAAGAAACAAGATTCTCTAGTCTGATGAAATGCCAAGTGTCACATCTGGAGGAAACCTGGCACCATCCCTAGTGTGAAGCATGGTGGTGGCAGCATCATGCTGTTGGGATGTTTTTCAGCTGCAGGGACTGGGAGACTAGTCAGGATCAAGGGAAAGATGAACACAGCAAAGTACAGGGAGATCCTCCGGACCTCAGACTGGGGCGAAGATTCACCTTCCAACAGGACAACGACCCTAAGCACATATCCGAGCCAATGCAGGAGTGGCTTCGGGACAAGTCTCTGAATGTCCTTGAGTGGCCCAGCCAGAGCCCGGACTAGAACGCGATCGAACATCTCTGGAGAGACCTGAAAATAGCTGTGCAGCAACACTCCCCATCCAACCTGACAGCGCTTCAGAGAATCTGCAAAGAAGAATGAGAGAAACTCCCCAAATACAGGTGTGCCAAGCTTGTAGCGTTGTACCCAAGAAGACTCGATGCTGTAATCGCTGCCAAAGGTGCTTCAACAAAGTACTGAGTAAAGGGTCTGAATATTTATGTAAACGTAATATTACAGTTTTTAATTCTTTATAAATTAGCAACAATTTCTAAAAATCTGTTTTTGCTTTGTCATTATGGGGTATTGTGTGTAGATTGATGAGGGAAAAAAACAATTGAATCAATTTTAGAATAAGGCTGTAAGGTAACAAAAACAGTATATACAGTTGGTAGAACAAGTATTTGATACACTGCCAATTTTGCAAGGAATGTAGCCCATCCCAGCCTTGTGCAGGTCTACAATGTTATCCCTGATGTCCTTACACAGCTCTCTGGTCTTGGCCATTGTGGAGAGGTTGGAGTCTGTTTGATTGAGTGTGTGTACAGGTGTCTTTTATACAGGTAACGAGTTCAAACAGGTGCAGTTAATACAGGTAATGAGTGGAGAACAGGAGGGCTTCTTAAAGAAAAACTAACAGGTCTGTGTGAGACGCAATTCTTACTGGTTGGTAGGTGATCAAATACGTATGTCATGCAATAAAATGCAAATGAATTACTTAAAAATCATACAATGTGATTTTCTGGATTTTTGTTTTAGATTCCGTCTCTCACAGTTGAAGTGTACATATGATAAAAATTACAGACCTCTACATGCTTTGTAAGTAGGAAAACCTGCAAAATTGGCAGTGTATCAAATACTTGTTCTCCCCACTGTATATAAATGTGTCTCTGTAGGCTAATACTACTAGACACCTAGCAATTTTATGAAGTTGGCTTTAGCTAGCTCAGATAGGTTCCCAATCTCCCAACCTCATAACTACCAAGAAGTGATTTTAGGCTATTGATCAAGTTAGTGTAGCTAGCTTGTCTAACTATCTTAGCTGGCATGCCTGCTGGCAAGGTTGGTAGACTTTAGAAAAGCAAGCAGTAACTAAATGTACTCAATAAGACTCACATTCCTTTCAAACTTTTACACAGATTTGAGCAGAAATGCAGATAAGCATATTTAGTTTCTTTAAAAAAAAAACACCAGTCAGGATACAGACAGCTTAAGAGGTATGCTTAGATATGCAGAAAAATAAATGAATGATTATGGCTCTAGACTGCAAGAAATAGCTGTTTCAATTTATGGACGAGGGGCTTAGGCCCCCAGCGGACCTCCAACCAGCCATCCTCACATACTTTGTGCCCGCTCATATTTTTTCGGTACATCACGGTACAAGAAGCTCAGCGAAAATCCAAATCAATTTAGGCGACCTTGTTTTAGTCTGAGGCTGCTCATGTCAGAGAAAGGCGGAGAGGGTGAGAGAGAACGGGGTTGGAGTGAGAGAGGGTGTGAGAGAGATGGGGAGGGAAGGGAGAGAAGAGGGGTTGGACTTGGATAGGGTGTGAGAAAGGGAAGGGAGAGAAAGAGATATAGAAAGGGGTGTGAGAGAGAGGGCTTGGAGGGAGAGAGAGGGTGAGAGAGAGAGAGAAATGGGGAGGTAGGGGAGAGATAGACAGGAGAGAGGGGTGAGAGAGAGAGAGAAATGGGGAGGTAGGGGAGAGATAGACAGGAGAAAGGGGTAGAGAGAGGGCTTGGATTGGGTGAGGGGAGAGAGGGTGAGAGAGAGAGAAATGGGGAGGTAGGGGAGAGATAGACAGGAGAGAGGGGTGAGAGAGAGAAATGGGGAGGTAGGGGAGAGATAGACAGGAGAGAGGGGTGAGAGAGAGAGAGAAATTGGGAGGTAGGGGAGCGATACACAGGAGAGAGGGGTGAGAGAGAGAGAGAAATGGGGAGGTAGGGGAGAGATAGACAGGAGAGAGGGGTGAGAGAGAGAGAAATGGGGAGGTAGGGGAGAGATAGACAGGAGAGAGGAGTGAGAGAGAGAGAGAAATGGGGAGGTAGGGGAGAGATAGACAGGAGAGAGGGGTGAGAGAGAGAGAGAAATGGGGAGGTAGGGGAGAGACACAGGAGAGAGGGGTGAGAGAGAGAGAGAAATGGGGAGGTAGGGGAGAGATACACAGGAGAGAGGGGTGAGAGAGAGAGAGAAATGGGGAGGTAGGGGAGAGATAGACAGGAGAGACCTTGACTTGGAAAAGTTCCAGTGTTGGATACCCATAGCCAGCTCGCTAACATGGCATCCCTCCCTGTTTGAGCAGGATGTTTGAGTAGGCAAAACTAGCTAGCTGCAAGTGAAAGTGAAAGAAAATACAACAAGAAAACTCTCTTGTTTCTCCTTTATTTTCGAAAAATGTATTTGTTCAAAACTGTTCAACTATTGTCTTTCTCTCTCTTTGAGCCAACTACTCATCACATTTTATGCACTGCAGTGCTAGCTAGCTGTAGCTTATGCTTTCAGTACTAGATTCATTCTCCGATGCTTTGTTTGGCTGGACAGTGGGTCAGAAGTTTACATACACTCAATTAGTATTTGGTAGCATTGCCTTTAAATTGTTTAACTTGGATCAAACGTTTCTGGTAGCCTTCCACAAGCTTCCCACAATAAATTGGGTGGATTTTGGCCCATTCCTCCTGACAGAGCTGGTGTAACTGAGTCAGGTTTTTTAGGCTTCCTTGCTCGCACATGCTTTTTCAGTTCTGCCCACAAATGTTCAATAGGATTGAGGTCAGGGCTTTGTGATGGCCACTCCAATACCTTGACTTTGTTGTCCTTAAGCCATTTTTCCACAACTTTGGAAGTATGCTTGGGGTCAATGTCCATTTGGAAGACCCATTTGCGACCAAGCTTTAACTTCCTGACTGATGTCTTGAGATGTTGCTTCAATATATCCACATACATTTCCTCCCCCATGATGCCATCTATTCTGTAAAGTGCACCAGTCCCTCCTGCAGCGAAGCACCCCCACAACATGATGCTGCCACCCCCGTGCTTCACGGTTGGGATGGTGCTCTTCGCCTTGCAAGGCTCCCCCTTTTTCCTCCAAACATAACGATGGTCATTATGGCCAAACAGTTCTATTTTTGTTTCATCAGAACAGAGGACATTTCTCCAAAAAGTACGATCTTTGTCCCCATGTGCAGTTGCAAACCGTAGTCTGGCTTTTTTTAATGGAGGTTTTGGAGCAGTGGCTTCTTCCTTGCTGAGCGGCCTTTCAGGTTATGTTGGTAATGGAATCGTTTTACTGTGGATATAGATATTTTTGTAGCTGTTTCCTCCAGCATCTTCACACGGTCCTTTGCTGTTGTTCTGGGATTGATTTGCACCTTTCGCACCAAAGTCTCCTTCCTGAGTGGTATGGCGGCTGCGTGGTCCCATGGGGTTTATACTTGCATACTATTGTTTGTACAGATGAACGTGGTACCTTCAGGCGTTTGGAAATTGCTCCCAATGATGAACCAGACTTGTGGAGGTCTACAATTTATTTTCTGAGGTCTTGGCTGATTTCTTTTGATTTTCCCATGATGTCAAGCAAAGAGGCACTGAGTTTGAAGGTAGGCCTTGAAATACATCCACAGTTACACCTCCAAATGGCTCAAATTGGCTCAAATGATATCAATCAGAAGCTTCAAAAGCCATGACATCATTTTCTGGTATTTTCTAAGGTGTTTAAAGGCACAGTCAACTTAGTGTATGTAAACTTCTGACCCACTGGAATTGTGATACAGTGAATTATAAGTGAAATAATCTGTCTGTAAACAATTGTTGTAAAAATGACTTGTGGCATGCACAAAGTAGATGTGCTAACTGACTTGCCAAAACTATAGTTTGTTAACAAGAAATGTGTGAAGTGGTTGAAAAATAAGTTTTAATGACTCAAACATAAGTGTATGTAAACTTCCGACTTCAACTGTACATATTACCTCAATTACCTCAACTACCTCATACCCCTGCACATTGACTCAGTACCGGTACTCCTTGTATATAGCCTCGTTATTGTTATTTTATTGTGTTACTGTTTCCTTTTTTAATGTTCGCAAAAAAACATTTTGTCTCTACATTGTTGGGAAAGGACTCGCAAGTAAGCATTTCACAGAAAAGTCTACACCTGTTGTATTCAGCGCATGTGACAAATAACATTTGATTTGATCTATATAGCTGTTATATGACCTGGCTCTTTACACAGAGCACTTATATTGGTGTGTGTGTGATGTCTCTCCATCCTATCACCCCACAGATTTCCTGGAAATTCTTTCTAGAAACAGGGATTTGAGGACAACCACAAACAGTAACACACACACGCTCACACAGTCCCTTATATGCCTTAATCTATAGTTTCTCTAAAGCTCTCTGATCTTACTATTAAAACACAGAGCAGTGCTATAGGACAGTGCACCTCATTCATCCATATAAATGTCCCTCTGTTCCTGCAATGGATATTCTTAAAAGCTTTGCAATCATTGATTGTTTCTGATATGTGCAGTATTCCATTTAAAGGGAGGAAGATGTAAATTCAATACAATGTTTTCTTCTCATTAACCCCTACTAGTCTAATCCTGTAGACGGTGACATCCACTAAGCTAACATATGGAGCTGTTTTATTAATATGGTCATAAGACGGACAACTTAGCTATTTGATTTGGAGTTTTAGGACCCCTGTAAACCAATACGTTTAGCCTTTATTAAAGCCTTCATGGTGGAGCTTTAGGAAGTGGATGGAACAAAACACAGCTTATCTTGGAGGTGGGGTGGGGGCGATGGAGGGAGACACGTTGTAGCCTTGGAAACGGTTGCTAAGTAGCGGGGCGAAGGATGCCTGGACAGAGGGACCGAGATGGAACTGTGAGGAGGGATGAGGAGAGAAAAGAGGGGGAGACCCATGTGTGTGTGTGTGTGTGTGTGTGTGTGTGTGTGTGTGTGTGTGTGTGTGTGTGTTGAACAGTAGTCTGTGAATCGAGTCACTCATACACACATGGAACTCTAAAGTGCTTTTGCACTCCGTGGACCCTGCCTTTGGTGGGATAAAAATAACCAGGTTCTGGCTATCCAACACACACCACTGTATCCTACAGACACACACAGACACACACACACACACGCACGCACGCACGCACGCACGCACGCACGCACGCACGCACACGCACACACACACACACACACACACACACACATTTCCATGGATACAGGTGTAAATTAGGTATTCTAAATGGATACAGGTGTAACTGACGTATTCTAAATGGATACAGGTGTAACTGACGTATTCTACATGGATACAGGTGTAACTGACGTATTCTACATGGATACAGGTGTAACTGACGTATTCTAAATGGATACCGGTGTAACTGACGTATTCTAAATGGATACAGGTGTAACTGACATATTCTAAATGGATACAGGTGTAACTGACATATTCTAAATGGATACAGGTGTAACTGCCGTATTCTAAATGGATACAGGTGTAACTGCCGTATTCTAAATGGATACAGGTGTAACTGCCGTATTCTAAATGGATACAGGTGTAACTGACGTATTCTAAATGGATACAGGTGTACCTGACTTATTCTAAATGGATACAGGTGTAACAGAGGTATTCTAATTGGATACAGGTGTATCTGATGTATTCTAAATGGATACTGTCATGTATTGTCATGTTATGTCTTGTCCCTGTGCTTTCTCTTCTCTTCGTTTCCCCCTGCTGGTCGTATTAGGTTACTTTCTCTCTCTCTATCTCTCTCTCTCTCTATCGTTCCGTTCCTGCTCCCAGCTGTTCCTCATTCTCCTAACGACCTCGTTTACTCTCTCACACCTGTCCCCTCTTTTGCCCTCTGATTAAGTCTCTATTTCTCTCTCTGTTTCTGCTTCTGTCCTTGTCGGATTCTTGTTTGCTTTGCCCTTGTCCCGTCCTGTCGTAATCTGCCTCTTCATCAGATGCTGCGTGTGAGCAGGTGTCTCTGTCCTCTACGGCCCGCGCCTACCCGGAGGGACCAGCAGTCTGTTGCCGCTAGCCCTGCTATTCTCCTCTACTACTAGAAGGGGGACTCTCCTGTAAAGATAGAGGATTTATGTTTTCCCTGTTTGGACATCTCCTGTAAAGATTGAGGATTTATGTTTTCCCTGTTTGGACATTAAAAGACTCTGTTTCTGTTAAATCGCTTTTGGGTCCTCACTCACCTGCATAACAGAAGAATCCGACCAAGAATGGACCCAGCGACTTCGGATCCTCTCTACTCAGCCGTCGAGATCCAGGGAGCGTGCTAGGCAGACACGAGCAGGAATTGTCTGCTGCTCGACATGCCATTGAGACCCTGGCCGCCCAAGTCTCCGACCTCTCGAAACATATTCACAATCTCCGCCTCGATCCACCGGCTACTTCCAGGGCTTCCGAGTCTCCGGGCCCAGTTAATAACCCACCGTGTTACTCTGGGAGCCCACTGAATGCCGCTCGTTCCTCACCCAGTGTGATATTGTGTTCTCTCTCCAGCCCAACACGTACTCCAGGGTACAGCTCGTATCGCCTACGTCATATCTCTCCTTACTGGACGGGCTCGTGAGTGGGGCACGGCAATCTGGGAGGCAAGGGCTGAGTGTACTAACCAGTATCAGAACTTTAAGGAGGAGATGATACGGGTTTTTGATCGTTCAGTTTTTGGAAAGAAGCTTCCAGGGCCCTGTCTTCCCTATGTCAAGGTAATCGATCCATAACGGACTACTCTATAGAGTTTCGCACTCTTGCTGCCTCCAGTGACTGGAACGAGCCGGCGTTGCTCGCTCGTTTTCTGGAGGGTCTCCACGCGGAGGTAAAGGATGAGATTCTCTCCGGGAGGTTCCTTCCAGCGTGGATTCTTTGATTGAACTCGCTATTCGCATAGAACGACGGGTAGATCTTCGTCACCGAGCTCGTGGAAGAGAGCTCGCGTTATCCGTTCCCCCTCTCCGCATCACTACCATCTTCCTCCACTGGCTCAGGTGCTGAGCCCATGCAGCTGGGGGTATTCGCATCTCGACTAAGGAGAGGGAACGGAGAATCACCAACCGCCTCTGTCTCTATTGCGGTTCCGCTGGTCATTTTGTCATTTCATGTCCAGTAAAAGCCAGAGCTCATCAGTAAGCGGAGGGCTACTGGTGAGCGCTACTACTCAGGTCTCTCCTTCAAGATCCTGTACTACCTTGTCGGTCCATCTACGCTGGACCGGTTCGGCAGCTTCCTGCAGTGCCTTGATAGACTCTGGGGCGGAGGGCTGTTTTATGGACGAAGCTTGGGCTCGGGAACATGACATTCCTCTCAGACAGTTAGGGAGCCCACGGCCATGTTCGCCTTGGATGGTAGTCCTCTCCCCAGGATTCAGCGTGAAACGCTACCTTTAACCCTCACTGTCTCTGGTAATCATAGCGAAACCATTTCTTTTTTGATTTTCGTTCACCTTTTACACCTGTTGTTTTGGGCCATCCCTGGCTAGTGTGTCATAATCCTTCTATTAATTGGTCTAGTAACTCTATCCTCTCCTGGAACGTCTCTTGTCATGTGAAGTGTTTAATGTCTGCTATTCCACCTGTTTCTTCTGCCCCTCTTCACAGGAGGAGCCTGGTGATTTGACAGGGGTGCCGGAGGAATATCATGATCTGCGCACGGTCTTCAGTCGGTCCAGGGCCACCTCCCTTCCTCCTCACCGGTCGTATGATTGTAGTATTGATCTCCTTCCGGGTACCACTCCCCCGGGGTAGACTATACTCTCTGTCGGCTCCCGAACGTAAGGCTCTCGAAGATTATTTGTCTGTAGCTCTCGACGCCGGTACTGTAGTCCCTTCCTCCCCTCCCGCCGGAGCGGGGTTTTTTTTTTGTTAAGAAAAAGGACGGGACCCTGCGCCCCTGCGTGGATTATCGAGGGCTGAATGACATAACGGTTAAGAATCGTTATCCGCTTCCCCTTATGTCTTCAGCCTTCGAGATCCTGCAGGGAGCCAGGTTTTTTCACTAAGTTGGACCTTCGTAACGCTTACCATCTCGTGCGCATCAGGGAGGGGACAAATGGAAACGGCGTTTAACACTCCGTTAGGGCACTTTGAATACCGGGTTCTGCCGTTCGGTCTCGCTAACGCTCCAGCTGTCTTTCAGGCATTAGTGAATGATGTACTGAGAGACATGCTGAACATCTTTGTTTTCGTTTACCTTGACGATATCCTGATTTTTTCACCGTCACTCCAGATTCATGTTCAGCACGTTCGACGTGTCCTCAGCGCCTTTTAGAGAATTGTCTTTATATGAAGGCTGAGAAGTGCGCTTTCATGTCTCCTCCGTCACATTTCGGTTCTGTTATTTCCGCTGAAGGCATTCAGATGGATCGCGCTAAGGTCCAAGCTGTCAGCGATTGGCCCGTCCCTAAGTCACGTGTCGAGCTGCAGCGCTTTCTCGGTTTCGCGAATTTCTATCGTCGTTTCATTTGTAATTTCGGTCAGGTGGCAGCTCCTCTCACAGCCCTTACTTCTGTCAAGACGTGCTTTAAGTGGTCCGTTTCCGCCCAGGAGCTTTTTGATCTCCTCAGAAGCGTTTTACATCCGCTCCTATCCTTGTTACACCTGACGTCTCTAGACAGTTGATTGTCGAGGTTGACGCGTCAGAGGTGGGCGTGGGAGCCATTCTGTCCCAGCGCTCCCATTCTGACGATAAGGTCCACCCTTGCGCGTATTTTTCTCATCGCCTGTCGCCGTCAGAACGTAACTATGATGTGGGAAACCGCGAACTGCTCGCCATCCGCTTAGCCCTAGGCGAATGGCGACAGTGGTTGGAGGGCGACCGTTCCTTTTGTCGTTTGGACTGACCATAAGAACCTTGAGTACATCCGTTCTGCCAAACGACTTAATGCGCGTCAGGCTCGTTGGGCGCTGTTTTTCGCTCATTTCGAGTTCGTTATTTCTTATCGTCCGGGCTCAAAGAACACCAAGCCTGATGCTTTATCCCGTCTCTTCAGTTCTTCAGTAGCCTCCACCGACCCCGAGGGATTCTCCCTGAGGGCGTGTTGTCGGGTTGACTGTTTGGGGAATTGAGAGGCAGGTAAAGCAAGCACTCACTCACACTCCGTCGCCGCGCGCTTGTCCCTAGGAACCTTCTTTTCGTTCCCGTTCCTACTCGTCTGGCCGTTCTTCAGTGGGCTCACTCTGCCAAGTTAGCCGGCCACCTCGGCGTTTGGGGTACGCTTGCTTCTATTCGCCAGCGTTTTGGTGGCCCACTCAGGAGCGTGACACGCGCGTCGTTTCGTGGCTGCTTGTTCGGACTGCGCGCAGACTAAGTCGGTAACTCTCCTCCTGCCGGCCGTCTCAGACCGCTTTCCATTCCCTCTCGACCGTGGTCTCACATCGCCTTAGACTTTATTACCGGTCTGCCTTCGTCAGCGGGAAGACTGTTATTCTAACGGTTGTCGATAGGTTCTCTAAGGCGGCTCATTTTATTCCCCTCGCTAAGCTTCCTTCTGCTAAAAGACGGCACAAATCATCATTGAGAATGTTTTCAGAATTCATGGCCTTCCGTCAGACGCCGTTTCGGACAGGGGTCCCAATTCACGTCTCAATTTTGGAGGAGTTTTGCCGTTTGATTGGGGCTTCCGTCAGTCTCTCTTCCGGTTTTCACCCCAGTCTAACGGTCAAGCAGAACGGGCCAATCAGACTATTGGTCGCATCTTACGCAGTCTTTCCTTTCGAAACCCTGCGTCTTGGGCAGAACAGCTCCCCTGGGCAGAATACGCTCACAACTCGCTTCCTTCATCTGCGACCGGGCTATCTCCTTTTCAGAGTAGCCTCGGGTACCAGCCTCCTCTGTTCTCGTCCCAGCTCGCCGAGTCCAGCGTCCCCTCCGCTCAGGCTTTGTCCAACGTTGTGAGCGCACCTGGAAGAGGGTCAGGTCTGCACTTTGCCGTTATAGGGCGCAGACTGTGAGAGCCGCTAATAAGCGTAGGACTAAGAGTCCTAGGTATTGTCGCGGTCAGAGAGTATGGCTCTCCACTCGTAACCTTCCCCTTATGACAGCTTCTCGCAAATTGACCCCGCGGTTCATTGGTCCGTTCCGTATTTCTCAGGTCGTTAATCCTGTCGCAGTGCGACTTCTTCTTCGCGACATCTTCGTCGCGTCCACCCGATCTTCCATGTCTCCTGTGTCAAGCCTTTTCTTCGGCGCCCCCGTTCGTCTCCCCCCGTCCTTGTCGAGGGGGCACCTATCTACAGGGTCCGGAAGATTATGGACATGCGTCCTCGGGGCCGTGGTCATCAGTACCTAGTGGATTGGGAGGGTACGGTCCTGAGGAAAGGAGTTGGGTTCCATCTCGGGACGTGCTGGACCGTTCGCTGATCGATGATTTCCTCCGTTGCCGCCAGGTTTCCTCCTCAGTGCGCCAGGAGGCGCTCGGGTGAGTGGTGGGGTACTGTCATGTATTGTCATGTTATGTCTTGTCCCTGTGCTTTCTCTTCTCTTCGTTTCCCCTGCTGGTCGTATTAGGTTACTTTCTCTCTCTCTATCTCTCTCTCTCTCTATCGTTCCGTTCCTGCTCCCAGCTGTTCCTCATTCTCCTAACGACCTCGTTTACTCTCTCACACCTGTCCCCTCTTTTGCCCTCTGATTAAGTCTCTATTTCTCTCTCTGTTTCTGCTTCTGTCCTTGTCGGATTCTTGTTTGCTTTGCCCTTGTCCCGTCCTGTCGTAATCTGCCTCTTCATCAGATGCTGCGTGTGAGCAGGTGTCTCTGTCCTCTGACGGCCCGCGCCTACCCGGAGGGACCAGCAGTCTGTTGCCGCTAGCCCTGCTATTCTCTCTACTACTAGAAGGGGGACTCTCCTGTAAAGATAGAGGATTTATGTTTTCCCTGTTTGGACATCTCCTGTAAAGATTGAGGATTTATGTTTTCCCTGTTTGGACATTAAAAGACTCTGTTTCTGTTA